>NW_021167123.1:0-425005 GCF_003942205.1 Apiotrichum porosum | reverse complement strand
TTCTGGCTTCTCCTTTTAACAGCTGCTTCCGTATCATGCTCGCTACGGACAACCATATTGGCTATGGCGAAAAGGACCCCATTCGCGGCCAGGACGCGATCAACACCTTTCGCGAGATTCTCGAGCTCGCTCGCGACCATGACGTCGACTTTATCCTTCTTGCTGGCGACCTGTTCCACGAGAACCGCCCCAGTCGCACATGCATGCACCAGACCATTGCCCTTCTCCGCGAGTTTACTCTGGGAGACAAGCCCATCCCGTTCGAGCTCCTCAGCGACCCCATGGACGGTGCCACACCGGGCTATTCGTAGGTACTGTCCGCACAATGGCGAGCTCACCTTTGCAGGTTCCCTGCTGTAAACTACGAGGACCCCAACTTGAACATTGCCATTCCCGTCTTTTCCATCCACGGAAACCACGATGACCCCCAGGGTACAGGTCCGGTACGTCTGGACCCTCTCCGTCTCCAGCTAGCCGCCAACACTGACACCACCTGCAGGAAGGAGCGCTGTGCGCCCTCGACGTGCTTTCCGTCTCTGGCATGCTCAACTACTTTGGCAAGGTGGACCTTTCCTCTGATGAGGCGAACGAGGGAGAAGACGACGGCATCAAGATTCGTCCCATCCTTCTCCGCAAGGGCACGACGCACCTTGCCATGTACGGCGTCGGCAACGTGAGGGACATGCGCATGCACTACGAGCTGCGCTCCAACCGCGTCAAGATGTTCATGCCCGAAGGAGGCGAAGTCGCGGAGAATGACTGGTTCAACATGCTTCTCGTCCACCAGAACCGGTAAGGCTCCCGCCACTTCATCTTGCACATTGAATGCTGACGCCTCCAGCGTCAAGCACGGTCCTCAGCAGTCTGTCCCCGAGGGCATGTTTGACGACTCGATCAAGCTGGTCGTCTGGGGTCACGAGCACGACTGCCGCATCTGGCCCGAGCCGGTCGAGGGCAAGCCCTACTTTATCACACAGCCCGGCAGCTCTGTTGCCACGAGTCTGCACCCCGGCGAGGCGTTGCCAAAGTAGGTGTTATCCGCGGGGTATTGCGCTCACTTCGCAGAAACGTTGGTATCCTCTCGATTCAAGGCGACAAGTTCCAGATTGAAGAAATCCTCCTCAAGACCGTCCGTCCCTTTGAGCTCGACGAGGTTATCCTCGAGGACGAGGCTGCGAACGCCGACAACGACATCGATCTTGAGGACAAGGACACCATCTCGGCGTTCTTGCGCCAAAGGGTAATGGAGACTGATAAAACCCATTGCTGACGCTCCCAGGTCGAGGAGCTCATCGCCACGGCCCAGAACAAGTGGGAGGAGGGCCACGACCCCGAGACGGAGGAGATGATGCTGCCGTTGATTCGTCTCAAGGTGAGTGTGCCCAGCCACACAGCTCAATCGACTGACATGGCCAGGTCGAGACCTCGGCAGCCAAGGAGATGACCAACCCTATTCGATTTGGTCAAGACTTCATAAACCGCGTCGCCAACCACAAGGACATATTGCAGTACTACCGCAAAAAGAAGGGCGTGAGGAGTGCGTAAACCGTGGCAACGTCTTGAGCTGACATGTGCAGAGACCGCCAACCTCCCCGACCAACCCGACTTTGACGATGAGGACGACGAAGGCGGCACGACGCGCGACCGCCAGTCCCAGATCCACATGGGCACTCTTGTCAAGCAGTATCTCCTTGCGCAGAACCTCGAGGTTCTCAAATCGGACGACCTCGAATACGCTGTCATGCGCTTTATCGACAAGGATGACAAGGATGCGATCAAGGAGTAGGTGTTAGCTGGTACGCCTTCCATCCCTGCCGCTAACCGCTCAGCTTTGTCGATGACGCACTCAAGGGGCTTGGGAAGGGCATGAAGAACGTTGAAGGCGAGGTGGACGAGACGAATGTGGACGAGGTTGTGAGTTTCAGCTACGCCCATCCAGCACTTCGAAAGAGTATCGCTGACATCGTAGATCGCGCAAGTCAGAGAAGCGTTCGTGTTTTTTGTCCTTTGCCCCCCGTTATCATGTAGAGAGAGCTGACCTGTTGCTCAGCCAGGTGGAGTCATACGCCTCGCAGGCCGTCACGTCCAAGGTATGTCTCTGCGGTAGGCATTGTGGCGCGCGTTGACATGCTTGCAGTCCACAAAGTCCACAAAGCGTGGCAAGAAGGTCCAGGATTCCGACGACTCGATGGGTACGTACATCGTTGGCGATTTGTGTTGCTTTTTTGGTCTTTTTGTCGCTGACTGCCCCCGCACAGTTGCCGAGGACAGCATGTGTGTATTACATGTCCACTGGGCCCCGAGAATAGGGCGTGACCACATGCTGACATTACGGCAGGATGGAGCAAGACTCTGACGAGCCCGAGCCAGTTCCCGCTCGCCGTGGCAAGGCAGCGGCCACCACCAAGTCGCGTGCTGCTGCCACCACCAAGGGCAAGGGACGCCAACCTCTGGTAGGTTCAAGACAAGACTGCATGTCCCCGGGCCGCGTGTGGCGGGCTGCAGACCTCGTTTTTCTCAATGTGCTAGTTGCCGTGGCTGATGCGGCGCCCCCACCACCATGTTCCAGTTCACGCCGGCCTCTGAGAATGATTCTGACGACTCGGACGTCATGTCCGTCAGCCCACCGCCCAAGTCCAAGGCAAAGGCACCGGCTCGTGGAGCCGCTCCGAAGCGCGGCGCTGCTCGTGGAACTACGATAAAGAAAGCGGCGACCCCACGCACGACCAAAGCCGCGGCCTCGTCGTCGCGCCAAAGCCAGCTCAAGTGAGTACGAGTGTGCCTTCTTGGGAACTGAAGATGGGGCCCTCTGGAGCTTAAATCGTGTCGCGCCATTCCTCCGACTTGGTCCGATTGTTCCCTCCCTCCCACAGGCTTGACAACCGGGATCACGCGTGCTGTTGGCTGACCTATCACAGCTTCTCCAAAGCGCGAGGCTCCAAGCTGGTACGTCTTTGATGATCGGGGTGGCTTTTTTATTTACCATGCTTACGTTGTGCCCCCTAAGGTTGACAGCGACTCGGACTGAAGCAGCATCGAAAATGCACGACAGCCGACAAACGGTGGTGTGTGGTGACGGCGATCCAGGATCGTCGCCGCCCGTCTGCGCATATCACAATCACGCTACAATCAAGCAACCCCAAAACGCGTCTCGCGAGTACCGTCTCGCAAGTACCGTCTCCCGAACCCGACTCCGACACAGTGATGATGATGTGCACCCCTCCCGACGGCTCGTTTTCCTGTGGATTACGTGCGAGCCCTACCACGCCTAAATCTTCACTCCAGCTGTACCATTCTTCTGGCTCTGGCGCCTCCAAAGCGGGGGGACGCCGCCTACGACATGCCCACCACCCCGCACCCACACCCCCACGCCATGGCCCCCGTGCCAGACCATATGTACCATACCTCCAAGCATATGTGCCTGCCTAAAAACGCCAGAGAGTGGCGTTTTTTTTTTCCCATTCTCCCGTCCTGTTACCCGTTTCCCGCGCCATCCGCGCCCATACCATGCATGTGTGCCCCCGACCATTGATCCGTTTGATCAGTGACAAGCGCCGCCGGAGGGCCGCTCTGGAGCCGAGATGCGTTTTGCCCGATCGGTTGTGGTCTCACCTCGGGGGGCTGCGGGTGGGAGAAATGGCCCTCCCACGGCCCGCGGGTCCCAGGTAGGCATACCGGCATCTTACGGATAGGTCCCTGGCGTGTTTTTGTACACAGGGAAAGAATGTTTGTGTTGAAGCCCGGGGTCGATGCAGGACGAGGAAGAGAGGAATGAGGGATGTGTGAGGTGGGGAGGGAAAGACTGTTCCCAGCCCCCGGTGGGCCCTGTTGGTGTTCGTTTCCGGGACTGTACGACGTCCCCTCGCCCTTCATTCCAGCCAACCCTCTCAGAACGCAGAATGTTAGAATGTGCGCCTGTGCGAGGCATGCGAAGGCTTTGGCCGTGAGGGAGCGAGAGAGACGCGCGGGGGGGGGGGGCCGTGTTCTGTCCCTTTTGGCCCGTGACGTTTTTTCTTACACACGTCCTGATCCACTGGTTACGCGCGCCACACCACGCCCACACACAGAGACCGTTCAGTTCCAGTCAACTGGCCGGTCGCCGGTGCCCGCTGGCGGGCCTGGGACGCTGTTCTAGACCGATCCTGCCAAGGTGCGAATCTAGTGACCGGCGTGGTGCATGGTGGGGTGTGGGTGTGCAGCATGCCGTGGTTCTTTCGCGCGCTGCGCGCGGCGTGTGCGCGCGCGCGTCATGGGCCATATGGCGGGGGGACGGACACCGTGCCCGCCTTGCACCAGCGGCCAGCGGGTTCTTGCATGGCGCACAGGTCGTCATCGTGTGTCTTGAGCAGCGGCTTGCACAGGACGCGCGCGCGACAGAGATCCGGAGAGACGAAGAAAGAGAGAGAGAGACATAGCGGGTTCCGGGCTAGTGGACAGGACCTGGGACAGGACAGGGCCGTCCCACCCCCCCATCTTGGCTGCGCCGGCGAGGCGCTTTCATCTACCCAACCCGCGCCCTGGGCCCGCTGGCCGCTGGTCGTCCCGTACAACGGAGCCGACACGGGTCTGAGGATTGTGCGATGCATGCGAGAGAGAGAGGATCGTGAAAGGCTCTCTCGATGGGCATGCTACGGGCCCGTGTTGACTAGGCGATTGTGGGTGTGGGAACACGGCGAAGAACTGGCACAGAGCTGGCACTTGCAACGTACATATTACGGCGCCATCTGGAGGTTATCGACCACCAACCACCAACCCCACCCCCGCCACCAACCCATCTCCCACCACCACCATCCACACCCACCCAGCGCCCCAGCTTGTCTCCAAGCACAGCACACATTCTTTGGCAGGCCCAAAGAAGTCACGCTCGAGGTGCGTCCCTCCGTTCACGCGACGGGTTGAAACGAGATTTGCCCAAAAGGCCTCTGCTCGCTGCCCATCGCTCGCGGAAGCCGCCGCAGGGAACCAAAGGAGGCTAACGCGACAGATCGAGCACGAACGGAAAAGGAGCCACCACACGCACCACAGGCCACATACGCACACCACCACCACCCACACGCGCGTGGCATACTTATTAAAGGGGCGACCGTCCATTCAGTCCCGTCTGGTCGTCTTCTCTGTCCACCCAACACACCCACACACACACCGTCTCCACCACCACCACCACCACCACCACCACCACCAGCGGTACACCCGTCGCCTCGTCGACGCACCGGCTAGGCTGTGCTCCACATACACACGCACGCACACAACACACCCTCTTGTCAACAACACCACCCCATCGGCCTCCACCACCACCACCACCCAGGCCCTGGTCACCACCACCCGCCAACCCCCACCTTCTTCTTCCCTCCTTCCCTCCCACCTTCGTCCACACACACAATGTCCGTCCCCCCGGCCCGCGCCCTCGTCGACCTGCCTCCCTTGCCAGAGGAGGTTCGCAAGTGGCGCATCCTGCTCCTCGTCTCGGCTGTCAACTCGCTCACGCAGCGTGTGGCGACCTACCTGACCGACCTGGGATGTGAGCGTGTCTCCACCGAGCTGGCCATCACCGACGAAGCCATGGTGTCCGCCGTCCTGGCCCATGCCCCGCACGTTGTCCTGTGCCCCTTCCTCACCAAGAAGGTTCCCGATGTCATCTGGAGCAATGTGAGTCACCCATTTCCTCTCGATCCTCGATCTTTTTTTTTCCCTGAATCAGCCGTCTGGCGGCGCACCTGGGTGGGGTGTGCCTGTGGCGTAGTCCCACAAAACCCTCTCTCCCCGGCGTGGCCAGTCAATGTCTATTTGCATATGGCTACTACCGCCGTCGACGAGCACCCACAAAGAGCACCCACCCATACACCCACCCACTACAACAGACAACGGCGGCTAACACCATGCACAGGTCCTCACGCTCATCGTGCACCCGGGCCCTCCCGGTGACGCGGGACCCGCCGCGATCGACTGGGCGATCATGGGTGACCGCGGCTTGGACCCAGACGCCACCTCTGCACTTGCCTCTCTCGTCGCGCCTGTGGATCGCTCAAAACCCATCGCCGAGCGCCAGCGCTCACACTGGGGCATCACCGTCCTCCAGGCCGACCACACCATGGACGGCGGACCCGTGTGGGCCTTTGATCAGTTCCCCCTGCCCGACGTCTCCCGCACCACAAAGTCGACCATCTACCAAGGCCCCGTCGCCGCTGCCACCGTGCGCGCCGTCACGGTCGCCCTCACGCGCATCGCTGGCTCATTCGCCGGCCTCTCGGACCCGAGCCACCGTGCTCAGCGCGTCGCAGTCCCCGTCGACCCCAAGTGGTCGCTCCAGTGCGTCTCGCACGGTGTCCCCTTCCTCGGTGGACGTCTCAACGAGCGCCCGCAGATCAAGCCTGGCCAGCGCCGTCCCGACCTGGCCAAGCACACTGCCGCCGACGTAGCACGCATCATCAACTGCGGCGACTCCCAGCCCGGCGGTACCCTCAAGACTGCCCGGTCATTCATCTTTGCATACGACTGCAAGATCCATCTGCGCGCAAACACCATCCCTCCATCCCTCCTGCCCCAGCCATGGAACCTCATCCCGGCGGGCAAGGCCATTGCAACGCGCGACGGAGCTGTCCTCTTCAAGACGGCAGACTGTGGCCACGGCCACGAGAGCTGCACGTTTGGGTGTGGCGTCGCCGTGTGGTTGACGCACGGCCGCCTGCCCAAGCCGACCACCGCCGCCGCGCTCCAGTCCAAGGTCCCCATGGCCGAGGCTCTCCGCAAGGCCGGCGAAGCGTCGCGTCTCGAGGGCGTGCGCGAGTGGACGGAAACGGGCTTTGCAGAGGCCCCCGGCACCTACCAGCAGGTGTTTGTCCGCAGTATCGAAGAGGGTGACGCAGTGCTCCAACTCGTGTACTGGGACTTCTAGTGAGTTGTGCTTGTGTCTTCTTTTCCTTCCCGCGTGTCCCAATCTCTCCACAAAAGTAAAGTCGATCGCGCGCGGAGAGCGCGTGTGCATGCCTTGTCTGTGTCGTAAGACGCGCTCCAGTGATCTGAGCCAGTGGTCGCGCGCCGCGCGATCGCAGCCATTGGGCTTCGCGGGACAGCCGCCGTGCATTTGTTACGGCATCTAGTGTTCCCGACATGGCTGACATCATCCCCCAGTAACGGAGCCTTTTCGACTACCGGATGTGAACACCTCGTTCGAGCCTTGCAGTGGGCCTCTGACCCGGCCCGTGGCAACGTAAAGGTCCTCGCTCTGATGGGTGGCGGATACTTTTCGAACGGTGTCGCCCTGAACGTTATCGAGGCTGCCGAGCACCCGGGTCGTGAGACTTGGGCAAACATCAACGCCATTGACGATGTCGTCGAGGTCCTCGCTGGCGACGTCTCCAGTGTCCCCCGTTCAGACTTCCTCGCTGGTATTGCGTCCCTGACGGAACGGGGTATCACAACTGTTGCGTGTGTCCGTGGTAACGCGGCCGCAGGAGGTGTCGCCCTTGCCGCGGCATGCGACGTGGTCGTGGCTGCTGGAACAGCAGTCTTCAACCCGGCGTACCGTGCCATGGGTCTCCACGGCTCAGAGTTCCACCTCTACTCGTATGTCGAGCGTTGTGGCCGTTCCATCGCCACCCACCTCGTCAAGGACATGCTTCCGCTTTCGGCTACCCGCTCGCGTGAGCTCGGTCTCGTCGACGTCGTCCTGGGTGGGCGTGACACCTCTGCCGCCACAACCCAGGCGCTCATGACCGAGTACATCCGCACCCTCGCCAGCGCGCCCTCGGCCGCTTTGGGATCAGAGCACTTCCCCTCGGCGCCCTGGACCAAGACCGTCGCCGGCGCTCCCATCTCGTCGACCCGCACCCTCGTCGACCGCATGTGCGAGAACAAGCGTCTCCGTTACGAGTCGGCAAACCACATCCCGCTCGTCAACTACCGCCACGAAGAGCTGTCTCAGATGCTCCTCGACTCGTTCCACCCTACGCGCTCGGCGCGCTACCACACGCGCCGCATCAAGTTTGTGCGCAAGGTCAAGGCAGAGGGCACCCCTACACGCTTTGTCACCCACCGCGTCCACGCCAAGCTGGACGCCGAGGAGACTGCCGAGTTTGACAGTGCCAACGGATGGGTCCGTGGCGAGGAATGGTCGTGGGTCGGTCTCCAGACCCCTTCGTCCATGGCCACCTCGGCCAACCTCCTGATTGACTTTGCCGCCCCTGTCCCCCCACTCACGACCCGCTGCGCTAGCTGCTCGACTGAGTCCGAGCGCTCTCATGACATTGTCACCGACCCTGGAGAGCCGGCGCCTCCGTCTCCCGCAATCCGCCACTTCACCGAGTCACCCTCCACTGGTTCACCGATCGGTCTGCCCAAGCAGCTGCCTTCCATCGTGGGCACCGCCGCACCTGCCTCTCTCCTGTCGCCCGACTACGTCAAGGACCGCAGCTCCAGCAAGCAGCGTCGTGCGTCCACGGTCGGTCGCACGCCGCCCCGTGCGTACCGTGAGCTGAGCGAGACCTCAACCTCGCTCTCGCCTTCGCCCCCGGACCGCTCGACCAAGAAGCGCGGCTCGTCCTTCCTCGGCAAGCTGTCCAGCGCGTTCCGCTCGCGCACCGACCTCAAGTCGTCGCTGCACACCCCGCCCGTCCCCATCGGTAAAGACTCTCCCATCTCCGTCGCTGCGGGCACCGTCGTGTCGGACGGCATCGCTCGCTCGGCCCCCACCACGCGTGTCGGCACCGTGTCCAGCACCCCATCCTACAGGCGTCCCACAATCGCCAACGAGGGCAACACCGAGAGCCCCTGCCTCTTCAACGTGACTGGCGACTTTGCCGAGCCACGCCACCAACGCGACACCACCGCCCGCCCCGTCGTCGTTAGCGTCAACTAGCACCAGGGTTGTGGTTTTCCATTCCCAGTGGCCCCCCTCTCTCTCCCTACCTTCTTTGGGTCCCAATCTCGCACGCGTCTTTTACCTTTGTACATACTACTCTCTCGGAAAAACAAAACCGTCCCCGCCTGGAAGGGGGCCTCCCTTTTTTCTTTACTCCTGTCACAAATACCAACGTCTGGGTCCTAATTTCCCGTTTCTCCATGTACTACAGTAGTTTCCTATTTTTGTTGCCGATGGAAGTATGTGAGAAGTTTTCTCCTTTTTCGGTCCGAAACAGATTACTGCGTTCGTTTGGACGCGTGTCCCACTCAGCGTTTGTCACCCGATACAGCTAGAGCTAGCTCCAGGACTCTGAGAAATGGGACGTTTTGTCCTTCGGATGCGAGCAGCGGCGCGCAGCATGCCAGAGCACAGGCGCACAGGGTCAGAAATCCCACAGATCCGAGTTTTGTTGTGGAATGGTGTGTGAGAGGATACATTCTCCATACTCTGTGGCAACCGTGCGGCAATTCAAGGGGCCTTGGGTGGGGGTCCTGAGCGTGAACCACCATATGAGACACTCTAGCACCTCGTTTTGAAATGGATATTGGACAGCGTGGACAGTAGTGGCAGTAGCGTGCAGCACCGACTCGGTTGTGTTCGGCTTCTGCTTCTGCGCAAAGCAGGAACTCGACGTTGCCCCCCGTCCGCCACGACGGCTGGATCTTTCAACAGCGTCCAACGGCATGCACGCCATGCACGCCACCCCCACACTCGTCCCTTGCAGGCGCCTCAGGCCCCCCCATCACGCCTCCTGATGGGGCCTGTGAGGGCCGGCAGGTGATGCAGGTGACCAGGTGGGCGCGCGGGATAATGGACGCTTCTGGCGATCACACACCTGGCCAGAAGGGCAAGAGACGACACACGAGATCGAGCACGCACCGCACAGGACACAGCCATGAGTCAGGCGCCCAAGTACAGGAATGTACGTACAGCACGAGCCGACCCCACCCCCAAGCCGTCAAGGTTTGGCTGAACGCTCCTGGGCACGCCACATGAACGTGGCTGAAAGCTGAAATGCATCCCATCGTCACTAGAACTTTATAGGGACACGCAAAAAGCAGGTCGGCTCCAAAGGGACGTGTGTTGCTGAATGGAGTGGAGTGAATACCAAGACGAAACAGGCCCTTTGCTCCACGCACGAAACGCTTAGTGTTGCTGCTGCCTTGCATATCGAGCCTCGAGCTGCGCCGGCCCGCATGCTGTTAGCTGTGTGAAGACCGCTTGGTTTCCGACGGAGACATTACGAGGTTGCTGACCTGTTATCTTTCCGTCGGGGCACAGGCCTAATAGTTTTCCCGTCCTACCTGCCCTTTCCAAACCCAGCGTACCAGCGCCTGACCCAGAGAACGGAACCTCGAAACGTTCCACGGGAAGCCGCGTGGTCCCGAGATAGAACAACCTTGAACACGCCGCGACAGTGAGGCCACGGCCATGGCCATGGGCGGCGGGGCCTCGCGCACCATGTCTCTCAGATGCAAGCTTCTGGCCAGATCGAATCTGTCAGAAGCACAGAAGCAATGCCATCAGCCCATGCGTGACTCACTCGCCGCGATGACAAAACACAAGACACTGAAATGTTTGCGGTGGTGCAGGCTCAGGAACACTTCATCCAAAAGTGCGTTCACATCGTCTTGCTGCTTGTCTGATGCTGTGCCGTGCTGGTACATCTGCCATTTGCCCACCATAACGGCTATGCACTACCACTACCGCCATGCAGCCACTTGCTCATGTTGGGCCTTTGGCCTTTGGCCTTGGGACCGTTTCAGACGCGCCCCGCTGGACCTTGGAGCGTTTCCTGTGCCACCCGTGTCTCCGGTCTGCCTCCAATTCACCCACCACGCCGCCACGACACGGTATTGAGGGACAGTCACCACGGCCATCACACGCCGTCACACCGTGCCGTCTCTCAGGCCCAGCTAGCCGGGGCGAGGATCGGTCGTGTGCGAGCTGAAACTGTGCACAAGGGCCGCAAGTGTGTGCACGGCATGGAGACGGCGAGCTGCAGCTGCGGCCGGCGTGGGAGGGGGAAGCAGGTTGCCCACCGACATGAACATTGCCACATTGCCCATCACACATAGACAGGGACTGGTCAGCGATCAGTAGATCCAAGTCGCTGTATGTGGCGACTGACGTCACAGCTCCTCGTCGTCCTGCTCCTCGTCGATGCTGTCACGTCCATTCACCCCCTCATTGCACACCTAGTTACTGCGCAGCCTTGTGAGAAGAGCAAGGCTCGGAGACCATGAACGACGGGATATGCGAAACCGACAAGCTCTCGCAGGCCATGCCGGCACACGGGTGCCTCATGCCTGGAAACCCATCCCCAACCTTCAACAGGGATCCGACTCCCACATTACGGCCATGCTTGTTTTTACCATTGTTTCCGGTGTCCAGGCCCCGTCCCTCGAGGACGTAAACATGCACTACGCGTACCAGTGAACAGCGACGAGCCCGATGGAGCACGACCAAGAGCAAGCACGACGTAAAAAAAACCTAAACCTAAATGACAAGTTGGAAACGGCAAGGATGTGGTTTGGGAGAGTGAGGGACGCATGTCCAAAGAGGCGTGCTTTGCGGCCTGAGAGCATCTCCAGATCTCCATGAATCACACCGAGTCCGAGGCATCCATGGCCCACAACGCAACAACACGACCCCCAGTATTGGAACTGCCGTTGTTACCAAACACCCTCCTTGCCCCTTCCAAGGCGGTCTCGAGGTTCGTAGATGTCCCCACCTCGACAGTCGGAGGCACAAATGTGACTGTGGCAGAGCGAACCGTCGTCCCATACTCTCCACATAGGTCCTCTTCGGCTCTGGCTCATCAGCTGTAGGCTGTGTGGCACATGTGCAATCCTGCTAAATGGAGCTCGAAAGGGTTCTCTGCCGGGGTATGCTCAGAATATCTTTCCCTTGTTGACAAGTAGTACACATACATGCCCCAGTTCTGGTGGAGTACAACCTACAACTTTCGGCGGAACGTGGAGCAGAACAGAGGAACACTCACGTAGGCTCTCTCTGCGCTAGGCCGACGAGGTGACGTTAGGGCCCCCGCGCATGTGTCCAAGAGCAGACGACGTTACTAGCTGACAACGATGTCCCCTGCTCGACTACATGGCTCTGCCGAGGCTCTCTACTTCATTTGTCTGTCCTCCAAGGCAAAAGGAGACAGCAGAAGCCAAAAGATAAGCCTAGTATGGGGCTCGAACCCATGACATTTTGATGTCTTAAAGAAGTAAGAGTCAAACTATCTACCGACTGATATAACCAGGCTCGATGAAAATTGAGAAGCTGGCAGGAAGAGAAGGGTAGGAACGGGTTACGTAATCCGATTGTGGCACTCTTCCACCTGTCGATGCTCAGTCTCCACTCTCCCCTTGCTATCTCTGTTCTCGACTTGTCTTTGTCGTCCTGTAACATATTGATAGATCCTCGTCACATGCCAAGCGCCAGCAGCAACGGTGACCTCGGAACGCATCACGGGCCTTCACCGGCACACTTGGTTCAGTTGTGGCTGCTACACGGCTGCTACACTTCCGCGCACTGGAATCACATTCTGGGGTGTGTGCCAACGAGAAGCATGCAAAACTCCCGGACAGCAACCGTTTCAGGGACTCGTCAGAAGCTCGCGGTCTGCGGTAGGGTGGCCGAGTAACCAACCAACGGCACAATTCATTTTCTGCAGTTTCTTGCCGCCCACGACAATCATTGGTAGCCGTTATCCCTCCTGTAGCCCTGCAAGTCCAATGTACGCGAGTACGAGGTCTATCAACTATCTCCCAGCACCCCATATGCATGGACCATATCTGACCTGGACACGTTTTTGGGTCAGGCAACAGGGTACCATGCCGCAACATACCGTCGGGAGCGGGAACGATTAGCTGCGGGACTAGCAGTTGTCCGTCAATACCAACGTGAACCGTCCACAGCCCGCTGGGGTGTTGCTGGTTCCCTGATCCATCGGTCGCCCAAAGTACTTGCTGTTGGAGGAACACTGACGACAAAGTAATGAAGTGGCCGTTCCGGTCTCTCGGCAGTGGCGCTTTTTCATTGTCGTGCGTGGATGACGGAAGTGACAACGAGGGGGACTGGCGTCCGTTTGTCTGGGAGCAATGAACGGCGACGCGTCGTGTGTGAGTCGGCGACGAATCCATCTCGAATGGGAGTGCTACAAGTCGTGCAGCTAGCATGATTCTGCCTTCACATTCACATTCTAGAGATTGACACGGCCGAAAAAGGCGGGTGTGTGGCGGAGTTGAAGACGAACATTCCAGACAATGGGTGAGCTGCTCCGATGTCCACACCAGTTTTGCCACACCAACCACCACCCAAACGAGGCCCCTCAATCGCAATCACCCCAATTGTTTGCCATAACCCCATACTCTGTACATCTGTGCCAGTCTACCTCGATCTAGTCCGTGGCCTGGGCGCATGGCTTGCCTCCACCTCATGACCTAGGCCCCACACACGCCAGCAGCCGCCTCATTCCTTCCTCCTCACATACCGCCGCCGTCGCGTCGCCACTCAGGCCCCCGCCGCCGGCTTGTGGTTTGGGACGGCCCTGCCAGGCTTAAGACTTTTTGAGTTTAACGCGCCGCCCGGAGGCATGGCCTGTCCCGTGCGGTATGGGTAGAGTGTGTGTGATTTCTTGGGTGGAACAGAAACGTGTTGGCTAGCACTCTTTGTCGGTGTCTGAAGGAGTTGCGTTTCCGCCCGCCTCGTTCCTGTTCCCATGTTCCCGGATAGATATCGGACGCATGTCGCGTGTACCTTCGAGGTCTATCCCGAACATGCACATGCGGAATGAGTTCAGCCAGACTCCGTTCCGGGGACTCACAAAATCAAATCGTGCACACAGACTAGCTTCCCATGAGACAAAGCAGGACCTGGGTTCCTCGTCGACAAGACGAAACGAACGTCAATGTCGACGTTTGTTCCTCTTACAGCATGGCTCCCCACTCCGGCCATCAAGAGCGGTCGTTATGCGACGGTCCATAAGACGCGGTTCCGGTCCTCTTTATGGCAATCAGAATGGTAGGCAAAGCTCGCCACGAGAGTTGTGCAGCCCCGCCTGTCTGTGGCACATGGCACGCAGGCCACCCGAATTGCATATCGCTGCCGCAGTCACATTGTGCGATTCCCACCATTGAGCCAAATAGGTCGCGGGTATGCTTTTGCCATGTTGGACCAGGTCCACGGAGCAATGGACCCAGGACCGGCAACAGGTGGTGTCATTGCCACTTCTATGTGGACATATAACTGGCATATAGCTGTTGAAGTACACATATAACATAAATAACCTGCTTTATAATGAACGTATACGGTGGTTGCGAGGTATGACCAGAGCGGCTGGCCCCATGACTGTGGTTGTTTGACTGTTCTTGCCACGTCCTTGTGCAATGTCGTCGCTGATGCAAACGGATGGGATCAGACTTGATACCACGCGTCCGTCTATCAGTAGCTTTCAGTCTATTACAACTGAAAACGTTGAACATAGTCCAGATGGAGAAAGGGAATGTAAATGCCGGAAGCTGCAGCGCTTTGCTTTGTCTCGCCGCGAACAGTTTAACATAAAAAACTCTGATTTAATCCCCATTTTACACCCCGCTTTCCCACCTCCAACCAGGCCCGCCTACCGGCACATCAATTCTTGACAGCGGACCTGGCCAAACCTTGCCGGTTGTCCCTTCACCCCGGGGACAACTTACATGGACATGTCACAAAGCGGGCACTCGCCACGACAGGCGTCACGCTCACCCCAGAGGGCGACGGGGATGGCGCAGCCATACTGCGCGTAGCGGCAGGACGGGTCGCGGTGGAACACACCGCCGACAAGGACACCCGACCTGGGGCCGGAGCAGAAGCCGGGGCGAGGCATGAACCCGCACATGGGCGAGGCCGAGGCGGGGACGGGGACGGTGTAGCTGGAACGGACGTTGAGGGTGCCGACGCTGTGTGGTTAGGTCGTGACACGGGGAGATGTTGAGAGGGAGGTGGGGACGTACTAGCCGGGGCAGGGGGAGCCAGAGCGGAACATGTTGAATGGGTTGGGGTGGACCTTTGGTAAAGCGTGTGTTTGATATTGGGAGCTGAAAGGGGGAGATGCGCGGATGGGAGAGAGAGAGAGAGACGAAGCGACGATGGGTACGGTAGATATACCCCAGCTGGTCGCCCACCGCCGCAGGGACAGGCATGGACAAACGGACACACGCGACGATAAGAAAGCCCAAAAACCAGCTTGACCGTGGGCGTGAGGACTTGGGGGCTGACAGGTAGTGTGCCACATTTGTCTGTGTGGATGCGTGGCTGATAAGCCCCCCATACTTCCCGTAAGCCCGGCACTCACAAACCCATAGGACACAAACCCATAGGAGGTTATGCTGTATTTTCTGAACGAGCGTCTTACAAGATTCCATCATGGTTCCAGGTGATGATGGGGAGCTGTCAGCGGCAGGTGATGGCGTGCGATGCCTCTGACAATCGCAGAGGGGCAGTAGTGAGAATTCCAGTGCACTGGAGGTTGCCGAGTTGGGAGTCTTGGGGATGGGGCCATCTTACATCGGTAGTGACGCGCCCGGGCCAGCCATTGACGTGTGCTCTGTGAACCAACCTGTCAAAGCCTGGCGTCTCCTCCAGACAGACAGAGCCAGTGTACGTTTCTCACCGAGCAGCGAGTGTGATGAGGCGTCCCAAGAATGACTTACGACGTTGACCTATCGGCAAGAACGTTAGGTGCGAGACCACCAAGATCCGACCGCTTTTTCCGACCCCCTGCCCCACGTCCTGGCCCGATTGTGGGGTGCGGACTGTCGCAGCAGCGGCAGCAGCGAACTTCCTTGCTCCAAGTTCCTTGTGCTGCACAAACGCCAGCATGGCGACGACGTAGCTTGTCACCCGTGCAGTCGGCCATCCAACGGCAAGTACGATACGCCGAGATCCTGTAAACCCTCGCCACGTCCAACGCTCGCCATGGTCGCCAAGCCCCGGGTGCAGTCGCCATGTCAGAACGCGTCAGAGAATAAAGAAAAAGCACAAATCCCACGGGCTCGGACGGACTCGCGAGGGTTAGTAACCTGCAATTGGGCTGTCATCTCACGCTCTGCTGTCTGTCTAGTGTATACAATAAGCTCTCCTATTCCTCCCTGCCTTTCTCTAGCCCGCGTGTCAGCGGCGGGCCGCAGCTGGGTGGCGTCCACATGACGACGGTTCCGTGGAATCCGTGGTCGACGATCATGGGGTGTGTGGTCCAATGTACCCAGCCAATGTGTCTTGGGTACTGCTCTCGTTTGCTCGCTTGCGCTTGCTCGGTCCACCTCTGTGACTACGCGGTCTGGGCAATGGGGCCATCGGCCTCTTCCAAGCGTTTGCGGAAGGCCTCAAGCTCGGACTCAAACTTGGCCTCGAGCTCGGCGTTGCTGGATTCCAAGGCAAGCTGCGGTGGTCAGCTCAAGTCGGCGGCTACATCTCCGTCGGCTCCAGCCGCATGGCCAACTCACAACCTTGGCCTCGAGGGTCTCTCCGTTCAGTCCCAGACCCTCCCACGCGTCGGTGGCGCCGGGGATGTCCTCTGTGAATGCCGTCAGTAAAAGTCTACAGATGTGATCGGCCACGCTTTTCTCAGGGGTGTAGCTCCTTGTCGCACGCGGACTGGGAAAGCATACCCGATACGCGCGTTCCCAAGGCCAGATGAATATCACAGCGCAACAGCGGCGCTACCAGACGAGCAAGTGTACCCCCACGCGTGACCGGCCGCAGAACACCCTCCTGTACTCACGAACACGCTCTGGGCCAAACACCTCGGCCATAATCTCGTGGCGGGCGCGGAAGCGGCCCATAGCCAGCTCACGCGGGTCGAGCTCGTCGAGGGCGTCGGCCCATGGCTCCATTTGCTCCATCGGCATACCGGGTGCGCCGACCTGGCCGGGCGGAGCCATCGCGTTCTTGATGTAGTGCTCCTGGCCGTGGGGAGGTGCGAGGGCGGACATGTGTCGGGGAAGCATTTGAGCCTGAGGAGTCGCGCGCGCCTGTGGATGTCAGAGGGTCGTAGACGACGCGTCCATCAGTGCTACAATGTCGACTCACGCTGTGCTTTTTCTTCTTTGACGCGTGTTGCATCGTGCCCGAGGGGCTGCCGCGCATCAAAAGCTGCTGGTGGCTGAGGGCCGAAAGCTGCTGCTGCTGTTGCTGGGCAAGGAAGCTCTGTTGCTGTTGCTGCATCATGGCGAGGTGCTGAGGATCGGCCATCATGGGAAGACCGGGCGCGCCCATCTGCTGCTGCATCCCTGGTGGCATGGGACCTCCTGGGAGGCCTGGCACGCCTGGCACACCTGGCATGCCTGGGACACCGACTCCGGGGGGGAAGCCTGCCATGTGTGGGGGACCGGAGAACTGGGGGATGGCGTTGGCGGGGAACGTGTTCATGGTTTGCACTCTGCCAAAAGAGCGTCACGCGCGTGTGTGTTGTTGTGTGTTGTGGTCTATGGCCCCGGGGGTTGGCGGAGTGGACCGATGCTTGCCGAAGGGGGCTGGAGGGGGAAGGGTTGTGCGCGTGGTTTCCAGGGTCCCGAAGACACTGGGTTGGATGGATGTGGGATGGGAATGGGGGTGGATGATGGCGGAAGAGGTGACTGCCGGCGACAGAGAAACAAAGACAAAGAGGTCGACGAGAACAGGATCTTACCCTCCGGTTGCATTAGGAAACGCGATTACACCCGAATGTTCCGTCCTTATTACAAAAGTCCTAATCCACCGACCAGCCGTCTCTCCTCCCCCCCTCATTTTGCTTCCGCTCACCGACATTCAGTCCACCGGCCACACCCCGTCCATGTTGCGTCCCTCCCAACACCACACTTCTCGTCCACTCCCTCTCTTTCTCTGGCTACAACACAGCAGTACCAACAACACCGCCGTCACACAATCCATCGGATCCTCACATGAACCTCTTCTAGCCTACCCATCCGAACTCCCGTCGCGCCTACCACGACCAAGAGCCATGGCAGAGCGTACACCGCCCATAAGGGCTTCCAATCAATCTCGCCGAAAGGTAAGTGTCTGAGGTGTTAGATCTGGGACCACGTCGACAACTGTGTATCTAACGCATCTGCTTTATAAGGTGTCCGGCAGCTTTTCAGAACGCCTCCCATCTCAATCACCGTCCATGTCGACTGCATCGGCTATTGCAGCGTCCTCTGGCCCACGTTTGAAAGCGCGTGTAAACCCGGCAGAGATTGTAAACGTCTCGGCCACCTCGTCTTCTGAAGCGCCCACTCCACGGCTCCGCAAGGTTCCTTCGTACGGCGCAATGTCCGACTCGGGAGGCGGTGGTACCCGTTCCCGTTCCCCGCTACCCAGCAGCAGCCGTAGCGTGATGGGTTTCCCATCGTCGGCACCGGCCTTGAAGCCACGGCCACCGGTGGCAAAGGCACCGTCAACACGCACCGCAGGCACCTCCACCATCGGAGTCGAACGGGTCACCAGGGTCCGCTCGCCGAACAGTGTCCTCGGCGTCGGCTCGTCGTCGGTTTCCACTCCCAACCGGTCACCTCCAAATCGTTCACCGAGGCCCCGGTCCCCCTCCGGCAGCACCGTTGGCGGCAGCGGCAGCGGCCTGAGAGGCTCGCGCACACCTGGTGGTAGCTCAAACAGCAGTATGGGTTCCAGGTTCAAAGCGGCCCTGATTGCGCACGAGGAGTCCCCGGCCCCTGCTCCACGAGTGCATGTCCGAGCAGCGTCGATTGCAACTGGTGGCCCACGATCAACATCGGGCATTGACCATAGCGACAACAACAACAACAACAGCAACAACAACAACAACAGCGGCAGCAGCACCCCTCATACACCTGCACCTCGGGCCATCCCCGCCAGCAGCGGCTCGCGGATAGGAGTAAACACCACAAACCTTGCACCTAAATCAGCTCTTCCCCAGTTTGCATCATCTTCCCTGCTATCACCCTCCACCCTCGTCCCATCGGTTCGACCACCCACCCCACCGCAACTTGGACTGGACTCTGCCACGCCTCCTCAACCTGTCCACATGCCATTCGGTTCAGCGGCACTCATTGAAGCAGAGCCCGAGCCATCCTCCAACCATTCGTCACCCGTGCGTCCAAGCAGAGCCCTGCCCTCCGGGTCACCCGTTCTACCGCTCCACCTGTTCCAACAACACCCTGCCGCGTCATGCCCTACCTCACCTGTGCCGTCACATTCGGCCCAGATGCCGCTGGGATCGCCACCGCGGCGCATGTCACGGCCCGGCTTGCCTTGGAACCCACACTCAAACCCTCCCCCTCAGTTCCCCCTGGCTCCGGGGTCTCCCGAGCTGCGCACCGTCGCGCTGCCGACCATGACACCCACACGCAGCCGCGATTCGGGAGACGACGACGGACCATTCCCACCTAGCCCATTCCCACCCCACTTTTTCGCAGGGCCCAACGGCAACGGTTACGCGTCGGGTTTCTCTGGTTTCTCCGGGTACGCCTCCGGCCGTCTCTCTAGCGACTCGCAGGACCGCTCCGACTCGCACGAGAGTGGCGGTGGTCTCAGCTTTGACAGTGGCGATGAACATCAGAGCGATGGCAGGCGGATCAGTGTGTCGCCGCCCAAATCACCTCCAAAGGTCCCGAGGGCCGAGCGCGACCGACTCAGCGGGAGCACTCTTGCCGTTGGGCCGGACGAGATGCCCAAGGATGAAGTAGTCGACGACGTGGACCTGTTCTCTGACGAGGAAAAGGCCAAGGTCGACCGCAAGATTGCCGACTTGGAAATCTCCAATGCCTCGCTGCTCGCCATCAACCGCACGCTCGAGGCGACAAAGGCCAAACAGCGCTCCGAAATCGTAAAGCTCCGCCGCATGTTGCGTGAAACCAACACACTGGGCCCTACCACCTCTCTCGTCCGTGCATCCGCCTCTGCTGCTGCCAGTAGCCACCATACGCGTGCGGCGACTATCCCGCAGTCTCCCCTGGCCCGCGTCACGAGCGACGATGACGCTGGCGCAGACGACGGGCCCTCGGGGGTTTGGGGCGATGACGAGATGGACGACCCGGAGCTCGAGGCGCGCTGGGAGCGCCTGACCGACCTCGTGGGTGCGATGCGCCGCCAGGGCGAGCGCGCGGTTGAGCGTACGAAAGAGGACGCAAAGCCGGGCGTGCAGCGCGTCCTGGGCTGGCTCGAGGTGGAGGCGCTGGGTGGCGAGGCCGGCAGCAGCGTCACTGGCTCGCAGAGCAACTTGAACCTCGTGTCTGCGGCCGGCAGCGAGATGGGCGATACACCCGGGGAGAGCGTTGTGGCTGAGCAGCCGAGCAGCCAGTAGATGCAGTATAACTGTTGAGGCCCAGGTGTTGGGACCATGCACTCTCGGTCCTGGGGTCCTGGATCTGGGAGTCGAACCCAGGAATCAAGGGATCTGGAGGCTCGGAGCCCGGAGCCCGGAGGTTTCTGTCGTCCATGTGGAGGAGGAGTGAGACATGGAATAGATAATGATGTAATACATATGACGAACACCTATGACGACCATGTTGCAGAGCAGAGCAGATCACATCTAGTGACGCAAGCCCACGACAGTGTTGTACTCGTTACGACTCAACCGCCAGGGAATGCCCGAGTTTGCGAAAAACTCTTCTGGGTCCTCGTCCGCGTCCAAGTTGAGCACCGTGGCAATCTGCTGCAGGCGGGTAAACTTGTCACGCGCACCGCCGTACGAAGCCTGGGTGGAGAGGTAGTTGGCCACGGCGCGGATGTCGCGTTCGTACCGGATGGCACCGAGCTGCGAGTAGTGTTAGCGTGCGGGACAGAGTTTGTGGCGGGCGCGGGTGTGGGGGTGTGGGTGGTCACGGGGTCATCGGATGTTTGACCAAGAACAAACAAACAACACAAACAAGATCGAAAATCGCCGACTGCCCCAGTTCCCCTCTCGGAGCTTGGCACTCTCGTACAGTGACTCACCTCTGTAAACTGCATGCCCATGACCATCTTCTCCCACGGCCGGACGAGCATCTCGACAGTCATGTTGAAGAATGCCTGATAGTTGTGGTCGGTGAACGCGTCCCTGTACCCGTCCACCACGCCTTCCCAGCTGCGCACAAAGCGGCGCCGGACCAGATCCTGCTCTTCGGCATCGGCAAACGAGTCCTCGTCGAGGACATAGGACACGTCGCGGTAACAGTCGTCTAAAAGCGGCCGGAGACGATGGCGCGTGAGCTGGTTGAAGAGCTGCTCGAGACCCTGGCGCGCGCCGGAGCGGAACTGGGACACGAGGTCTGCCAGCAGGTCGAGCTCGTCCAGAACGGCAGCGCGCTCCGACTCGAGGTAGACTTGAGGCAGGACGGCGCGGGTCTCGTTCAGCAGCCGGTCGGTATAGTCGGCCGAGACGTCCAGGTCGTTGATAAAGATCTGAGAAAAAGGGTTAGGATGGCTTTGAACGTTTGCCTTAACCCACAATAAACGTCTTTTTCTGATCCTTTTCCCTCCTCTCCTTCTCTGCGCGGTCGTACGTGGCCGTGAGGGCGAACACACTGTCCATTTTCTTGCCAAGGACAGTCGAATAGTCCCTCTCGAGCACCGTGGCAATCCTCTCGCGCATACTCCTGAGCGCCGGCAGGCTGCCACTTGAGAGCACGCGGTTGAGCACCACTTTGATCAAGTAGAATGTGTCGTCGAGGATACTGCTCACGTGCGGCTTGGAGGTCATGTCGGGCGAGTCGAGGCGGTGGGCCTTTTCCACACTGCTGCGCAGGTACCACAGCTCGAGGGGCTCGTAGTAGACCTTGAGCAGGTTTTCGATGGCGCGCTGGGAACCCGAGTTTTCAATCACGTCAATGTCGCCAGCACTGGCCACGGGCTCGGCCTCGTCGTCCTCCTCGTCATCATCCGCCAAGCGGCTGTACACGAAGCGGCGGAACAGGGCCCAGCGACCTCCGAGCGCCACGAGCTCGCCGAGAACGCGGTCGACATCACGCGGGTCCGGTCCCGGATCCTCTTCCACCACGGGCACGGGGACGGGCGTCGAGGGTGCCTTGCGGCCGCCGGGAGCGTACGATTGGAGCGCCGACGACAGGTTGGACGTCGTGTTGGCCAAAGAAGACAGGGACAGCTGGGTCGCTTGCGGGTTTGTGAGCGACGCAAAGAGTGGTGGGAGGAGAGCTGGGTTGGACAAGAGCGCGAACCGCGATGCCTTGGTTTCGGATATGAGGCGGCCGACGCGACGTTCCTCCTCCCAGCCCTCGACGAGGTTGCGGATCACGCGGTCGCTCTCGCCTACCAGGCGGCCGACAACAGTACGCATGCGTCCCTTGCCATAGTACTTGTCCACCACAGGCTGGTGCTGGTCGATGATGTGCGCGATGGATTCGAGCAGCGAGGTGAGGTGCGTAATGTAGTACAGCGACGAGGACGCTGTGAGTCTAGTTAGCGAGAGATACGTATCGCCTGTACTCACGCTTTCCTGCCGCCGCGCTGCGCGTCTTGACCAGGCCGACCACAAAGTCGCCGTACGCTTCCAGCCCCTCGTCCTCGGCGCCGATACCGGGCCACAGGCGGAAATACCGGCTGACCTCTTGTTCGTCTTTACGCTCGGCTGCGGCGTCAAACTCGCGACGAAAGGTCTGGAGGAGGACGGTGCGGAGCTCGTCGAGCTGTTGCGGTGGGGGCAACGGGGACTGGGGTGTGGGCTAAACGCGTGTCAGCAGAGTAGCTAGCTGCCTGAAGAAAGAACTCACCACGACGGCACCAGCAAAACCGCCATCGGTCACCACTCCGCGCACGCTCATTGCCCTGCGGCACGCACGCGACGCTCCTTCCCAGTCTGCCTTTTCAATCGCCGCGCTCAGCGTCTGCAGCGAATTCTTGAGTTCCAGCACCTCGGTGACGACATCGGCTGCCTCGCGCACACGGCCAATCTCGTCGTCGAGCTTGCGCACTTTGCCGCCTACGCGCTCGCTGGTCTCCCACACGCGGTTCACGCGCTGTACGAGGCCCTCGGCGTCGTCGGCCAGCTGCGACTCGTCCACGTTCTGCAGCCCAAGCCCGCGCGTTGTCATGGCTGGCAATGGTCCACCGGGCGAGGGCGAGCCGACGCCGCCAATATAGGGCGAGCCGCGGCGGATGGGGGAAGTGACGCGCGGAGCAGGCGACGGGGACATGACGCCTGCCGGCGCCTGGTTGCCCAGTGCCACGCCGTCCACTTCGGCAGACAAGACCTCGACATTGTGCGTCAGGCCGCGCAGGTGCACGAGCGCGCCGTCGACCTGGGCGCGGTCCGAGATGAGGGCGTTGAGCGCGAGTGTTAGGTCGGCTTCGCGCCGCGTGAGGAGGGCGAGCTGCGCGGTGATTTGGGCCGGGTCGGTGATGTCCCGTGGGTCTAGGGGCGCCGGGGTCGGCGCCGCGGTGGGGATTGGGGTGAGGGCCGCGCTCATGGCCGCCAGCGGGGGGGTTGTGGTGAGTTGTGGTTGTGGATGGATGTCGCGAGCAGAGATTGGTGACGAGGTGGATTCGTGGACGTCCGCGTCAGGACCCAGGCACGGGTTTTGGGTACATGTCACCCCCAAGGCTTTCCCATTGTGAACGCGTATTGTCGGGAGCGAGCCTGTTTGCCTTGCGTTCAGCGCTCCAGCTCCTTTGCCTACCCTTTGGCCAGGGTTCCAGCATCTACCTCGTTACGCGTTCATCGCACAAGTCTTACTCGGCCGAGTGTCGGTTACAAGCTTTATCGGCTAGCTCCGCCAAGCGATCAACGCCCGCGTAACGAGCCAGCCAAACTGAGTGGGCAACAGATATGAGTTGCCGAGAAGCTACCAACTGTGCGAGCTGGTTTGGCCATTCCGTCACACCTCTTGCATAAATCGCAACATTGCCCACTTGTACATTCTCTCCCCATCCACGCAACACTAATGACCTCGGACTGGAAGTCGCGCGCCGACGCGTATCGCGCCCACATCCTCGCCCAGATCCCTTCGTCTTGGCTCCTCCCGCCCAACTTTGCCCTCACCACAGACGTTCGGTTCGTCGCAGAGACAAGCGGCATCCTCACCCCTGCCGAAGTCAAGCTTCTGCACAATGACGCGACCTCGCTCGCGGCGGCCATCGCTTCCAAAAAGTACACAGCCGTAGAGGTCGCCACGGCGTACTGCAAGTCGGCGGCAGTGGCCCACCAGACCACCAACTGTCTCATGGACTTCTTCCCCGAGGAGTGCATTGCGCAGGCCAAGGAGCTCGACGCCTACTTTGAGAAACATGGAAAGACGATGGGATCGCTGCACGGTGTGCCCGTTAGTGTGAAGGGTGAGTCTAGTCACCGCGACAGCGACGTGCAGGTCAGAGCACGATGGGTATGATGTCATCAAGGTCACCACCTCGTCTGGGTACCACCTCTCCTCTGTCCCACCTCTCCCCTGCTCGCGCTCACACTCAGACATGTGCGGAATCAAGGGAAAGCCCCGCTCGGCAGGCTTCCTCTCGATCTTGGAAGACCCAGCCTCGGTCAGCGTTGACGACTGTACCGTCGTCGCAGCGTTCCGCGCGGCTGGAGCCGTCTTCTACTGCAAGACCACCAACCCCCAGGCCATCATGCACCTCGAGTGCAATTCGTTCTTGGGCGAGACGACCAACCCGTTCAACACCACTCTGACACCTGGCGGAAGCTCGGGAGGCGAGGCAGCGCTGTTGGCTGCAGGTGGCAGTGTCTTTGGGTGGGTACCCCTCATAAGGTTGTGCCACTGACATTACAGCATCGGCTCTGACATTGGCGGCTCGATCCGCAACCCCTGCGGCAACTGTGGCCTGTACGGCTTCAAGCCTTCGGCCATCCGCTTGCCCAAGGGCGGCAACTTTTCGGGCATGCCTGGGCAAGAAGCCATCGTCGGCGCCATTGGTCCCATGACCGTCTCGGCGCGGGACATGGAGCTCTTCATCAAGGTCGTGCTCGACACCGAGCCGTGGAAGTTTGACCCTTCGCAGGCCCGTATGCCGTGGCGGCCAGAGGAGGTCAGCTGGATCGGAGGCGACAAACCCCGTATCGGTGTCATGTGGCACGACGGCGTGTGCAAGCTCCAGCCGCCCATGGCTCGCGCTCTCAGCCAGGCAGTGGACAAGCTCAGGACCGCCGGATTCGATGTGGTCGATTACGAGCCCCACAACACCGCTGAAGGGTGGGCACTGCTCAAGCGCTTGTACTATACCGACGGTGGCGAGAGGGTCAAGCGCGAGACCGCCAAGACGGGCGAGCCAATCCTTCCACTCACGCAGTGGATCATGGACGGGTCAGTGGACACTCCTGCCATCGACGTCATGGAGTTGGTCAAGACGCGCGAGGCGTTCCGTCTCGACTATAACAAGCACTGGGAGGCAGCCGGTGTCGATGTGGTGCTCTGCGCACCGTATCCTGGTGCGGCCCCACAGCTCGGCACGTCAAAGTACTGGATGTACACGGCCATCTGGAACCTCGTCGATTACCCCGGTGGCGTGTTCCCCACGCAATGGAGCGTCGAGGCGAGTGACGCGGCCGAGGGTCCCAGGGAGTACTTGAGCGCAGACGACAAGATGGTTGCAGAGTTTTGTAAGTGGCAGAAGAAAGGTGGTGGCCAACAGAATGATTATTTGCTGACGCTCCATTGTTAGACTCCCCCGAGAAGTTTGCCAACGCCCCACTCTCACTCCAAGTCGTTGGACGCCGGTGGGAGGATGAGAAGACGATGGAGGCTCTCAAGATCATCTCCAAGGTGGTGCGCAGTTAGAAGGCGGTGTTGAGGGTAGGTAGAAAGGGGGATCCTTATGCAGAAGCTTGCGTGGAGCTTGGAGCGGGGAGGTTTGATCCGGGTTTGCTGTCGGGGGTCGAGCATCGCTGTTGCGAGTGACAAATGGTTCGGCCCAGTGTCTCTCGACCACCCAGTGCAAGGGACTTGCACTAGCTGGCACGAGGTCCGTGTAGAGTGGCCAAGGCTGTGGTCTCTGACCAGGAGGAGCAACCAAACGCTTTGCTGGTTGGTGGACGTGGATTCGACTGGTGCATATGTGGCCTCTCGGAGTTCGAACGAGGCCCAAGTGGTGGGCCTGTGCATGTGAAGCGGGACAATCGTGCGTTACGGCGGGCACACAGCAACCATTTGGCATGCTTCGCGCTGATCACAAACAATGCACCTAACACGGGGCAACTGGGGCGATGCAGTGCTTGTTGTTCAACTCTCATTACTACTCGCCTCTGCGTGGCTGAGCGGCACTCTTCGTCATCTTTGTCTCTCGCACGTTTGACTCAACGTCCCCCCCTCCCCCCCCTCAGCGGTGAGATTACAGTCCTGCTGTCGGGTGGAGTGCTAATCGCGCAGACATTTGTTTCCCGTCATGTCCACCGACGTTGAGCGTCTCCGGGCACTGCTCCAGCCAGACCAAATCCTGCACGACTGTGCAGGAGCTGGTGACTGCCTGTTTCGAAGCATTGCCCACAGGCTCTGGAACGATGAAAACCGCCATTCGGAGCTGCGCACACTGGTGGCGAGCTGGTACCTCCGCAACGCCGAGGACCAGTACGTGAAGAACATGCCCCACGAGTGGCGGGATTCCGACGGCGACCTCTGTGTGACAAGTAGCCTGGCAACCTACGCCAAAGCTATCGGTACCGCCGGCATCTAGGGCGGAGAGCCTGAGATCTACGTCCTGTGCCATGCTCTCCAGCGCACCTTCCATCTCATCACTTCCATCCCGGGTCTCGTTGACCCCATCATCACATTCTCGCCCCCAGCGGAGGCAGACCCTCCCAACGAGCCCATCACAGTGGCCTACGACGAGCTGATGCTGCACTACGTTGCAGTCTGCCCACGGGCCCACTGTGGCGCGATCGTGAGTGGTTGCTTCATCGTGGAGCTGACGCATATTAGCCTCCCAAGCTCCCTGTTGATGTCACCACACCCTCGCTCAGCAGTCTGCGCTCGCCATCATCGACAACTCTCCCCATTGCCGTTGGCCCCACCTCATCTACAACTACCCCTGCTGGAATTGCCACCACCATCCCGTTCGCCATTGAGGGTCAGCTTACACCTCACGTCGACAAGCACGCCTCGGGCCTTCGTAGGGCGTAGCATGAGAGTGGGTGGCGATGGGAGCGACGCGCTGGCTTGCTGAGAAGTCGTGGACAAATTCCCATCGCCACCCACTCTCATGCTACGCCCTACAAAGGCCCGAGGCATTGACATCCCCCCTCTTGCTGTTGGACAGGTCGGCATTGCCACCATCGTTCTGGAGATTTTTATGACCGACTGGAAGTTTGCGAACGCCAACGAAATCTTCCGCAAGCGCTTCTTGGCACTCATGGACTTGCACTGGAGCGACCTCCCCTCAGCGGTAACTTTGGATACAGACCAAGATACATACAAGCCTAATATATCTACAGGGGGCCTGAGAAAAACACGTTTGAACAAGTGCAAAGAAAGCACCCAGCGTACGCTGCTCCGTGCGCGGGGTCCAGTCACCCTCTGATGGCTGGCATGGCGATCACTTCTGCCTCCCCGCGCCGGTGGTGGCCTTCCTCGCCTTCCCTTTCCTTCCCTTTTGGACCTTCCTCGTTGTTAGCACTACATCTTGCATCTTCCCCATCTTCCATCCACCTACACTCACTTACAATGTCCGCCTCCGAGCCCATCGTGGTCGACTCCGACTCCGACTCGGACGTGAGTGCCACTTTGGCGCTTCTTGCACGTCTGACCCCCCAGGTTATGATCGTCGACGACCCCACCCCCCAGATTGTCTTGCCCGGTGGACACGCCTGTATCGCATGCCACGGGTCTTACCAACACGCAAGAAATTCCTCCTGCAATACAGCGGCTCATGGACATGTACCCGCGCCTCACCTATAGGCCTGGAGGCATGTTCCGTCTTCACCCCCCCATCCCCGAGGAGGAGGCCCGTAAAAAGCTGGACGAGGTGCGTTAGCGTCAACCTGTCACCACCTGTTACCTGCACTGTGCTAACGATTCAACAGGCTATTGCGGTATGCTACTGGATGACAGTGTTACTGCTGACTGTTAAAGGACTTCAAGATCCAAGTAATGCGTATGATCCAGGTGGCCCGAGCCGGCCTGAGGAACGGACGCCCTTCGTGGATCGTGAGCTTTACCTCCCCCTCCCCCCCTCCCCCCTGGGCATCGCTGACGGGTTGAGGTGCTTGAAATCCGCCTGAAGATGGTCGAGACCGCCCGTCTGAAGTGGGTCGAGGAGAAGACAAAGGATGAGGCGGACGCGGACGCGGACGCCCACGGCTTTGTTAGAAAGAAGTGCACGCTTTGGAAGTGCACGATTTGTTCTTAGGGCGTGCGGGACAGCGGGACAACGGCCTTTGGCCTTTGGGGTTCTGCGAGTACCGAGTCGTCTGTAGAAGCGTGGTCTCTGTACAGCATGCATGCCATGACACCGTGCACGCAAGAATTGTCGCGTTTGTGCACCCGGGGGAGCGCCCCACTCGGCCACTCGTGAGAAGCACATTCTGTCGGCTGTCACGAGTCACGCAAAACAGGTGCTTTGAGCCTTCTCATCGCCTCGTGCACCCACAGATGGCACATGATCGCACAGCTCCACAACTCGACACACGGATCAACGCATATGATTTCAAATGGCCACAATGCAGGCGCCCCCAGCGCAACGTTCAGGCAAGGTGAAAGGTGGTGGACACGAGCATCGCCTGCCCTCGTCGTTGTGACCAAGGAAGAACAAGGAAAAGCGCAGGTAAAAGGATTGATCTACCTGCACTGCCCCTCTTTGCGCCCCAGAGTAACAGAGTACAAGTATGTGACATTGTGTCGTGGGGCGGAGGTCGAGTTGCAAAAAACCGGTTCGACAGCTGGCCGGTGCACTGGGCTTCCGTCGCATCCACGACGCACGACCTCCCATTATTTCTTCTCTTCCTCCTCTCTTCCTTCCTTCACTGTCTCATTCTGACTGCAGTTCCTTCAATGCGCTCTCAGCAATTGTTCGACATTATCTTCCCACCTCCCACCACCCTTACCACCACCCTCTTCCTCCCTGCCCGCTCTCTCCTCTTCACCTCGTCTCCAGACACTCTCGTCACAATGACATGTGAAACCCACCTCCTCGGCGCTCAATGGCCCGAGAAGGTCCAGAGCGACAACCTCGTCACCACTGGCAAGCTGAGCACACTGTGCTCCAAGCAACTGGAGGACCTCGTTGGCGTCCCCATGGCGACACTGATGGGTAAGTTGTTTTGGCAGTGGCGACGCCACAAAAGCTGATTCTTGGCAGGGTCGTACGTCACCTTTTCCCAGCGGCCACAGTGGCTCAAGGACGAGGTGGCCTCGCTCACAGCTGCCGGCCATGTGCCATCCTTCCCCCTCGGCGTCGACAACGCCGCCTGCGCCTTTCAATCAGGATACTCCACCACGTCCATTGGAAGTCGCCGCCGGCTCGAGCGCCTGAACGTCACCAAGACCGACCCCGCAAGGGCCTCGCACTGGATCTCGGTGGTCAGCAGCGCCCCCGACGGTTGGGAGCAGATTGCCTACTACGAGGCACACAACCACTCGCACCGCGGCGACGAGCGCACACGTTTCCTCGTAAGTCGGTCATTACCTGTCTGCAACGTACCGTGTGCGTGCAGCTGACATCCAAGTCCATTGGCGAGATCGGAAACACGATCGATTTGGGAGTCAACCCCAATTCGACGGCTCGCCAGGTGCCGGGCGGTAATGTGAAGGAGTTTGGCAGCCAACAGCTGGACGTCATCGTCAACGGCCCAACAGCTTCTTTGGCCCACAAGCTCGCGCTTGCCCGTCGGGCCATCATGGTCATTGCCCACAAGGAGGGCGTCCGCATCGACGCCGTGGGCGTCGAGTTCCTGTACGTCTCCGGCTTCACCAGAAACGTCATGGAGTTCGTCCACTCGATCATGCCCAGCCACCCCTCGCAGGCCATGTGTCAGGGCTTGAACAAGCCTTTCCGCATGTCCTTGCGGTACCGCCCCCACCGCGCTTCAAGTACCGACTACTACTTGGAATTCGACCAAGGCCTCTGGGGTGTTGCGTCGCGCGTCCTTTCCGCCGGCGACGAATATGCCTACGAGCTGGTGGCGAGGCCAGGATGGGTGACGGAGACAGACTCGTTACCGGCTCCTCCCCTCATGCCCACGACGGTCGCTGGCTCGTGCGTGCCCGTCACCACCACCTCAAGGTCCACGCCTCGTCACCGCCGTCCTGGCATGAAGCGGGCCGCCAGGCTAAGATCCACGGCTATGTCGTTGTCAACGTCATGCTTGTGCACATCGGCGGTGGCAACATCAGCTTCGCGTTCGCGGCCGACGGCGTCCCGTTCCGCGCTGGTGAAGACGGCCGCGCCACCTGGGACTGTCCCCAGCTGGCGACAGAATTCCGGGAGCTTCTCCTCCGTGGCGACGACCCTGGGTTCCGCGCGAAGCTGCTTCGCCTGCGCGATCTTGACATCTTCCAGTCCGGCAAGGTCGCGCCTGTGCGGGCACGTGTCATGTCGCAGGCTGGTAAGGTCGAGAGGCTCAGGGCTGTGCGGTACCGCGACCTCGGCGACGCTGCTCTTCAAACACTCGACAGCATCAGGAGGCCGTTGGGAAACGCCATCGTTTCCACGGAGCACGGGGGCACCACGGCCAAGGCCAAGGCTCTGGTGAGTGTTGTGATGTCCGAGACTGAACGGATCAAGACTGACAGCCAGTTCAGAGTCTCATTGGCTCGTTTGAAGCCCTGCGTCGAACCTACATCCAGCTCATGGACGTCTACTACGAATCTCTTCCGGCCGACAAGCACGACGAGATTAACAAGGTCAACATTACCACCAAGGGACAACGCCCACGCACTGTCCTTCTCTCGACCGCATTGTCCATGCACATAGAAGTTATCACAGGCGCGATCATGCCTGGCAGGAAGTTTGCAAGCGGCAAGGGCGGCGCCGGCGGTGTGCCTCGCGACAGAGTCATCAAAGTTACAGGCTGGGCGGCCACCCTCAAGCCCACAAGTGAGTCGCTAGCCACATTCATACGCTGAGACCCAGAGCCGTGGGCAAAGCTCTTGAACGACATCGCAAATGGCCGCGTTCAAGGCACCAAGTCGATGACCGCGCCAGACCGCTCGGCGCTCGCCGTCCCCAAGATGTCCGGCGCTACCGCCAGCTCGGCCACAAACCCATTGCCGCCCCCGCGCCATACGTTGAACCCGGCAAGGTCAAGGACGCCAGGGCCAAGGTTAAGACTGTTGGCGAGGTAAGCCATGACGCACCTCGCACCTCGCACCGCAACTCCTGCACAAGATGCTCACCATACATTGCAGGAACTTCGCCTCCTCATCGGCCGCCGCTTCCAGACGGAGAAAGGATCTGCCGAGCGCGAGGCGCTCGTTCGTGTGGGTCAGAATAAGTATCGTACACAGCTGACAATTTAGCTCGTGGACCAGAAGTGGGTCGAGTTTGGTGTGGCCAAAGACGCCATGAAGGTCATCGGCAGCTCGCCCTAGTGAAGTGTGAAAAGTCGACTGCGAAATCCGAGACTGAAAAAGGTCGACACGAGTTTGGCGCCAGTGTAATGTACATGCCGTGATCTATACATAGTGTTGGCTCGGATGGCACTGTACTACAAGGACTCGCTCATGCCAGGAGCTGTCTTCTCCCCCTTACTCCTTGGCTCTGTAGGTTTAAACCGGGCATGCGGTCCCACTCACACTAGCACACTGTTGCGGGATCGGTGGAGATGGAGAGAAAAAAAGGACGCGTGCGCAGAAGTAGCTTACGCAAGTAGTGACAGCGCCGGCACCATGCATGCATGAATAATGTAGCCCATACGTCGCCCACACTAGCCGCAAACAGAATTGAAACGCCGAATCTAAATGCTGGTGGGCCCGTGGGCCCGTAGTCGGTATCTCTTGGGTACAGATTTCAGTGCCACAAACGCCACACTCGCACTTCTTCAACTCTTCTTTAATTCTTTCGACCATTTCGACCGTTCTGCTGCAGAATGCCGTAGACCTACCCCATTAGGCCACTCGTATGATCTAGGAGCGTTGAATGGGACTTGCAGAAGGCTGAATCTGCATACCAACCCCACTCCACATCACGTTTCCTGATTGTCACCCTCCGCTCGTCGTCAAGGTCTCTCCCCCACATACTGGCCCCACCGCCTCCTTTTATGGCCCAACAAGTATGTAAGGATACCAAAGGGTATCCGTGGATACCACGGAACGCAGGGCGGCATCAGCTGGCTTCTCCTTATCGTTGTAGTGCAGAAAATGCATATGGTACACTGCCAAACCCTCTCCAACTATCCAACGGGCCTCGGGCGACGGCGTGGAAACAGTCAGCACAATGAAAAGAACGGGGGAGATCAGAAAAGAGAGATACGCATCTACTTGCGCCTTGTAACCTGCCTTGATGGTCTGGACGGACCTCTTGGAGCCGCAGGACTCGCAGGTGAGGAAGTAGAGACGGTTGTCCTTGCCCAGGACGGTGTCGGGCGATTTGCAGATCTTGCAGCTGACGTACTCGACTGGAATTGGGGTCAGCGTGTGCGCAGTGCTCCAAGGGGCCGCAGGGATGCGTAGTAGAGCTGTCCAGGCCATGGCCATGGTCAAAGACGGTCATGGACGACTGTCGAAAGTGATCGGCGTTTTTGCCACTCAAAAGTGCCACACCTCCGCCACACTCCCGCTCCACCCCCCGCTCATCAGCCCAACTCACCAATGTACTTGCGCAGCACGTTCTCGATCTGCTTCTGGTTGAAACGACCACGGAGGAGGAGACGCTGGGCACCGTCCATGGCACCCTGGGTACCCAGTTCGGCGTACAGGAACATGAGGACGTGCTCGGGCTGACGGTGGAGACGACGACAAATGTCGACAAAGTTGGTGAACGAAGTCTTCTTGGTGCCCTCACGGGTCACCTGGGGAGGGACAATGGTAAACCTGCGCTTCTCGCCGGCAAGCTCGGGGTTGTTGAGGTGGAGAAGGGTGAAGAAACGCTGGAGGAGCTCGGGATAGGTGGGGTCGCGGTTCTCGGCAACCCACGCGTCCACGCCGCCAGCCGAGGCGCCGGCCTCGTCACCGCCAGTGTTGAACAGGCCGTCCTCGTCGCCGCCAGCCTCGGTAGGCTCGTCATCGCCGTTAAGGTCGTCGAGCTGGGAAATTGCATGTCAGTACGGGACTGTGATCGGGAGGGGCGGAAAAAAAGTGTTGTGGAACGAGTGGCGGCTGAGTAAGGCGACGTGGGAGAGAGTGATGTAGCGGCAGCCACACACTCCCACGCCGACCCGACTCTCGCCACCATTCTCAGTCCTCGCCACCATCACCATCCTCCATGCCCAGTCCACACCCACCTCCTTGGCAAAGTCGGCGGCCTGCTTCTTCTTCTTCTTCTTGATGGGGACGTCCAGGCCGTCAGCTCCGGGCGCAGGCTCGGCGGTCTCGAGGTCGAGGGGAATGTCCTTCTTCTTCTTCTTCTTCTTCTTGAGGTCGGCGAACAGGTCACCGGCGTCCTCGGCAGGCTGGGCCTCGGCGGCGGGCTCGGGCGTGGAGGCCTCGGCAACAGCGGGCTCGGGAGTGGAAGCCTCAGCAACGGGGGCGGGGGTCTCGTCGACGTCGGCGGCGGCGACCTTCTTCTTCTTCTTCTTCATGCCGGCAAAGAGATCAACATCGGGGTCCGCCACTGAGAGGACATGTCAGCAATCAATTGTCGCAATCGCAGTGTGATGTCAAAGCCCCACACTTACTACTGGGCAGGTCGCTCAAGGGGGTGTCGGTGGGGTGTAAAGGGGGGCCTTGGTTGCTGGCCTTTTGGGTCTGTGTGGTCCTTGTGAAGTGCAAGGACGGGGGGGTGGCGAGGGTGATGGGCCTCGCTGGTGGTGGGTGGGTAGTGGTGGTGGGTGGTGGTGGTGGTGTTCGACTCGAGAGCGCCGTTGCATCACAAAACGACTGCTGCCTGGACGGAAGCAAATGTGGCGCGCGTTGGGCACGGGCAAAACGCACAACGGCTCCAAAGTGCCACACGGACGGCGACATGGTGTGTTTTAATTTCCCCGCCTGGCTGGGTGCTCCGTCGTCTTCCGGCTGGTGCGTGTGCGGGTGTGCCAGCCTGGCTGGGCGCTGGGGCGGGGAACACGGAGCGAGGCGGCTCTCACTGGCTGGCGGGTCGCTGGCTGGCTCGCTCAGGCTTGCTCGCTCGCTGTGGGCGCCATCCTGCGTAGACCACTGCACACCATTGACATCCTCGTCCTCCTCACCCTCCCCTTCCTCACCACTCCCCCTCCCCAAAATGTTCGCCCGCGCCGCCCGTCCGGCCCTCACCGTCGCCCGCTCTGCTCCCATCAAGCAGCAGCAGGCCGGCATGGCCACTCTCAAGGAGATTGACCAGCGGTGCGTCTTGCACAAAGCCCCCCCCTCGTCCGTCCGCGTCCGCCAGCCAAGTGTCCGTCCACCTACGCCTGGGCCACACCAACACCAGCTTGCGCGCGCGGGCCCGCGAGAGGCCGACTCCCCCCTAGACATTATGCTGACTTGTACATAGCCTCAAGTCGGTCAGGAACATTGAGAAGATCACCAAGGTCGGTAACACATTTGGCCGAAAGAGTGGTCATGCTTCCGGGGGGCGAGATGTGCTGAAACCCTCCACAGTCGATGAAGGTCGTCGCCTCGACCAAGCTTACCCGTGCTGAGCGTGCCATGCGTGAGGCCAAGAAGTACGGCACCGCCTCGAACGGTGAGTTAGCAGCAGGAGGAGAGCACGAGAACGCGATGGCGGAGAGTCGGCCAGGGACACGTTTAAAGGAGACACACATACACAACTGTTGGACCGGTCTCTAACACTTTTGCAGAGCTCTTCAACGAGACCAAGGCCGAGGAGAACGTCGACGCCAAGGCCGAGAAGAAGATCCTCTACCTCGCCATGTCGTCGGACGGTGGTCTTTGCGGTGGTATCCACTCGTCGGTCACCCGTGCTGTCAAGAAGCAGCTCCTCGAGCAGCCCGGCAAGATTGCCATTGTTGGTGACAAGCCCAAGGCCCAGATCTCGCGTATCGCTGCCGACTCGATCGTTGTCTCGTTCTCTGCTATCGGCAAGGACGTCCCCACCTTCGCCGAGGCCTCGGCCGTTGCCGACGAGCTCGTCAAGGCCGACGCCGAGTGGGACGAGGTCAAGATCATCTCGAACCACTACCTCTCGGCTATCGCCTACGAGGCCCGTGAGACCACCGTCGTCTCGGCCGCTGCCCTTTCGGAGGCTGCCGGCTTCCAGGCCTACGAGATGGAGGAGGATGTCTCCAAGGACCTTGCCGAGTTCTCGCTCGCCAACGCCATCTACGCTCTCCTCGTCGAGGGCCACGCTGCCGAGATCTCGGCCCGTCGTACCGCCATGGAGAACGCCTCGAACAACGCCAACGACATGATGGCGTCGCTCCAGCTCCAGTTCAACCGTGGTCGCCAGGCCGTCATTACCAACGAGCTCATCGACATTATCACCGGTGCCTCGGCCCTCTAAGCAAACCGCCCAACCCCGTAGAGGAAAACGTGACCAGGAGACTGGCCGCGAAATAAAGATGCATCGTAAAAGGGAAAAGAGCGGTGGGAGTGTCTGCCGTGCGTGTGTGCGCACGGCGCAGACGTATGGACGTCGAGTGAGGCGGCTGAGGAAGATGGGGATGTCGCGAGGTACTAACTTGCGTGGGTCCGGGAGAAGTAGGACGAGAGGTCGCCAAGCCGCTGGAGCGTGAAAAGTGCATGAAAAGTGCTCTGCGCAGCGGCAGCGTGACGGTCCTGGGCGCATGAAGAGCTGCAAATGGAGCTTTACCACCCAGATGCGTGTTACAGTCTTGTTGTCGAGCGTAGATGACAGCTCGAGCCGGCGGCTTGGCGTCCGCCAGAGTGGGTTCGGGGCATATCGGGGATTGACTCCGTCCCACCATGGGGGTCATCAGTTCCAGGTGTGCTGTGCAACAGTCAGTGTTCCTCAAACGCGCAACCATACGCACTTGCTGCTCCCCATCGCACATGGTGTATCAGTCACCACATCTCGACCACTGCCGCCAGGATGGGCACCTGACACAGATAAGACATGCCGCAGTGATCTCGATGTGCGTCATTGATCGTTGTTCCTTCTAATTCCCTTCTAATCCATCATCTCATGCCCATGCACACTCATTGCTGCCCACAACACCCTCCCGTTTGACTCTGTCCTCCTGACACAGTACGGCACCACGTCCAGACAGCAGGTGCAAGTTGAAAGTGGACTGACGCCGCGTGTTGCAACGTTTAACAGGACAAGCAACGGCGCTCCGCGAGCTTTGTTAGCCGCTCAACACATGTTGTGCTCTGACCAGTGCAAGCAGAGCCAAATGGCAATACATCTCCCGTTTGTCTACTTGAACTCGACCTCGTTCGACGACACGACGCGGCTCTTGACGCCGGCAAGGAACTCGTAGTTGTCAAAGTAGTAGTTTGTGTGCGCGACAATCTGCTGCGCCGAGACGGCCACGCCGTCCGCCTTGATGTCTTCCGTCGTATGCGCGTCGCGCGGGAGCGTCACGTTGAATCCCGCCGAGAGCGCGCCCTGCGCCGTGGTGCGCACGCAAAAGTCGCTCTGCGATCCGACGATGACGAGGTGGTCTACGCCGCGCTCGCGCAGCGTCTCTTCGAGGAGCGGCACGCTGAACGAGTCGCGAAACTGCTTGTAGATGCGTACTTCGCCGTCGTTGGGGACGAGTTCGGGCACGAGCGCCCAGTCCGAGGAGTCGCGCTTGAGGTGAGGGTCGTCGTCGTGCTGGACCCAGATGACGGGGGCGCCGGCGGCTCGCGCGCGCTGGACCAAGTCGGCGATACGTCCGACGACGGCTGGAACGTCCCAGCAAGTGGCGACGACGCCGACCTGCACGTCCACGACAACGAGAGCAGTGGCCATAATGTGGAATGAAGAGATGAGCGTTTGGGCGGCTGGAGAAACAGGCTAGTTCATTATATGGTTGAGGAGATGATGACTCGAGTTGACCTCAGCTATATGCGCTCAATGACCTCATTTCCGGACGCCCACCGCTCTTTGGTTGCCGACGCCGCCCCGCTTCTGCCGTTTATACGTTCTGTCAACGCCGGGACGACGGCCTGCATCCATTGCACCATCCGCGCCAGTTAACACCGCAATGCATCCCCTCCTCGTCGCTGCGTTCACCCAAGGCGGCATCGACGCGTCCACAGTGACGCTGAGGGGCAACATTGCCAAGGCGACAGCCTCGCTACCAGAATCGTCATCACCATCGTCGTCTTCGTCCTCCTCTGAAACCTACTATGCCAAAACGGCGCACACGGCTACAGACATTGCGCACATGTGCGGCGAGGCGGCCAGCCTGCGTGCCATGAGCCTCACTGCGCCGCCGGGCCTCGTGCCGCGCGTGGTGGGGTGGGCTATGGGTCCCGGAGGGAGGGAGGCGGCCATGGTGTCAACATACACTGCAGGCGGGGGGAAGCGGTATACCGATGCGGTACAAACGAGGTTGGGGCTGGCATTGGCGCAGATGCACAGCGTTCCTGTGCCACCCACAGGTCTTCCCGAGACCATCGACAGTGACCATGACCCCGCCAGCGCCAGTGCTGGCGACATGCCGACAGCCATGGCTGGACTCGAGTACACGGGCAAATACGGCTTTGCGGTCCCCACACACTGTGGTGCCAATGAGCAAGACAACCGATGGGAGGAGAGCTGGGAGGTCTTCTTCCGTGACCGCCGCCTGGGACATATCGTACACTTGCTCAACGACAAGCGCGTCGGCACGGCATGGGAGGAGATGAAGGAGCGGTGGGTCGAACGCGACGCGAGTTTGTGGAAACTAACGGTGTGGCTCCAGAGCCATACCACTGCTGTTGCACGAGTTCAATCCACCGGCCCAGCCTGTGATTCTCCATGGGGACTTATGGAGCGGGAATGTGACATGCTCAGGTGACGGCGTGCCGGTCATCTACGATCCGGCGAGTTACTATGGACACGCTGAGGCTGATCTCGGTATCACCCACATGTTCGGCGGTGAGTACTATCCCTTCTATCCTCGCTCGCTCTCCAGGTGCACTCTGCCGCAGACCGGACAGTGTACCAGTGTTGACGTGCCAGGCTTCTCACCCGCGTTCTACGAAGCGTACCACTCGGTCCATCCCCGATCCCAGCCGTATTATGAGCAGCGGCAGACATTGTATGAGCTGTACCACCACTTGAATGTGAGCGGGGTATACGAGATGAGGAGCTGACAGCAAGCACGCTGTCCTCTTTGGCGGGGGATCGTATACGTCGTCGGCGTTGAGGATGATGCGTCAACTTGTAGCCTGGGCCGAGGAGCAGTAGGTGCTGGTTCGGGACGAGTTAGATAAGGTTAGAGCGGGGATGCCGAGGAGTGGTGTTCCTTAGTAACAGCAGAGGGTGTCGTTGTACTCTTTCGTATCAGCTGTAGAGCATCTTGTTGATGATTGTTGAGACACAAGCAGCGTTTGACTAAAGTACGTCGCGGGTTGGCTGACGCAATGCCAAAGTGGTCATCCTTTTCGCGCCGATGACGCCACAATCCCACGACAAACGACGATCCGGCGACGACCATTCACACCCTTCCTTTGTGAATCTCTTTCGTTTTACCCATTTCCACTCCCATCTACCATGTCCGCGCCAACGAAAGCGCCCTCCGCGCACAAGAAGGAGAGGAAGACGGGTACGTGTTGTATCACGCTGCTGCGATAGGTTCTGCCTGGCTGACAAGTGTGTCTCCTCATGGGTTCCCCCACGCAACGTCTCGCGCCTCCACCTGCCCATGCTCCCCACGCGCGCCGATACCCGGACCTCTACCCTCCCTCCCCCACTGAAATCTCGCCTTGCCTCCCTCTTTCTCTCGCTCTCTCCACCGTGCCCTCTCGCCATGTCGTCTCCTCCCCGCCCGACCGGCGAAACTGGTCGCAAAGCAGGTCTCACCCCCGTCAAGGTCTACCTCCTCGCCTTCAACTTGCTCTCTGCCGCCCTCTGGGCGCGCCTCCTGGTCATTACCGTCTGGTTCATCGTCACCCCGCGTGCGGGTGTCAACTATGCCGCTGTCCCGACCACTGTTGGCGGCGCCGTCCAGCTGCTGTCGGACCACTTGAGCGGCAGCTACGACTTCCACCAGCTGGGATACCACACAAAGTACACGCAGAGTCTGGCCGTGCTCGAGGTGGTCCATGCCGCTCTCGGGCTCGTGAGGAGCCCTGTCGGCACCGTGGCTAGCCAGGTCGCGAGCCGTCTCTGGGCTGTGTGGGGTGTTGTCGAGCTGGTCCCCGAGGTACGTCACCCCCATCGCCCAAGCCAAGTGCATGGAGAACTGACTGTTGGCGCAGACCCACACCAACCCCTTGTTCACGACCATGCTCCTCGCCTGGTCCATCACCGAGACGATCCGCTACCCGTTCTACTTCTTTGCGCTCCTCAACAAGGCCATCTACGCCATTGACTTTTTGCGCTACAACACGTTCTTGGTCCTGTACCCGCTCGGCGCGGGCTCCGAGGCCTTCCTGTCGTTCAGCACCGTGCCCCCACTCGCGTCCCTGCCCTACGTCCCGCGCTTCATCAACGCGTTCCACGACATCGTCCACCGTCTGCCCGTCAGCGTCGCCCAGAAGATCCTGCACACGGCTCCGGGCCGCTCGTTCTTGGTCGCCATTGCGCGCGCGAGGGCCGCAGCAGAGTCGGGCGGATACATCTGGACACCGATCCAGCTCGTCCGCCTCGCCCTGTTCTTTGTCTGGTGGCCGGCCCTGTTCGAGCTGTACACGTACATGCTCGGCCAGAGGCGCAAGTTCTTCCGCAAGCAGAAGGGCAAGACCGTCGCGGGCGTCAACAAGAGCCGCTAAAGGACGACGGTTGGGTTGGGGCGTGTCTGCGCTTCGCGCCAGCGAGAGCGACGTTCAATCCCACTGTGCAAGCGAGAGACTTTCAACCCAGTAGCCCCAATGGTCCCATGACGTACTGGCCGTCGGGCTGCAGCGGCGTCCCCGACCGTCGGTCTTGTTCATACCTCGCCGTGTGTTATATACCGTGCACGTCACCCGTGGTCTCGACCACACACCTCGCGGCCCCCTCATAGACAATTCTGCGAGTAATGCGACCAGATTACCAACCCGAGAGGGGAGAGGGGTGGGCACTGATCAGAGAACAGGGGAACGGCACTGCCTGAAATGAGGCTGTGGTCGGTTGGTACAAAGGGAGAACATGACATGGCATATTAAAGCGGGGGGTGCCTCTCCGGACCACTATTTATCACAACTAAAGGTTCTACGGCTACGTGCTCGGGGGGAGGAGGGGTACAAGCAACATTTCATGAGGCGTCTTGACTAAGGGCCATGTTGCAACTAGGGCTCCATTTTGTGCGTGTGTCTCGCGCGTTATCGTCCGGGGTCATTGAGTTCGTGCGGGTTTCGTATGAGTTTGAGCGTGAGGCCTGCTCCTGCACTGGCCGGGCACGCGCGCCGGCGCGCTTGCCCACTGGCCACTGGCGTGCTCATCAGCCCGCCCGCCTCACTTGTCGCCGCCACTGCCGTCAACGACAAACTGGGGCATCCTCGCCGGCTTGGGGTGCCACTTGATCGCCTCGGTCATCATCGAGACGGTGGGGCGGGCGGTGCGGTCCAGCGTGGCAATGGCGAAGAGGACGAGCGCGATCGTGAGTGCGTCCGTGTGCTTGCCGTCCTCGCATCCGATCAGCTCGGTCACGAACAGCGTGTCGGGCTTGGCGAGGTACGTGACGAGCGCGGTGCGGCCGTTGAACAGCACGGACCAGCGCGTACGGTAGTGGTGCGAGTCGGACCAGGCCTGTAGTGTCAGCTGCAAACATCTCGATAAGAGCGAAGCTGTAACGGTACTCACCAGGAGACACGCGTCGACGCCATTCTCGCTCACCCTGCCGTCGTTGAGGACGCGGCCGTGGTCGGCGTCGTACCAGATCTCAAAGCCCGGGTGCACGTCGAGCGGCCAGTTGCCACCGGCCACGCGCGTGGCAGGGCCAGATGCTGCGGCGTGCACGCTGGCCATGTCGTAGTCGGTCACCGCGTGCTTCCACTTGAGAATACCACGTTTGGCGCCGTTGGAATAACACACCCAGTCGGTCCTGTCGCTCGCGTCCTTTGTCGGCGGCCAGGCCCAGCGCGTGTGCTTTGGCGGGCTGCTGCCTGGTGTAAAGTGGATCTTGTCCGCGAGAAACGTGTTGAGCGGGTCGCCGAGGTGGTTGAGCGCGTCGGTGGACGCGACGAGCTCGTCGGGCGAGCGCGTGCCCGCCGATTTCTGGAGCTTGGCGGCGCTGTGGACCCACTCGGCCACGGCCATGGCGTCGATTTGCTGGCTCTGCCTGTCGGCCGGGGAAAGGGGGGTGGTGTCGCCATACGGGTGCTCGGCGTGGATGCGCTTGACCTGCTCGCAGAGCATGGTGTGGATGCCCGCATGGTACTGGACGCTGAGCCTGTATGCCGTCGCCGTCCCGGGTGTGCGCGTGCGCAGGCGGGCGTGCGCTTGCTCGACGTCGGCGCCGGCAAGCCGCTTGGGCGGGGGAGGCAGCGCCGCCGTGCTCAAGTTGAGAGGAAGGGTGAATCCGGGGACGGGAGGGCCAGGGAAGACGTAGCGCGTAAAGCACTCGCGCTTCGTCTTGGGCCGGTATCCCTTGTAGGTGGACTTTGCGTCGAGGTCTGCGAGGAGCTTGTCAAACATGGCCGACGCGTCGGCGGAGCCGGCCAGCGGCGAGACTGGCGGGGATGCACTGTCAGAGGGGTCGATGTCCATGGGTTCGTCCGCTGTCGCGCGTGCACTGCGACCGGCGCTGGGGTGCTTGCGGGGCCGGACGGCAGTCATGGAAGAGGGAGGGGGAGAGGGGGAGGATAAAAGACGGTCGGGGGTTCACTTGAAAGGGACATGGTGAGAAGAGAGGAAGGAAGGAAGGAGGGAAGGCGGAAGTGGACTAGGGGACTAGCGGCCGAGATGGTGAGAGACGCAGAGGGAAGGCGAGGACGCAAGGTGGCCACTGGTGGCAAACAGGCGCAAAGAGGGGGGGGTGGGGTGGCACTAAAAGGTCAAGTTGTGATGTACAATTGTGCAATGCATGACGACGAGTGAGTAGACGGCAGGTGTGCGTGGGTGAGTGGCGACAAGGGTGGGTGGCAAGAGTGACAGCGCGTACAGCGACCGATTGACGGCTGCTGTTACTGTTATCGGGATACGCGCCGAAGCGCCCAGTGGCCAGTGGCCAGTGGTTTAGCATGTTTCGGTCAAAGGCTCACGTGTGCTGGGCGGTGCTGAGCATGCTGAGTAAACAACACGTATGCACGTATTGCCACCCTTGGATCCGTGATCTGCGTGTGCTGCCGAGGTCTCCACTGCGTCGAGAGGAATGGACAAGAGCAACAGCATCAGACTCTGTCGAGCGCGTGTCGGCGCTATCGGGAGAGGGTCAGCCGGTCAGTGGCCAGTGGTCAGTGGCCAGCGTACCAGTGGGCCAGTGTACCACTGTGTACCAGTGTGCCGCCTGCCAACGCTGCGGTTTCTTTTTTTTTGGTCCACCCCCCCCCCCCACCACCACCCCCCCGTGGCCGGCGGTTGGGAGTTGGAGAAATGGGGGCAGAGGTGTTATCTCCATATCAGATACGCGGAAAAAATCTCCCAGGACACACGTTCTCCGCGCTGCGCTTGCCCCTCGCTTGTGTGCCGTGAAAGTGGTCTTGTGCCCGTGGTCTGTATGTCTGGGCCGCTGCTGCATTAGGGCTTATTAGAGATTCAAGGCGAGAGGACCATTAGACCATTAGAAACAGACACGGCACTCGACGGCCGAGACGCCCGGAGGCAGGAGCACCACCCTTACACGGACAGTAACCGACAGGGCCAACGGATGCTAATAGTCAGCGAAATGCCCGTGTGGCCTGTCTGGGCGCCGGACGGGCACCGAAAGCTGAGAAGAAAAAGGTTCCGTCCACCACTGTACGCTGTGGTCCACCGGCACGCGCTTGTACGCTTGTAGGCGTGCGCACACACACCAGTCGTCTCTGCTCGCAGCCAGGCTCTCGCAGCCAGCCAGGCGGGCCATTCCAAAAGTCAACACACTTTCTTTTCCTCCATAACCATCTCTCTCCAACCCTTTTCCCCCTCCAAACCCCCGCCCCTCCGTTCAGCGCGCTCACGCACCCACCGCGACTAGAGGACCCCATCCCCACCCTCGTCGTCGTCCAAAAGCCATTCTTTTTACCCCTTCTGGCATTCTTGTCTGCACGAGCTGCGTCTGTCCACCATGTGAGTCACCCAGCAGATCGGCCGACGTCGCAGTACAGCCGGGCGCCAAAATGCCTCTGTTGTATCCCAACTGCTCGGACTTGTCGGCTCGAGTAGAAAAGTCGCACCCAGGCGACAGAGCCAGCGCGCACAGCAGGCGGCTGTGATTTCTCTTGTCAGATAACTGGGTCGGCCTGCCCACGACTTTTTTTTAACAGTCACCTTGGTCGATGCTCCTCATCCCATCCCATTTCATCACACCACCACCCCACCACCACCACCACATCAGAACCTGTCCTGACAATGTCCAGCCCCCACTTTGCACCCCTTTCTCCCACCATGTCCGACTCTCCGCGTATCCACGCCCACCCCCACAGCGTCCACCTCGAGCAGGCGCACACCCCCATCGACGCCGAAGATGACGAGCACGACTACGAATCGCTCCCCGTCGGCTACGGCTGGGGCGTCAACATGATGGCCGGCGCCATGGTACGTATCGGGATATCTTTCTTGCGCGCGGACTGTGGGATGCAGCGAGTCTCGCACCATCCTCGGTGTGCGCGGCGGCTCCGTCGTTGTCGCTCGCCGCGGCATTCCGGATAGGCATTGCGCCGGCTTCACACCGATGACCGAACTGCGCATCCCGCACCCATACGGCGATAGCCCCTATCAGATTCAAAAAAAAAGAAGCAGCAAGACAGCTGACGTCCTCTTAGGCTGGTATTTCAGAGCATGCCGCCATCTTCCCCGTCGACTCGATCAAGACGCGCATGCAGGTGTTGCCGTCGCTCGTCGCGGTCGGCGACGGCACTGCCGCTGCCCGTGGACCTGCGCCGTTGACGACTTTTGCCCAGCACCTGCGCAGTGTGCGTCTCGGCGAGGGCATCCGCTCCCTGTGGCGTGGTGTCCCGTCCGTGATTCTTGGCGCCGGCCCCGCACATGCTGCCCATTTCGGCATGTACGAGTTTGTGCGCGAGATTGCCGGCGGTCGCGAGGACGGCTGGAAGGGTGTGGGCGGCACCGCATTGGCAGGAGCGAGTGCTACGGTCACCTCGGACGCCCTCATGAACCCGTTCGATGTCATCAAGCAGCGCATGCAGATCCGCGGCTCACCATACGCGAGCGTCATGGACTGTGCCCGCAAGGTCTACGGCACCGAGGGTCTCGCCGCCTTTTACGTTTCTTACCCCACGACCCTTACGATGAGCGTGCCCTTCACCGCCGTTCAGTTTACGGCCTACGAGTCTCTCAAGAGCTTCCTCAACCCATCCGGATCATACTCCCCCCTTACCCACGTCACCGCCGGTGGTATCGCTGGTGGTCTTGCCGCCGCAGTCACCACCCCGCTGGACGTCGCAAAGACCCTCCTCCAGACCCGTGGCACGTCAGAGGACCTCAGGATACGCAACGCCCGCGGCATGGGCGAGGCCCTTCGTATCATTGTCGAGCGCGACGGCTGGAAGGGCCTCAGGCGCGGCATGGTCCCCCGTGTCCTCACCGTTGCCCCCAGCACGGCCATCTCGTGGATGTCCTACGAGTTCTTCAGTGAGTTTTACCGCGGGATCGGACATTCGCATACGCGGACACCGGGCGAGTTTAGCGCGACGAGGCACCACCCACGTCATTTCCGAAATGTTCCATCACACCCTTCTTATTACCTTTTTGCTAACAACATCCACAGAGGTCCTCATTCGCCAGGGTGCCCTCCCCGAGACTGGCGCAATGGTCTAGAGTTTAGAGTAGTCAGCAGCGCCGCCGGACGGTGTGGCACGCCCACAACCACAACCTTCTGCGACGGCGGGGCTGGGGAGCGCGGCGCCGCGCACAACAACCGAGTCGCTTCTCGTTTTGAAAGAAGTTTGTTACTCTATCGGCGCCCGCGCTCATGTCCCGGTATCTCGCCCTCTTCATATTTTCATAGCAGTCAGCAGAAGGATACCCACATTACGGGGCTTGTAGGCAATGCACACGGCATAATAGCAACCGTCCTGCATAATCGCGACCACTGCATAGAGTGGCCACCCGAACATTTTGGTGCCGCCGGCGGCTACTCCACTCTCGGAAGACCCGTCGCATTCCGACAAAACAATCTTGTGTCGTTTCTCACTCCGTCTCAACTCACTCTCTAAAAAAAAATACAACCATGGGCAAGCGTGCGGAGCAAGCCAAAAAGCGCAAGCGCCAGAACAACGGCAAGCCTGTGGCCGTCGTGGTCGCTGAGCCCCTCACCCCTGCCGAGTCGACCGACTCGCTCCTCCTTCCCGAGGAGATTGAGGCCGCCATCCTCGTCATGCGTACGCTGGCTGAGAACCCCGAGCTTCTGGCCGACAAGGAGATGAAGGACGTCAAGCGCGGCGTGTACGACCTGCACAAGGTTCTGGTCGAGGGCGCGACGCTCGGCTCGTCGCTCACATCCCGCATCACCGCCGCACTCAAGGACTACCGCTTCACCGACGCGCTCGTCCTGCTGTTTGAAATGTATACGCGCCGGATGCCGCCCAAGCTCGGCGCCCTGCAGCGCTGGGTGCGCGAGTGCGACGCTACGAGCGGCGCCGACGGGTCGCCAGGCGACCCCGAGGCGCTGAGGTGTCTCGACATGATCCTGCGTATCGCCAACATGGGCGAGGCCGGCAACGCAGACCTGCCCGGCGAGTCGTCCGACGCCCGCGACCATGTGCGTAAAGTGCGTGTCTGGCGCGCACGCACCCGTGGCGAGGACCACCCGGACGAGGTCGCCATCTGGGACCGTATGCAGAACAAGACCCTCTTTGGGCCCGCGGGCACCGAGGCGCAGAAGCCATACCCGGGCTTCCGTGTGGCCAACTTTGTGCGTGGGGCCGACCGCCGCCCGCCCAACGTCTACGACTCGACCGTGTGGACCAGCGAGCCCGGCACCATCCGCCTGACCCCGGCCGCGTCCCGGCGCGCACCTACCAAGGTCCCCGTCCCCGGCGTTCCGGGCGCGTTCCAGGTTCTCGACGTGTTCACGCCCGACGAGTGTCTGCAGATCATCCAGGCCGCGAGCGCACACGGCTTTGAGCGCGACCAGGCTGCAGAGGGTTCGGCACTCATGAAGACGTCCATCCTCGCACGCAACTTTTTGTGGCTCGCAGACACCCACTTCTTGGACCATTTCTACTCGCAGATCGTCCCCTTTGTGCCCGCCTCTGCACCCGTCCACGGCGGCGTCGGCGGCGGTAAAGTCCGCGGCATCAACGGCCGCTTCCGCGTGTACGAGTACACTGAAAACCAGCTGTACCGCCCGCACATTGACGGCGCGTGGCCCGCCGCAGGCCTGCATCCCGAGACGGGCGAGTACATGCACGACTCGCAGCCCGCCGACGACCCCCTCTGGAGCCGCTACACGCTGCTCGTGTACCTCAACAGCGACATTCCAGAGGACACAGGCTGCACGACGTTCTTCTTGCCCAGCAACGAGATGGGCGTCATGGACGCCACGAGCGTGCGGCCAATCCAGGGCTCGGTCCTGTGTTTCCGTGAGTGGGAGAGGGAAAGGGAAAAGGGAAAAGGGAACGACGCTTGGAGTGTCTGTTGCTGACTTTTTGACGCAGCCCACGGCGACACACAGGGCTCCCTCCTGCACGAGGGCTCGGCCGTCGGCGCCAACGGCGGCAAGCTCGTCATCCGCACCGACCTGCTGTACGAGGCCCGCGGGTTTGGCCAGTTCAAGCCGGCCACCGCTGGCGCCACGCAGGCTTCCCAGGACTAGGACCTAGGACGAGGACGAGGACGAGGGTGGCGAAGGAGCGCGATGGGGCTTCTTTATAGATGGAACAAAAACACTGCAACAACACTGCAACCCAAAACATCAAGGCTGGCTGGCCTGTGTAGAGTACCCTTGTCATGTAACAACAGTATTTGGCTTTAGAGGCACATATGGGCTGGGTCGCTGGGGTATGGCGAAGACGTGGTCTCGTGACAATGCGTTAAAGAGCAACAACCAGGAAACAATCGTCGTTCGCCTTTGCGTTTTGCATGTGCGTTTGCGTACTGCCTGCATGACCGCGTACACGGTGAACGTGGACGTGTTGGACCCACTGGCGTCCCCACCGCTTCCGTGTACCATCTCTGTTGGGGGGTACTTTGCGGCATGACCGCGATTGGCAACAGTGTCCACACTGCGGATGAATTACAGCAGTGTCACAGATTGGGTTGCTGAGGCCAGAGAGACTGTCTCCACGCCAACCACTCTCAAGCTGTGGCCACTGGATGGAGGTTTCTTGGATGTGGGGATGTGGCCTGACCTCGACGCCCTACCTCACCACGGCGCCACTGGTTCAGGCTTGTCCCTCGTTCTCGCTGCAAACATGACCCGGAACAGAACGTTGCTGTGGCTGTGTCTACCACACATGGAGAATGTTCTTCAACGGTGAAAGGCACAGATCTCGCAGATTTAATGTGCCACGGGGTCGCGGAAACGCTTGCTCTGCGATACCCGGCCACACACGGGTTCTCGAACACCCCCCCTGGATCTCCATTCTACGGTATCAGAGACAATAATAACCACCGCTCGCGTGCCGAACCCAATATGCACTCAAGGGGGAGCCTGCTTGATTGGAACGAGACGAAGAACTGACCAAAAATCATGTACCCACCTTTGTCAACTTCCTTTGTCAGCTTTTTTGCGACCACTTCCTCGCAAGACTTCGACGTCGTCGTCCAAGGCTCCTGGGCTGCCCACGCATCAGCACAACGTACGAGGCAAGATGGCCGAGTGGTCTAAGGCGCTGTGTTCAGGTGACTGCCTCCTCATCCACGAGGAAGGTCGTTCGCTTCGCAGTCTTCGGGCGTGGGTTCAAATCCCACTCTTGTCAGAACAGAGGATTCAGTTACCTCCCAAGTCTACCTTTTGGCCTCTTGAGGCCGCGGCGCGGCTGATACGATACTGCTGGTGTCGCAGGATAAGAGTGACTGAACAAAAAACTATTTTTCTGAATTTTTGGTATTTATCCAGTCGGGCAGTTTTGAAACACCCCGCTTCTCATCTTGAGACTGGCAAAAGGAACTGGTGATCGCGCTCTCACGCTCACGCACGACGCTGGAGAGATTCGAACTCTCGAGTGCATAGCACATTACCTGTCATGACACATAGCAAGGTAACCCGATAACCACTACGGGACAGCGCCAACTGTTCAAAGACATTCTGGGCCGCTTTTCTCCGCCGTCCGAATTTCCCGACCAATGGAGTGCGAAACGGTCATCCTGAGAACCCAGGCAAGCTAGGACTGGGAGAACGGTCAAAAAGGGAGGTGTCTCTGAAGAGATACGCCTGTATTTTGGAGCCAGAGTGGATTGAACACCCGACCTAGCGATGACACCCGAAATGAACCCTTCGATCCACGCCCGGCTGATGACTGAACTTCAGTCGCTCGCTCTCCCAGCTGAGCTATGTCTCCGAATACGAAAGGAGGACGTTGGCTTGGACCATGACTTGAATAGCCGGCGGCTTCCAGAGGTGAGTGTTTTAACGTGACGCCGCGGGCAGAGGGTCGGTGGGACACGTCACCCGTGCCACTTGCTGCCGCCTCGGTCAGCCGGCGGTTCAATGACGCGTGGCCGTGGTGAAATTCATACAGGTTGGCCCACTAGATAACCAGCTGCCTCGGAGACGCAAACACATCCAGTGGGCTCCGCCATTGCACGCTCGTGACTGAGGAAACGTTTGTCAAGGAGGCAGGGTGGAAGAATCCTCGGGAGCATTGACCTCCAGGTCACGCACGCCTCTTGGCAGTCAGGAGCGGACCGTGCGGGCTTTCCAAGAGCCACTGTTCATAGTTGCGATAGACCCAGTTCCGTATGAATGCTTTCTGAGTCCTGTAAGCCCAAAACCTTGCTGTGGCGAGCAAGGACATGGTCGTGGGTTTAGCACAGCGGTAGTTGCGAAAGATTGCAACCACCTCGGTCCATCCGAGGACAGTTGGTAATCATCTTTAGGTCCCCGGTTCGATCCCGGGAACTCACTGCAAGCTTCTGAGTACGTCTGACGTTGAAGAGCGGCTTCGTTTTTGCTTGTTGGTGGATGAGAAACAGTCGACGGATCGACGGAAGAGCGAGAACGGTGGTGCGGAAAAAAAGTGCCACACTCGAAAATTCACCGATTTTGTTGCTATTGACCGATGCTTGGGCCGGTACTCTCTCTGTTATTTTGACCACTCACATAGCAGTCCCGTTACTAGACGTCAGCAAGCCAGGTATCTCTCATGGGGGGAGTCACATTGGATTGGATTGTCGACTGACACGGCAAATATCCGAAAGTCGGAATAATCACCGCGTCCTCCTCATGTGGCCTACAGACAAGCGGGCGCACCATGTAGCATGCTGATATGACACAATCACTGGGGTTCAGCTCACATAAGTGCCTATGGAAAGGTGCTCCCAGAAGTGCCGCGCAGCTGTGGTTTGTTGTCCACCAATTCCATGGCACTTACTGGACTTCCTTCCCGACAGTGGGTCCGCGGGCGTTTTCCGCGTGCACTCTGTGCTGTAGTCCATGATTCGAGGACATAAGAGGCGCGGCTTCAAGTGCTGGCTGCAGTGTAAAGAAACAGGCCCATTCACGCACGCAGGAGGGTAGGTGTTTGGAAGCGGGAGGGAACGACAATGTCGGTGGACACAAACATCTTTCGTCTTTCGTGCACCACACCACCTCAAGGCACAGCAGTACATATTGTATGCGCAAACAGGAACCGCGAAACGCACTGTACGCCTTCACGTTGAGCCAGCGGCAAATAGAAGGGTATACGTGAGGCCTGGGAGCATAACTGGAGGTGTGCAGACTGCACCCAAGTCGAGCTCCCGGAGGAACCAACGCCCGCACAGCGCGAGCTGTGAAAGCTTAGCGGGCAACAACAGTGCCTGAACAGAAGGTGGACGCGAAAGAGCCCCGTCAAATGGCCAAATGGCATCGCAAGTGAGTGCATATTGGCACAACGTTTGCAGACGGTGCGGAAGCTGTGCGCTCGGACCGTGGTGCCACAGTCCGACGACGGGGTGGGGCGGATGGGACACAATGGCCCGACAGTGCCCGACGCGTTTTTCGCCAGGGCGCGGTCTACTGCGCAAGGCGGCTTGGCGCGGTCAGGCTGGGGGGCGAGTCGTCGAGCCGTGTGTGGGTGTGCGCTGACACAGTATTCTGGGATCTGTGCTGCACCATGGCGTTCTCTGACTTGTTCTTCAGAGGACATGCATGTGCGTCCAGCGGCAAGCAGAGCTAGGCGTCCCGTGTCCCTTTGTGTCTGCCCGTTTTTGTGACGTTGTGACTCGATCCTTGCACCAGCCGAACGAACATTCCGTCGCCACGTGTCTCGCAGAATAGGGTTTTCTGGTATCTGATAAAGGCCTTTTGGCCTTTTGCCGCCAAAACGTCAAAAGCCTGAAATCGGCAACCGAAGCGCGGGCGGCGCTGGCGGCGCGGCGCATTTTACAGGCGACCCAAAACCGGACCCCTTGTTCGCGTTCTCATCATTGTTCCATCCACCTCAAACTACTCCATCACCCATGTCCGACCCCACTCCCACCCCCGTTCCCGCCGTCGCTGAGACCGTTGAGACCCCGGCAGCTGTCTCCATCGAGGCTCCGGTCGAGGCCGCCACCGTCGCCGCCGAAACCGCCCCGGAACAACCCGCCGCCGAGCCAGAGCTTCCCACGGCCGACGTGTCCGAGCCCATCAAGAAGGCTGCCGAGGTCGAGGAGGCCCCTGCGTCCGAGCTCGTTGACGCTTCCCCTGCCGTCCCTGTTGTGCAGGAGGAGAGTGTGACTGAGGCTCAGGCTCAGGCTCCTGCAGACGTCGTGGAGGCCAAGGCTGTCGCGGCGATCGAGCCCGCCGCCGAGCCTTCCGTCGAGCCCACCGCCGAGCCCGTCGTGGAGGACGCTACCGAGCTCACGGCTGAGCCCACCGTCGAGCCTACCGTTGCGCCTGCTGCCGAGTCCACCATCGAGCCCACCGTCGAGCCCACTGCGGAGGCTACTGCTGAGCCCGCCGCTGAGCGCGCCGTCGAACCACCCGTGGAGGCCACAACTGAGCCCGCTGCTGAGCCTACTACCGAGCCCGCTGTTGAGCCTACGTCCGAGGTCAAGTCCGTTGAACCCACTGTTGAGACCGAGGACCCCAAGGCGCTCCCCGAAACCCCTGCTGCCGTTGCCACCGAGTCGACCACCGGCTGGCCTCCTCTCTCCGAGGACCACGCTCTGCTCCAGTTCCACGCACGCCTCCCCCAGATCCTCGAGGCCGCTGAGCACGACAAGATTTGGGGCGTGACTCTTTCTGCTGCTTCCCCTCCTGCCTTCTCGACGCTGCTCATCCTCCAAAAGTTCCTCCGCTCGGTGGAGAACAACGGCGATGAGGCGGCTAAGAACCTCGAGGCGACGCTCAAGTGGCGCAAGGATTTTGGTCTCGACAAGGGCGAGCCCGCTGAGGACTTTGGCCCCAACTTTGAGGGTCTCGGCTATGTGACCCATCTGCACTCGGAGCAGGGCCGCACCGAGGTCGTTACCTGGAACGTGTACGGCGCCGTCAAGGACCTTGGTGAAACGTTTGGCGATCTTCCTGTGTGAGTTGAGCACCCCTGCTGCAAGCAACTCGTACTGACTGGCAGCTTCCTCCGCTGGCGCGTTGGACTCATGGAGCGTGCCCTCGCGCACCTCAACCTCGCCACTACCACTGTGCCCATCCCGGACTTGGGCCAGGGCGAGGACCCCCACCGCCTTGCCCAGGTTCACGTGTACACTGGCGTCTCGTTCCTCCGCATGGACCCGCGCGTCAAGGCCGCATCCAAGGCTACCATCGACCTCATGAGCAAGAACTACCCCGAGACTCTCTCCCGCAAGCTCTTTGTCGGCGTGCCCCTCCTCATGTCGTGGGTCATGACCGCGGTCCGCGTCTTTGTCAGCGCCGAGACTGCCCGCAAGTTTGTCGTCATCTCGTACCCCACCAACACGGCTGCCGAGCTCGGCGAGAAGGCCGACGTGCCCCCACGCTTTGGCGGTACTGGCCCCGAGCTCGCTGAGCTCGAGCAGCAGGCCAATGTGGCTCTCTGAAGCAGTTGAAAACGCTTGCTGGGAAAGCGTGAGGACCCGCATGTTAATATTGTTAGACGGTATAATTGTCCATATTTATCATACCATTATGCAGCTCTGAGACCTGCGACTACGCAACGAAGGCGCCGTAGCAGACGTCGAGCGCTAGCTGGAGGGAATCGTTTGCAAGGCAACAAACAGCAGAGGTCCTTTTCGCACGGGTAACCAATAATTACGTAAATGTTCAAACCACCGTGGGAATCTTTCCACAGGCGGGACTAAATGTCCTGGTTGCATCACCATATTTTGTGTTCTCGCGCTCGTTTCTGTAGTACCATCCACTCATTCAAAACAAACATGCCGCTCGACGTCAAGCCGCGCCTTCCCCGCATGCCTGGGAATCGTCCCAAGGCCACCCTTGTCGCTGCTGCCGCTGTCCCCGCTGCCGAAGGTGCCGAGGCCACTGAGGGAGCTGCTCCCGAGCCCTCGACCTCCCGTACCCGGCTCGACCTCGGTTCGCGCGCACCTGGCGATGCAATGGACGTCGACACCCCTGCTCCTGCTCCTGCCCCCACCGCCGCCGCCGAATCCAAGCCCGCAGCTACACGAGCGGCTCCCGCGGGCCCCTCTTCAGCCCCCATGGCCATCTCGCGCTCCACCACCGCCGGCAGCGACCGAAGCGGTACTGCACCACCTCCGGCCGGCGGCGAAGCCGTGACCAAGATGAAGTTCAAGCCCAAGATGCCCATCCGTCGCGCTGCTACGCAGATGGACGTCGAGGTTAAGGCTGAGCCATCATCGTCAGCGTCGACTGCTGCTATCCGTGGTCGTCCATCGGCTCGCGCTCGCGGCGCCCGCGGCCGTGGCGGAGCGGCTGGCGCTCCTGGACGCAGCAACACCCAGCAGAGCTTCAACCAGACCGTCGCGGCTGGTCCCTTTGGTGGTAACCGTGCAACCTGTAAGTAGCGCCGTCTGTTATCAGTACGATTTCCGCTGACGTCCCAGCCTCTCGCCGCGTCGTTGCGCCCCCTCCCCCACCGCGTACCGGCTACGGTGCCGACCCGTCGAGCATCGAGGTGTACTCGGACAACGAGGACGGCGGCCATGCCGGTGGTGTGATTGATATCGAGGCTGTCTCGGGTCTGTCAGAATCGGCCCCGACCTCGATCTACCGTGACCGTGACCTGGACGGCGGCAAGGCCAAGGCCAAGGAGATGGAGAAGGCCAAGCTCAAGGATATGAAGCGCAGGAAAAAGGCCGAGCGCGCTGCTCGCGCCGCTGCGCTGGCTGCTGCCGGTAACCGTGGTCAGTCGCTTGCCGAACTCAACAACGTCAACGTCAAGGCCGAGCCCATCTCGCCGTCCCGCCCCACTGCGATCCTTCCGGACCCGAACGCGGGTGTGCCCGCCCCGCTCGGCCGTGTAGGCGACTCGATGATCCCAGCCGACGAGCAGGACGACCGCGACGAGGCTGGCCGTCGTGTGCGCGCCGCCACGACCGGTACTGTCGGCACTACGGGCGACACTACCCCCGAGACGGAGGAGGTCAATGCCGCGCACGCCGTCAACCTCTCGGAGAGTGAGAGTGAAGAGGAAGAGGAGGACATGGAGGGTGATTTCGTCTTTGTCGACGGCCTGGATAACCCCGAGGACAAGCTCTTCACCTTCCAGTTCCCCTCGCAGTTGCCCAAGTTTGTGTCTCGCGCCCCCGTCGACGCCACTGCCGATGGCGGTCCCGAGGAGGTCAAGCCTACCCCGGCCACCCTCCGCGGCCGCCGCAAGAGCGGCGCCGTCGCCCCGCCTCCCGAGGGCCGTATCGGTACCCTGTGCGTCATGAAGAGCGGCAAGGTCAAGCTCGTCATGGGCGAGGGCAACGGCGGTATCGTCATGAACGTGAGTCTGACAGCTAAGGGGTTTGTATCTTAGCTGACATCCCGTAGGTCACCCCCGGAGTCCCGACCACTTTCCTGCAGCAGCTCGTCCACATGGACGCCAAGGCCAAGAGCACCACCGTCCTCGGCGAGATCCACAAGGGCTACGTCGTCACGCCCGACATTGACCGCCTGCTCGAGGAGCTCTTCATCAACGGCGGCGAGACGCCCGGCGACCGCGAGCGCGCCCAGGCCGTCATTGACAGGCGGGTCAAGATGGAGCGCGGCCTGGTCAAGATGGAGCCCAGCTCGCCATGAGAACAGATGGCGGGAGGGAGCTGGGAGGTGGATATCATTTTTCGTTGCCTTTACTGTACACTATGCACATTGATGTCTGTGCACTGTTTGCAACCTTCTAGCGCCTACACACACCACTGACGCATGAAAGATACATGTTATGCATTGACAGTTGATACTCCCTGTCCCACTCGGCGGGTTGAGCCCTCGCTTTGGGACACTCCACCCCCAATGGCCACGGGCTGACTCTAAGTGCCGTGTTGTCGACATTGTTTTTGGTTGACGCGAATGAGCGACCATCTAGTACTTTTGACGCGTTGAACATCTAGTACGATTACGACCTTTTTTTGTCTACTCGCCCTTGACGTAGCCGACGACGGCATATGCCGGGAGCGCGAGGTTGACCTTTGCGGCCTTTACGCTGTCCATGACGTCGATCTGGCTGGCGGCCAGGTCGAGCACTTTGCGCGGGAGGTTTTGCTTGCGGGCCTCGGCGAGCGCGTGGCGCGCCGAATGCAGCTCCCACTCGCCGTCCTGCATGCCTGCCGTGTCGACAATCTTGGGCGCGAGCTTCCTGCCGCCGCTGCCTGTCCAGCCCGCCTCGGCGACGAGGGCCATCATGGCCGCGCGGGACAGGGGCGTGCGCACGTTTCCGCTGCCTTCCAGCCCCGCCGCGACGAGCTGGCCCTGCACGAGCACCGAGAGGAGGTGCGGGAGGTGTGCGCGCGGCTCGGTCGGCTCGAGGTCCCACTCGGCGAGACACAGCTTGCCGCCCTCCTTGATCCACGGCCGGACGCGCGCGAGCGCGTGCGCAATGGCCTCGCTGGACGCAAAGTACCACGTACAGTGGGCGAGGACGACGGCGTCAAACTGCGCGTCCTTGCCGGTCGGGAACTCGGCCGTGTCGAGGTCAAAGTTGAGCTTGAAGTCGATGCGGTCGCCCAGCGGGCCGGCCTTGACGTGTGCGGTCGCCTCGCCGAGCGTGACGGGCGCGCCATAGTCGCCGCCCGCGGGGTCGGTGGCGAGGACGTGGCCGGTAGGCCCCACCTCGTCGGCGAGGACGGTGGTCATGTCGCCCTGTCCGCAGCCGAGCTCAAGGACACGCATGCCGGGCTCCAGGCGCCATGCGTCGACGAGTCGCAGGCGGTAGGTCGTCTGGATGGACTGGATGGCCATGTGCTGGGGGTGGTTGGTGTCGAGGTGGAGCTTGGCGATGCGTGCAGCGCGGGCTTGGCGCGACTCGGAGGCGGAGCCGGACATGGTCGGGGGGAGGATGGGGGAGAGGGATGGGGGGAGCGGGGGATGTGGTGGTGGGTGGTGAGCAGATGTGGAAAGAAGATGTTGCGATGGAGAAAAAGAAGCCATTTACGGATGTACAGACTACGGCTCTGACGTGACCATTCCGGTCGCTAAGGACACCGACCGATCCAATCGAGTCGAACTCAAAACCAGTCCAGTCCATCTGCGATTGGGTGATGCTTTTACATTTGCGCATATGTTTCTTCTGTGTACCTGTACATGGGACGATGTAACTGGCATTGTTCATGCTTTCGAGTCTGTTGCGCTTGGCTTGCTGCGTTCTGCTTTCCTTTGTCTTGCTACACCTCATTCCATTCCGCACCCCACGACACAACCGCGATTGGCCGCGGCCCCGCCTCCACCTTTCCAGCTCCTGCTCCACACATCCACCGTTCACTTGGTCTTCTTCTTACTGCCGCCTTCCGTTGCCTTCTTGGCATCGGTGTACTCTTGAGCATGGCGCAGCGCCTCGCGCTCGCTGTACGCCCACATGACCATGATGGCAGCTCCGGGGCCGACGACACAGGCACCAGCGAGGAGAATGATCGTGTAGGTGATACGGCCGACAGTGCCAGAGCGGGCACGGCGGGCGAGCGCGAGGACGACCTTGGAACCAGTCGCGAGGGCCACAAACACAAAGTCGAGGATGAAGAGCAAATGGCAAGACTCGCCGAGAGCCTCGACGTTATTGAGGAAATCGCGGTTCGCGTTGAGCATGAACACGTCCGTGATGGGCACGGTGGCGTGCTGCGTGAAGAGCTGGTACTGCGACTTGAGGGACGCGGCAATACCGAGGGCGGCAATGAGGTAGATGCCGCGCATGGGGTTGACGCTGGTAAACGACCTGCGCAGGAGGGGAGGGAGCACAATGTTGATCAGGAGCATGTAGACCGGGAACGGGTGGAAGATGGTGAGGGCGTCATACTTGAGCTCGGGGGGAGCAGTCGACATGTACAACGAGGGGAGGACCATGCCGACAATGGTGGAGATGAGGGTCGTGTAGACAAACGACGAGCGAGGAATGTTGGCATTGTACTGGACCGAGTGCTTGTGTGGCTCGCTTTGGTCCTCTCGCAGCTCCTTGGGGAGGAACACGTCGTCTCCCAGGTCCTTCTTGTGGTGGTGGTGCCTCCAGCGGTTGGGGGTGGACGCCGACACAAACGCATAGTACAGTGGGAGGGCGACGCCAGCCATGAACACCTGGCCGACAGTGATGGCAAACGTGGACAGCTGTGCGAGGCCCAGGTGCATGCCAAAGCCCTCGGCGTTGCCGTAGGCCTTTGACGACGCCGAGCGGCGAGAGCTGGGCCTGAACCCTTCGTACACTGCGACGAGGACGGCAGGGACGAACAGGCCACCAAAGTAGTCGAGGAACGCCTTGCCCGCGGGTGTCGCGGTGCCCGCGATGAAGAAGGTGTTGAGCAAGCAGATAAAGTCATTGAACGCGGGCGCGATGGGGTAGATCACACTGAGTGGTTGCGCGAGGCACGCAGGAGGATAGAGAAGGGGGGAGGAGAACGCGGCCGCGGACAGGGCTGGCATCGATCAGTACACGCGCGTTGTGTGGATGGGGACGCAGAGCATGCGTGTCTCGGAACACTCACATGATCCGTATATGACGGCCGCGGACACGGCGGTGAGCGCTGCAAAGTACTTGGCGGAGTGGCCCATTGTTGGTTGTGGAGTGGGTGTTTGCAAGATGGTTGGCGACGGGGGTCGATGGTGTCGATGACGCTAGAGGCGCGTCGGCGGCCCATCGAATCAGCAGCCGCATGTTTACGCGAGTTTGTCTCAGTCCCCCCGGCAACTCCAAAGGCCTCCACGCCGAGTGGCAAGTGGCAATCGTGGGAGCCAGCACAGGCTCGGCCGTCGTACACCTTTATGCATGTGGCACAAACCTGGTCGTGCAGTCGTGAGCAGCAGCCGCGAGGAGCAGCAACAACAGGCACTCTTTTCTCTCGACATCCATTGCCCCCCAAAAGGTGCCCCGTGGGGGGAGAGGCGTCGGTACGCGCACGGCCGGGGGCTTCGTCCTGCGATCCTGCGATCGGCGCTTTTTGTATATCTGGCGAGGTATCGAGGTGCATCGCGCCTCGACATTGGGAGACTGTGATAGAAACTCCAAGCAGGAGACAGTGGGTCTACATGTCAGCAGTTGAGCCCCCTCCTGAGGTATCAACAGGGAGGCTGGGGACACGGACACTCACGCGGGCATGACAACATGCGCGACTTTACCGGTCACGCGACCACTCCAACGCCCACATTCATCACTCTTCCGCTTCTCTACATCGTCCTAAACCCAAGGAGGCCAAAAGAGAACGCTCAAGCGACTGCTTGAGGATGCTGAAGCCTAGTATGGGGCTCGAACCCATGACATTTTGATGTCTTAAGTAATAAGAGTCAAACTATCTACCGACTGATATAACCAGGCTTCGATGTTTGTGGCGTTGGTACTGTTGTGTCGATCGGTCGCCCTTCTTTTCAGGAAAGCATCACGGTTGCGGCCACCTTTAGCCTCTGTTGACGTGAGGGTTTCAGCGAAGGATAAACCTCACTTAGAATGGCTGGATGTTGGAGACTGGGATGTGGGTACAAATAGTGGTTCAAAGCAAAGGAGACCCGAGACCCACACGGCAAGTTGCCGAACGACCACGAAGGGGGCACTTGGCACTGCCTGTTCCCTCGTGGTTATTGCTTTCGGCTCCGCTTCATAGACCATGACCAATGCAATGGAATAAGTGAATTACCGTCCACCTACTACAGTCCTCCTTGTACCTCTCTGCCACCGCGTTAGCGCTTCGGGACACGACCACATCGGCAATCTAATCGTCGGCCGAATCTGTACCCCACCAGCCTTCGGAGTCCTGTCGTAGGAAACCAACCAGTGAGCCATGGGCAGCTCGACTTGGTACCGAAGGTGCGAGCATCCAAGAACACCAAGCAGGTACAGTCAAGGCATATATCTGGGAAACGCAATGGACACCGAGGATACCGAGCCAACAGAGCAAATAAGTAACGGGGCAAAGAGCAACGGAGTGGCGTGGCTGCTTGGCATTGGCTGGTGCTTAAGCGCCGTCGGCCGTCCACCTTGTGCTTGCTCATAACGACACATTTCTTACGCCATTGCCATCTTCCATCTAGTGCATTGCATCGGCCGGATGGACACTGCTTTCACTGCTGCGTGTCTGAAAGCCGTTTCAGCGTTTAGTTTGTGAGCAGCAACACCAGTCAGAGGTTCTGTGGCAGGTTGATGCCAAGAGCCTGGAATCGTCGGCCGCTGTGAGTTGTGCACAACTTGAAATGTGGGTATTCGGCCGGTACGGCTGACAAGTGGTAGTGTCACCAGTAAGAGGTGTGCTCCGCATAAAGGCAAGGGTTGCTGGCTTGTGGCAAGTTTGTGGCAGGTGTGTGAAAGCTGTGTTGCCAAGGCCGTGGCTCCCTGTGCACAAACGCAGTCGACATCGGGGATAACATCGCACTAAGCCATCAGTAACTTCTGGGCAACCTCATATCCCTACGAAGGAGCTCTATCTCTGCCACTGTAACTGTCACGCGCCGCCACCTTGGTATACATCCCACTGCCATTGCCAGGGGGGGGATTATCAAAAATGTAATCTCACCACAGGAAGCATTACTTCGACATGAAGAACTGATGGCGAACGTTCGTCCTTGACTCTTGACTCTTTAACTGTCCTGTGACCTGCGGCCAGTAACCGTTCACATTTTGTTACCGCCTCGCAATGTCTATGACATGGGTTCCAGCAATCCAATACTACAGAATTTCTCATGTTCCGGCCATTCCAGCACCACCCACCCTGTGGAATGGTGACGCAATGTTTGCCAGTGGCCAGTGGGGACCGTCTCGGACAATCTGGGCCTCGAGTACCAAGCGGAACAGTGGGAAGAAGGTTGACTATTCTTGACATTACTACTCAGGCCTGTCCTGAGGGTGCAGCGCCATATAGGTACGGATATATTCACTCTCGGCCTCTTTCCAATCGTTCGAGCAGGGCGCGTATCCAGCTGCAATCGCTTCCCGTTCCCATTCGGGGTTGTAGTGCGGAGGCAGTATGCTCTCATCGGCGTCGATGGGACCTGTGTCGTCGTCTGGCAGCGAAATGACAGGATGGAGGGTACTGGAGCTGGACGCAGTAATGGTCTCCGAGTCTGTAATGGACACGGATGGGGTAAGGGACCACCTCTTGTCGGCTGGAATGACGTTGACGGAGCTGCGAGGACTTTGCAGGAGGCTTGGAGGGTATCGTCCTTCATGCAAGCTCCACTGGTAGGTCGAAAGAGGACTCAGCGACAGATCCAAGGATGCAGTGGAGGACGCAGCCAGATCTCCCCCAATGGAGCCGTCGCTATCCCGGGCGCGGGTGGCGAGGAGCGGTGCTTGGCTCATTTCAGGTGATCGGAAGTATGGCGAGTGCTCGTATGCAGACTCGTAGGCCCTCCAACCAACATGGTCGTCCTTGCCATTGACGTCGAACTCGGTATCGATGCTGAACAGGTTCGCTCGAGACTTTCTTTTCCGTCTGTTGCGACGAATGATAAATTCGGCCACGAAACACAGGAAAGCCAAGCCAAACAAGGCGCAGACGACGGCAATTGTGATGGTAGCGGCGCTGGAGGGCTTGTCCGAACAAGGGTGGACGATGAAGCTTTGAGTGTAGAGGTGGTCGTTCGTGCAGGACACCTCGAGTAGGACCTCGTAGCTCTCAGATGTGACAGGGTACGCATAGCTCAACGAGGTGGCCGTCAAGTTGGTGCCCAGTACTTTGATCACGTTGTCTGGATTGCTGGGTTGAACTAATGCTCTGATGAAAGTGTCAGGCACCTTTCGCAAGAAACTTCCAGAACGCCTCACACGCTATAGGGTGGGCGACCTCCCGACCAGGTGTAGGTGGTTGTTGCGTTACCACACGTGTAGACGTCGGATGGCAAACTCATCGACAGCCCTTGGTCACGCGCGTGCATCTGGGCGACAGCGTGGCTATGCCCTTCAGTCACGCTGGCGAGAGCGGTGCGCCGATGCACACAGTCAACCAAGAAGCGTAGACCGTTGGGCAACATGCTGAGTCTGCTGTGAAGACGAGATGAGTGTGGATGAGAGAGAGGTTCAGTATGCAAATGTTGTTGCCATCCGATTGAGCTGAGTGAGAACTGGGCTGAGGGGTACGGAGCGAGAAACAGAGCGCAGACCCGGTCCGTCAACCGTGTTACCCGTATGCTGTGATTCTGGGAAGCTGTGCGGACGAGATCGAGGCCACGGGGCCTTCAACAGCATACGAAGAGAGCGGTGGACGTGCAGCGCATCATCGCGGAATGTAGATCTCAGATCTCGACCACAGCCGTGGGCCATTTCAGTCGTATTCAGCCGTCTGTGGCAGCGAGCATACATAAACCGCTACCTTGGCTGCGCAAATGCACACATGCATACACATTCTGCAATTAACTACTCTCGCCTTGCAAAAGCTCTCGGTCATAATTCGTGCCCACAACTGCCCTATCGAGCGCATTAGTCCTCCTCTCGGTACTCTCGGCTTCACAGATCGCAGATTAACCTCTTCTTCTTCACTGGTACTGCTCAGGAGAGTACCCCTGCCACTTGTCGTCACCACCTGCAGGTGTGGCCGCCGGGGCGTCCTGCCGCTCTGGGTCCCAAGCACGTTGGTAAAGAGGAGGAAGGAGGCCATCGACCTGGCCAACAAGTCCGGCGTCCTGTGCGTGGGGGAAAGCGGTTTGGGCGTTGGAGGAACTTGCAGCCGGAGGCACCTCATTGACCACAGCTGTTTCGACCGATGGCTCAGGCGTGCTTGAAACGACGCGGTTTGTAGAGGCGACGGAAGCGATGTTGGGCGGGGGCGATGTGGACGACTGGTCGTCTCCGAAGCCTGTAACTGAGCCCACACTCAGGCCAGTTACGGCGGTCAGTCCGCTAATGCGCTTCGCGCCACTGCTGTCGCTGAAGGTTGTGGCGGTGCGAGGAGGGACTGGGGAGGTAGTGGACTGTCGGTTGCTGAAAGGGCTGGGCGTGTATCCGGGATCCTGTACTGTTTCATGGACCTGACGCGTTTCGCTTTCCATCTCGAACGGGATTGGCATTGGTCCAGATGCCTTGAGCGTCTGGTTGCGACGGCGCAGGGCGAGCCAGATTCCAAGGCCGAGTGTCGTACCGAGGGCGAACATGCCGCCAATTACGGCTCCAGCGATAGCACCGACATTGGTTTTGCTCGTGGACGCGGACGCTGGTACTGAAGTGGAGTTTGAGGCGGAAGTGGTGACAAAAACGATGGTCACTGAAGGAGAAGTCTGAGATGACGAAGTATCAGACAACGAGTCAGCTGACGTGACCGTGGAAGCGGTGGAAGAAGTCGGACAAGGATATACCGTGAAATCGGCCGAATACACAGTGGGAGACGAGGACGAGTCACTGTAACCTAGCTGGAAGGTTTCGGGCTGACTGGGTTCGTAAAAGTCGTATGTGGCCTGCGTGGAGGAGTCGGTGGACACCTCCCCCACGTAGAGCCAAAAGTTGGCATCACTGGTGTTTGCGTGGCCCGAGATCCATAACTCGCTGAGAGGGTTAGAAACTTAGCCGAGCTACAGTCACTTACACTGTGTAGGGTGGGATTCCACCGCCCCAAGTGTAGGTCACGGTCTTTGGGCCAGAGCAGACGAACATGTCACTGACAGCCCCAGCCGTCATTTGCGCCGTGGCGGGGCCCCCGAAGACGACAAGGATGAGGTAGAGAAGGAGCATTGCCGGTGACACCCGCTTGGGGGGGGGGGGGGGGTAAGAACGACGGGGAAAGAAACATAGATGCAGAAGGGACATGAACATATGCCAGCGGAGGGGAGGGCTGTCAGTGATCAGTGCAAGGCCAACCCCCGGATCGGCATGCACGTTGTGCACAGAGACTCGCTCTGTAACGCGTTCTTTGCGTCGCCTGGATACGAACACCAAGACTTCTATTGCCGAACGAGTCTTCCAGGCATGCTGAAGATAATATGGTGGTGCTAAAAAGGTACAAAACAATCGCATGATGCACCAGCAGTACTCAGACCGCCTCCGCCTTCACCTGTATGACAAGCCCGACTGACCCAATCAGGACTATAGAGAGGAGGGCGCGTGCCGTCCACAACAATATCCTCTGCCCGCTTGTACCGGGTATCGTACGCCTACACCATGCTGCTAACTCTCTTCGCCTTCAATATCAAAGGCTCGTTCTTGTTCCTCCTGTTACCGCGGATGAAGAACCAAATCACACCCGGAATCAAGACCAGAGCTGGAATACTGCCGACAACTCCACCTGCAATCGCGACGACGTTAACGGATGTTTGGCGTCTGAAAAGGGCTTGCGTGTAAGTGACTTGGAGTAGACCAGTGAGTGTGGAAGGTGACGGAGCCATGATGGGGCGTTGCGCGAGTCATGTGTCGACGGGCCAAGTGTGAAGAAGCCGAAAGAAAGGACATGCAGGGGCGCGAACTGCCAAGAGTGCCAAGTCACAAATACTAAAAAAAAAGTAACAAAAACCCACCGCAAGGACAGACCTGACTGGTACAGATTGGATCCATCCAGGCCTGCGGATCAGATCTCACATGTGTGCATTTGTTACGTTGTACCAGGATGCGTATCCCTATTTCTGTCAACGGCCTTTGCAGACCTCCGCGACATCCGGGTCCGAATAGCAAACAACCCCCGTGGAGTAAACAGAATCGAATTGTCGGCGCCGAGATCTGGTTCAGCCAGGCGTCGGAAGCCCCGACAATTACAGACATGAACCGCCTTCCTGTCCACTGCCTTGGACAGCAATTGCAGGTGTTTGGGTTTCCGAAAGACACGGATGCTTCTCATACCGCAGCGTATGTACCACGTACGTAAGCACACTTTCTTGCAATCTGCGTCCCGTTCATTGGATTGTGGCGGCACCGTGCTCCGCGCTGCTGTCACTGCATCGATCCGGCCTAGGAGTTTAAGGAGGGATTGACTGTAGACATACACTGTGCTTGAACGCGTTCATGACTTCAATCTACAATGAATGCCCCTGGTCTCCATGCTCTATCACTGGTCTGCCAACCTCCTTCGTGGCTCATTTTCGACAGTTGGGATCACAACGACGATCACATGCGTGGACTAAGAACGGAACACTACAGAATAACATTACTGGCCATCAAGACTACGTACATACCCTCACATACCCTATTCACAGTCGTAACACTGCTCTTAATGTCTGGCGTTTCTGTGTTTACAATCCACGTTTACCTGACGTGCTGGCTGGCTGCGGGTCGGTTGGATTTTTCGTTCGCACCGCCGCCAGTCTGGGCTTGCGCCTCCTGCCAACCAGGTTCATAGATAGGAGGCAGCAGCCCATCGACAGTGGTCAAGCCCGTGCCAGAGTCCAGTGCGTGGGTGGAGCCGTCTGTTCCGTTGTACATGGTTGAGTTGCGATTGGTGATGCTGGTGTCGTCCGCCGAGAGGGAAGGCGTTCCCGCGGAACGGGAAGCTGCTGACTGGAAAGCGTTCATGTTGGCTAATTGAGCATCGTCATGGTCACCAGAGGCGCCAGAGTTGGAGTTGGAGACGCTGTGCGTGACACCTGCGCCTGAACTTGACCTGCCCAGGCTCCCAGGGCGGTTGGCTATGGTTGTAGTTGTACTCGTCACCTGGTGGAAAGGCCTGGGCTCGTAGTCGTTGTTGTCAACGACGAATCGGTCGCCACGATGGGTCTTCTGCTTCCTCCTGCGGCGTACGAGGTACCAGGCGGCAACAGCGATAATGAGGATGGCAGCTATTCCGCCCACGACTCCTCCAACAATGGCGCCAACGTTGGAGGACTTGTGGGTCGCGGGTCGGTCTGAACAGGGAAGAATGGAAAATGATTGTGAACCAGCCATTTCTCCTTCGCTGTCCATCACCTCCAGCGAGATGTCTGTCCAGTTGGCAGATAGGTTGGCGGATGTGACCCATTGGGTAAAACTTGTCGCGTTGGTTCGACTTGCCAGCATGAGGATGACATCATTCATGTTGCCGGCAGCTACCAATGACCTGGAGGGGAGAGGTGATGAGAAGAAAGAAACAAGCGGGTGGCGGAAAAGGAAACTCACACAACGTAAGGGGGAGACCCTCCAGCCCAAAGGTATGTGATACTAGTCAAATTGGCACATGTGTAGACGTCGGTGAGGGCCCCGACGACAAGTCCTGTGCCGGAGGTGGACATTGGCATATCGGCAGAGGTGGTATCCATTGACATCGAGGAACCATCCATGGTCATTGAGGAACCAGCCATTGACATCGAAGTACCCGGCATCGACATTGCCATCGAATCCGTAGGGCTCGCGGACATGCTTAAATCGGTCACGCAAGGGGCCACTGTGAAATTGTTTGAATCGAGGTACGTGGAGGTACCATAGAGCCGAGAGTCTTGAAGCTGCATACGACAGAGAGTCGTCTTGTTCTCGGGGAAATACGTGTACACATAGGTGGTGGCGTCTGAACCGTTGAGCAGAAGACCGTTGCTGAATTGCTGCCAAGAGCTACCGAAATACCAAAAAGTACTGGAGGAACACAGTGATCAGAAACACATCCTGACAGTGAAATATAGCACGCTCACAGCCAGTACGGGGGAGTGCCCCCGCTCCAGGTATATTCGACCAGCGTGTGTCCACATGTCTCAACGTCTTGAGCAGAGTTAATTTGTAAGGGTTGCTGAGCCCTGGTGACGGTGGAAAGGATGAGGAGGACGAAATGGACGATGAACATGATGTGACAGTTGGAGTGAACGAGAAAGCTGGACCAGGAGGGGGAGACGATATATCAAGAGGAGGAGGGGGAAGGGGAGGGGGAGGGGGGCTTCTCCCAGCTGCAACGTCTCCATATGCCATGAGCTGCCCAATGGTGCACAGGATTGCCCAAGGCCCACACCTGAATTGGTGTGTGACCTGGTGCTGATCCATGTGTGCTGTGTTCTCGAGAGCAGCCTTTCCAAGAGGTGTAAGAAGAGCAATGCGGACGGATGTGGGCGCCCAGTCTGGCCAAAGGCGGGTGCCTCAAGACCCAAACATAGTTAGGGTTTGGTTGGAGGGGCAATCGAAATGGATACAGGCGACAACCATCAGCCGGGTTGAACATCAACATTCCGTCACCCAGACCCCGCAAAATGATAACGAGGCCTGGAACACGACTTATTGTCAGATCTCCACCGTAGCGAACATGACTGGACCCACTGATTGACACTCCCCATCTCCGTCCAGTGCCACTTCGGACGCTGCCATGAACGGAAGGTGGCGTTATACGGGCCGCGTTCTTTTCCCTAAACGACGAAATAATCTGCCAGCACCGCTCCACTGTTTGTCCGTGCACCGCGTACCCTATGGGCCGAAACAGCGGCCCAGGCGCCTATGGTGACACGCTGGCTCCGTGTCTCTCACTGCCCTGTACCGCTCTGGAGTTCCATCTTCCGCTTTGCGTGAATGCACTGTCCGCTTTGCGCTTCACTTTGAATAGATGCGTATCCGGAGGAAAGGCTTGAAAGGCTTGGCAAATGTAATACACTTTACTGATGATCTGGTCATCAGGCCAAACGCCCACACGAACCTTGGGCGCCCAACAGTGAGATGCGCTCTCGTCTGTCTTAGAACTACAGCGTTGAAGCGGACTTTACGGCCAGTGTCGGCACGCTAACGACATGGGAAAAGTGACTGCACAGGCCCTGTACAAAACGCTCAAGAGCAGCATACCGCCGAGCGGGGATCTCAGTCAACGCCATTTGACTATTTATAGCGCGACCTTTCATGCCTTGGCAAATGACACGGTTCTCATTACCTATCATTAAAGAAGCCTGAGATACACTACAAGTCGATATGTATGCACTATTGACACCGGGAATGTCTTGCCATAAAATAACTGAAAAAACATGCAAAAATGTCCAAAAAAACATTCAACCACCCTTTGCCACTTCCCTTTATCTATTGCTCTTTGGCACCATCAATGTCCACGCGGCTCACTCGGTCCAAGAAGACCACCTTAACGGTCCGCCCGCTTCTTCCATTCTGCCTTGTAGATCGGAGGCAGCATGCCATCGACCGCTAGGTCTTCTGCATCCTCTGCGTGGCTGACTGACACGTGGCTAAGGTAACCGGCGGGTCGGGGGAGGAGGGCTTGCACATATTGAGCCTTGTCAAATTGGGTGGGCATTGGGGTTGTAGATGATGCACTGGTGCTGGAGGTGGGGAACACCCCTGTACCGTGACCAGAGGAATAAATGGTCGGTGCTGACGACGACTGGGCTACGTCACTCATAGCCGCACTGCTAGAGGGACCGGCCGAGTGGGTGGTTGAGACCAGCGATGATGTTGGGTAGTTATTAGGAGAAGCCAAGAGCGGCGTATGGCTCGTCTGTGGTGATATGTTGTGGAAGGGCGGTTGGATGTAGTTGTTGTGGGCCAAAAGGGGCCTGTCACTGCCCATGTACGGTGACATGTGGGTCTGGGTGTACACCGTTTCATTCTGGAAGAACGGTGTCGGTTTGTATTCGTACGAGTACACCATGTGGCCGTCCCGGTCCTCGCCGTCAATGACGAAAGCGCGGACACTGTCCCCGTGGATCTTGCGTCTCCTGTTCCGCCTGATAAAGAACCATACGAGAATACCCACGACAGCCAGGACAACTGCACCGCCGGCGGCTGCGCCCACAATGACTGCGATGTTGGTCGACTGAGATGTTCTGGTGGTGGAAGTCGACACGGCGGAAGAACTGGTGGAACTTGCTCCGTAGCCCGTCGATGTTGCAGACCCGGAGGCGGCAGCACACGGCCAGATCGAGAACTCGTTGGACGTCGCGGAGGCACCTGTAGAGTCCATCACCTGCATCCCAAAGACGTAGCCGTCCGGACCATAGTAAGCTCCACCAATGGGGTAGGCGTGAGTAAAGCTGGTCGCCTCCCAGTTGATGGCAAAGATTGCGTCGACCTGGGACCAGTTGCTGGCATTCACCACCTGTCTGAATACAGTGTCAACAACACAGTTACCCTTGACCACACCCGAAAATGGACATTGGTGAGGGGACTGACAATGTGTATGGAGGTGTACCTCCCGTCCAGTGATATGTAACATCTGTCAGAGCGCCGACGCAGAGATAGACATTCGTGACCGGGTCAATGGTGAGGCCGCTGGCGACTCCCCAGCCGAGGATGAACGGTATCAAGGTGAGGAACATGGTAGCGTGTGGCCTCCGTCAGAGATGGGCGGAGGTGGAAGATAAGAAATAGACGAGGAGTAGTACTGCAGGCGTTGATGAGGCCAGAACGAACGCAGTGCTTGGGAAGCCCAAGAAACGCTGTGCTAAGACACTCTTGGCTTTGGGTCAGATCATTTGCACCCACCATGCACATTCGTCATCCCGCCTGTCCCGGCCTACGTATTGGTAGTGGGAAGTGGTGAGTAGAGGTGCGGCGGGTATTTGCCTAGCCTGCTAACCCAGAACGTGCCTCCACTTTTTGAACACAAAAGGGCATGGTGAGCGTTTGAGACAGTGCTCCAGGCATTAAGTCTGGGATCTGTAGAAGGATCGATTCACCAACCAATCTTGACCGCGGCATGTCGGCAGCTCAGTGGCCGCTCGGGAGACCCGACATTTTGCCCGTCTCTGGTCCTCCTCCAGTGACTGCCGTGAAAGCTACCTGGCACATATACACTGCCCCTCTGTTTGCCATTGGGCCATTGGCCATTGGACAAGGGGTTTTCACTGCACATGCACTGCATTGCGCGAGGACGATCGTCCCGTCAAAGCAGTAAAATGGCAGCCGGGCCTGAATAAGGGCACCAACAATCGCGTTATGCTTACGAGTTCAGAAGGACGACGCTGGACAGCAATGATAGCCCGGGCCGTGCAATGAAGACCAAGCCTCACACATCCGACATGGCCAACGACTAGCCGGACAGAGCACTTGGATACTGTCCCTGGCAGCTGTGGACGGGACTATGTATTTGTTCAATGGTGTCCCGATAACTGGCTGTGAGCGCTGAAACTGCCGGACAATGTGATGAAGGGTCTATCAGGAAGGCACCCCTCTGTGATGTGGAATTTGTGGTTAACCACGAGGTCGTCAGCACGGGCGATCGCAAAAGCGAAAGGATAAGATAAAGGACACGAGTGCCCGCAGAGTTCCTTCATGACCCGTTGGTCGGGCGTAAGTACCCTGTCAGTCGAAATCAGTCGAGTAGACAGCGACCATCACGCCCCTTATCGAACGCACACCGCGGCTTCAAACATCCTGCTTCATCACACTTCTTCTTCTAGACGTCGCGCGCCCTTTTGGAATTACTGGACCTTGATGGTCTCGTCGATGGGGTTGCCAATGATCTCCTCGACGGTGACCTTCTCCTTGTCCCAGACGCCGCCGGTCCAGTACTTGTCGGCCTTGATACGGGCCCAGGCATCCTCGAGGGTCGGGTAGCGGTAGATCATGACCGAGCCGGCCATGCCCTTGGGCTGGTCGGCGTGGGGCGAGCCGGCGGTGTGGGTCGAGACCTCGTTCGAGAGGAAGGCACGGCCGAAGACTGTGTGCGAGCGAAGGGGGAAACGAGAAGGTTATGGGTGCGAGTGGAGAAGAGGGTAGGTAGGGGGGGGGGGGGGGGAGGAGGCAGTCGTATTCGATTCCATGGTAGCAGAGAGTCGGAAAGTCGGATATTTGGGAGCCGACGGATGGTGACAGAAGTGGGGATGAGGTAAACAGTGAGGAGATGGAGTGGGAGGGGAGAGAGTAGCGTCAGCCAAGGTCGTGGAGCAGAGGGGGGGCGAAGAGGCCACAGGGGGTGCGATGAGCTGGCTACACGGGAGCTACCGGCTGCTCGGATCTGCCAGCTGGTGACAAGTCCGTTCGTGGGTAACGGACCTGGCTCCAGGCCGCGTATCGCAGCTCCCGTCCTTTCTCCTTTTGCACGAGGATGGCATGACCACCATTGACGTCTCCTTTCACGCAGCACAGCTTCACTTCACCTCGCTGCGCTGGGTTCTCATGGTGACTCACCAGAGTTACCAGCCTCCTTGTCCTTGACGCTGGCGGCCAGGTGGTCGGGACGGTTGGCGAGACGCGTCTCGAGGTTGTTGGGGTAGTCAGGGCAGTGGCAGATGAAGAGAGGCATGGTGGTGGTGCGAGTCGTGGAGAATGAACGAACAATAGAAAGGCGAGATGAAGAGGAACGGATAGAGGAGAGCATTTGAAGGTCGGACAGGACGGACCGGGCCGATGGGGACTCTGATGACCAAGGTGCGCCTGGGTGTGGGATGGAATGAGCGCAACCAAAGTGGGGCCGATTGAACCGCCGGGTGGGCAGAGCCGACGTTGCGCGCAAGCTACGCAGCAGCACCCAGTCGCCGCAACGGAAATAAAGTCGCCGCCGAGCTCGGATCGGAACTGCGTGCCGTGCCCTGGAGGGGACCAGATCCCCACGCCTGAAGCGCCACGGCGCGTGTCGAGCTCGGTCAATGACTTCGCTCGGCTGGGACTGCGAGTGGTAACGAGCAGATACAGAGTGAATAGGTTGCTGGCATAGCGAAAAGTTACAAACAAGGCCTTGATACTATTGGGTCTGTAATGGGCCATTTGGGTTGGGCTGGTGACCCTCGCAGGCGGCTTTTGTCGGCCCCCGAACGTGGGTTCGTCGGCGCGCGTTGTGGCTTCGTAGGCTCATAACTCTGGCCCTCCCCATCGAGGAAAGAGTCGGGTAACCTTGTACAATCAAAGTGGGAACAAGAGCTTCCAAATGTCGTCATCGGCAGCGGGGAACAGCACGTCGGTGGGGATCTGACCTGGCACACCGTCGGGCATGATGGACCCCTGCGCGTTGGCGGGCACTGGAGTGATGCCGGGGCCAGGACCACTGCTTCCGGGTGTAAGCTGTGGTTGCGGTGCATCAAACACGCTTGGATGCCAGAGGTGCTCCTGAATAATCTGCTGGGCAGAGGGCATGGTCCACACGGGCGGCTGTGGCGGGCCCGGCGGGAGGTCGACTGCTGCTGGAGGAGGACCGAGGCCAGTGGGTGGTGCTGTGGCGGAGAGGAGATAGTCTGGTGACAGCGAGCCGAGCAGGTGTTTAAGGAGGCGGTGGGTGTAGCTCGCCATGTCATCCGAGGAGCAGGATGAGTCGGCTGTGGACTCGGAGCATTCTGTGAGGGTACGGATGACGCGGCCTCGGTCCGTGTGGTCCATGGCGCCAATGTTCTGTATGTTAGCTCGGACGACGCGGGTAGGCAGCTCACCTTTATCAACCACACACTGGTGATGGCTGTGCCGACCCATGTGAGGTTGAAGCAGAAGGGCAAGAAGCCGTTGCGCACAAACTCGGTCTGGAAGACCTCTAGCAATGCGAGTGCGACATCTGCGCAGTTTGCGAACGCGTACGACAGCTCGGACGGTTGCGATGTGTCGAGCGGCTCGCCGTTGGAGCGGTATCGTGCACAGAACAGGAGACGGTACTCGCAAATGTGAAAGTGGAGGAGTGAGTCGCACAGCTTGAGAGTTGCGATGTGCTGAGCAAGGAAGTTGTACTCGTCTTTTCGTGCTGTCAGTACCACGCACACATGTATGTGAATCAGCACGTACTGTTTTTCTCGAGCCAATGCTTGCGCCATCGCTTCCATTCCATCTCAAGCCAGTGCAGCGATCGCAAGTTTGAGTGGTTCCCGTTCATGCCGGCGAGCATATCTGCAAAGAGGCGGCACATGCGCGAGAACTGGATCCATGGAGCAATGACAATTTCCCCGGGGCAGGGCAGGTGTGGGTGCTCCGAGATCCACTCAACCAGGTAGTCGGCATCGTCCTCGTTGATCATGCGCGGCAGCGAGTGGTGCATTGAGAGGCTGTGGGTCAGTTGCGGTAACCTTCTAGGGAGCTCACTGATAGTCTGCAACAATGAGGTCTGGCGTCAGCTCAAGTCCTGTATTATAGTGCAACTCACTCAGCCAGCATCTCTCCCTGTTCAGCACCTCGCGCGCCTGCCTCTCATTCCTCGGCAGTGGCCTTGCAGCTCGTAGGTTGAGCCGCAACTCCTGTGCCATGCGGATGGCGTATCCGGTCTTCCTCCAAGACGTCGCGTCGTCTGCCTTCTTCCAGTGTGTCAAGACCAAGATGGCCTGGACCACCTCAACGGAACACAGCCCAAACTCGACGGCTTGTCCCACCAGTTTGTTGGAGATGAGGAGGCATTTCGAGTATGCCTTTGGACGGATGATTTTGGCGGTCACTGTCAGGACGGCACTGTAGAGGAGCGGCGACTTCTCTCTGCAGTATGTAGCCGTATGCAGGACTGGGTCGAGGATGGCGACGGTTACGTTCAAGTGGTGAAAGTAGCTGGTAACAGTCAGGAGCGGAACGACGAGCCTGGCCGGTGGCTGACTCACAACTCGAACATTTCGTAGGCGTCGGCTTCAGTCAAGAAGCCGTTGGTCACGGGATCGGGGCAATCGGTACGTAGGTGCGCCAACGAGGGCCCCGACGTTGGCTCGGGGGGCACACCGGGGCGTGGGAGGTATGCTGCAAGGGGTGTCAGGTCTTTCATACGCACAGCCGAAGGGGAAAGAGTTCAGACGTTCAGACGGGACAACGCACGTGAAGAGTCGCCCTCGATGGGGACAACATGCGAGAACTGGATGGCATGGCGTGCCCGCGGCTCGGTGGACGGGTGCGACTTGTTGTCGCGATCACGGTCGCGGTCTCTGTCGTGAATGCGATCGTGTGAGCGATCCCGCTCGCGGTCTACACGCCCCAGTCCATCACGCGCATCCCTGTCCTCTGGCGAGCGCGATCGAGCGCTCCCACTGCGGCTACGGCTGCGAACGCTCGCGTCCTCTGCGACCTTCTTTCTGCGGCCGCGGCGGTGCTTCTTGTACTCGCACTCGAGACCTTGGTCCGCGCATCGCTTGCACACGGTAAAGGCGTCCGGCGTGAGGCATTTGCGCTGCGACGGAGTGTTAGTAATCAGTTGTGTACGAGTGAGAGAGGGCGAGGAAAGAGACAGAGGAAGCAGAAGGTCTGTGTGGAGGCCATTGGGTTGTGCCATGGCTACTCACCTTGGCTGCACGACACGCTAGACATGATATCTTGCTGTACGAGTGAGCATGTGTGGGGACGGCAGACATCAGCAAAGGGTACAGGACAACAAGGACCTGGTCACCCAAGGACTTACGCGGGGGCCTTGCTGACTGCCGCAGACGGAGAAGCGCTGGAATGGGTGTGTCCTCCATTCTGAGTTGCATGGCCTGCTGCTGCTGCTGCTGCTGCTGACTGAGCCGCGACAGCAGTATGGATTGGGTGAGGATCTCGCGGTGGGAGGTGGTCTCCCTGCATCGTAGTCGGCAATGCGGAGAGCTGGGGGGTAGGCGGCGGTGTCTGTAGCGGTCAACTGGGGCTGGGTGGGAGAACAGTTGGGTGGGTGGAGCGGCGACTGAAGCGACGCGGTGTTCTTTGGGGGGGAGGAGGGGGGGTTTGTGGATGTAGAGACACGGCGGGGGCCACCCGCTGCACGTGATGGGTGGGTGCATGGGTGCCTCCAACAAAACGCACAGATGACTCTTTTTGCCCTTTGCCTGGTCTTCCTCTGGCCTCTGCGCTTGCTGTACCGCTGCGCGCCAGGCCATCCAGCTGGCCAGCTTCCAGCTTGGGTCCTGCCAGACAATGGGCCCGGGACGGTGCCCAGCCGTGAGCACCCGGGTCGACGTACAGCCCCACCAGCCAAGCTCACCCAACAGCTCACCCGGGCCATATATCCGGTGGGGGTTCTGCGGTGACTTTTGCAGAAACACCGCAAACGTATGCTCACTTGCCGAGATTTCACCCCGCGGGGCACTCATGTCCGACGCCGGGACACAATGGCGAGAGCGCGCGAGGGAGAGAGAGCGTGTCGTGTTAGCTGCGTGTGGTGTCATGCGGTCATCATCGAGGACGCCGAGCACAATCGCTGCCCCGTCCAGCTGGCTTTATTTTTAAGACCGTCGCCTGCTTCTTCCTCTTCATCTTTCCCCTCATATCACCTCTGCCCTCCCAGACTCATACACTGCAACGATGGTTCGCGCTCCTCTCAACTCTGGCTTTGTCCTCACCGACGACCCCGCAACCCCTCGCACCGACGCTACCGTCTCGTTCCGGGACATTATCCCCAAGCCCGACCACCCGCGCATTGCTGGCATTGAGAGCCACTCTGCCCTCTCGTGGTGCCAGAGCAGGCGCGACGTTCCCGCCCCCGCATGGCTCATCAACAGGCTTGACGTGAAGAACATCGAGAGGCCCTACAAGGGTTTCACGGCCGACGGCAACCCGGACCCCTCTGTGTACTCGTACGACGCGGACGAGGGTGCTCCCGTCGCTGCCGCCGTTGCTGCTACCGAGAAGCTCCTTGCTGCTCTCCCAGAGGACCTCAAGAAGGAGACCATCAAGGGCGACGTGGCCAACGACGACGAGTTCCGTGCTTGGTCCAACCCCGAGCTCTACGTTAACCCTGGCGGTATCCGTATGGAGGAGACGACCGAGGAGATCCGCCAGCTCGTGCACGGCGTTCTCAAGGCTTCGCTGTCCGAGGAGGGTTACAACAAGGCTCTCGGCTGCACCCTCACCAACCACTTCCTCGGCGAGCTCATCAACGGCCTGACCGTTCTCAACAAGGACAGCTACAACTTCCGTCTCTTCCTCCCCACCGAGACCAGTGCTCCTTCCCTCACTGCTCCCTGGGGCTTCACCTTCTTTGGCCACCACCTCTGTCTCGCCGTCGTCTTTGTCGGTCCCCGCATGGTCATCGGTCCCACCTTTATGGGCGCCGAGCCCGACCGTATCGACGTCGGCCCCTACGAGGGTCTCCGCCTCTTCTCGCAGGAGGAGATCCGCAGTCTCAACCTCATGCGCGACCTGTCGCCCGAGAACCAGAAGCTCGCCCAGATCAACGAGGGCATGACCTGCGACGAGGGACTCGCCGAGGACAGGTGGAACCCCTTTGACGAGCGCCACCTCGGCGGCGCGCACCAGGACAACCGTATCGTCCCGTACGAGGGCTGCCCCATCTCCAAGTTTACCGACAGCCAGAAGGAGGAGGTCTACGCCATCATCCGCGCTTTTAACACGTACCTCCCCACCGGACCCCTCGAGGCTCGCATGAAGCTCATCCGCGCAAACGAGGACAAGACCTACTTTGCCTGGATCGGCAAGTTTGGTCTCGGCGACCCCTACTACTTCCGTATCCACTCGCCCGTTACGTTTTGCGAGTTTGACTTTCACTGCGGAAGTGAGTTGTGCAGCGCATATGCGTTGCGAAAGAGCCATGGAAGATGTAGAAGATGTGCTAACGGCCATAGTTTTCCTCACGAACACTTCGCCCGCCAAGTGCCACATTCACACTGTCAACCGCCTGCCCAACCAGGGCGACTACGGCAAGGCCCTCATTGCCCTGTCGCGCAAGTAGATTGACAAGACGCGTGGATACGTGCGTCTACGCCTAGCTAGACAGTAGCGCGAGACAGAAGCAAAAAACAAGAGGTGGTGGACGAACCGGACGGTTTCGTAATATTTTGTATTTAGCATCGACGTGACATTACCATTAGCCATTGGAACATTAGGATTGCGCCGATCGGAAATAAGCGGTGGTGTGGCGGGGTGGACTGTTGGACGTTTGTGTCTTCCTGCATCCTTGTCTTACGCAAGCTACACTGCTTCCCAACCTCTAGTCCTGCCGGTCGCTCCGGAATCACATCAAAGGGTATATCAGGGGTGCATACCAATAAGCAGTACTAACGAAACAAGAACACCGTCTAGACACGGTTGACGCGCTTGACGTGCTTGTCGATAAAGTCTAGGGGAGCCGTCACGCAGTTGTCAAATCCTTCGGCTGTCTTGTCATTCTTAACTTGTCAGCATGGGGCCGTGTGGAGTGTACATCCATACGGGACTCACCGTAAACCTATGGTTGAAGCAGTGCCCGACACCAGGCTCATAGTGCTCGCCAACCTCGACCGCCATCTCCCTCAACTTGGCCGCCATTTTCCGACTTTGCCACACTGGCACGCACTCGTCGCTGTCTCCATGCAGGAAGAATGTGGGCGGATAGGTGCTGAGCCTGTCGAGCCTGTACAGACTTGACCACTCGCGTTCGGCCGCCTTGACTTCGTCCTCCGTGCCGTACTTCTCCGGATGGACCGTGGCGCGCACCCACGCCGACTTGGAGCAGATGGACCGGCGGACGTCGAGCTGGAGCCGCTCGGCGCGGCCGAATCTGACTGTGGATGACTGGAACGACGCGCGAACCTCGGCTTCGGTTTCGAGCTCTGGGCTGTCGTCGTTGGGACACGCGGCGCCAGTGATCGCCTTGGACGGATCACGTTCCGCCACAGCAGCCGCGATCTCGTCGTCTGTGAATTCGCCAGAGTAAGGAACGACCGGGTCTGGGTGCGTGTCGAACCACGGGTCCGAGAGGTCGGTGATCCCTTGGTCGTCCAGGACGGCCCGTGGAGGCGGGGTGAGGATGCCGCCGAGGAGAGTGGCGAGGCAGCCACCGGCGCTGTCGCCGCCCACGACGTAGGCGTCCACGTCGACCGTGTTGGCTAGGGTGGTTTCGAGGTTGGCCCGGCACCAGTCAAAGGCGTCTTGGCCGTCAGAGACCATGTCGGCGACAGAGGCGATGGGTGCCAGGCGGTACGCCCACGAGACAATGTGGTAGCCCCTGTCGAGGAAGTTCTGGTATGCCCATGTCGTGACGCCTGCGGATGTGAGTTGATTTTCTAAAGGTTCAGCAACTCACCAAGGTGGTAGCAGAACAGGAAGGCACCGCCGTGCGACCAGAACAGCCACGGCGCCTTCTCCCCCTCCTTGAGGCCGCGGGCGCGGAAGACGCGCAGCTCGAGCTCGACGCCAGACTTGGTCGCGAAGACGTGATCGGAGAATACCATGTCGCTCGTGTGGTCAATGTCGGGTTGTTTTGGTTCGTGACGGTTTTCTGTGTGTGCGTGCCGTACGTTGAGTGAGCCAGTTAGAGCGGTGGGGGGAAGTAGTCAACTGAGAAGCAAAGGGGAATGGGTCGCTTGACAGCCCCACTAGTCACAATATAGCGCATAGCATCAACAGAACGCGTGTGTCATTGTAAATGCACCGAGAGTTGCCGAGAAAGGGCCGATCGCACCACGGATCTGGCCGAAAGGTACATCCAGTGACCAGGGAGCTTCAGAATCGATATGCATTCTTCTCCATTAGGGATCTACTTTACACTTGGGCGCAGCTGGCTACTTATTGTTGCTGTGTTCAGGCCTTAATGGCAACAGCAATGGTCTGCCTAACGTCGATGGGCTGGACACCCACAGGGACGAACGCGTCGTTGTTGGGGAACGAGCCAGCGCCCCACTTCTTGCGTGCCGCGGCGCCGAGGACGGCCAGAGGTCCGTGTGCGCGCGCAGCCTCGAGGTCCGCATCGGTGAGGGTAGTGACCGTCGGGGCCTTCCCGTTGGCGGCAGTGAGGGCGTCAACGACCTCCTGGCCAGTCGTCTCGTACTCGACAACGGTGAAGGTCTTGCCGACGAGCTCCGAGACGGGACGGACAACGAGCTGGGCGAGCGCCTCGGCGAGGTACTTGGGCGACGTGACTGGCAGCTTGCGAGTGAGGGCGTCGCCGTACAGCGCCACAGTGTTGCCCTTGGCGTCCAGGCCAAGCACGGGGCCAAATACGAACGGCTCGAACAGGCCGTTGTGGACGGGAACGGCGGGGACGCCCAGAGAACGGAGCTTCTCCTCGAGACGGGTCTTGCCCCAGACAATGAGGTTCAGCTTGTCGGAAGCCTCCTCCTCGGTCCAGTTGACGGAGAAGTCGGAGGGAATGTAGGCCTGGAGGGTCTTGACGGCCGCGAGGGACTCGATGAAACGGGCGTCGGCCTCGGCAGAGGTCCTGTTGGTGGCCGAGCTGCAAAGTCAGTGTGATCCAGGTGGGTGCGCTATGGTTCCGAGCTTACACAAGAATATCAACGCCCTGGAGTGCAGTGGCCACATCTTCGGCAGTGGCGGTCTCAATGTCGAGCGGGCGGCGCTCAGTCGAGGCGGGGAGGGCAGAGAGGTCAGACGACGGACGGTGGAGGACAACCAGCTTGATCTTGCTGGCAGCGTCCTGGGCCCCGAGGGTCTTGGCCAGCTGAGTGCCAAGAAGGCCGGTGGCAGTGAGGAGGGCAACAGTAGGAGCCATTGTAAGAGTGTGTGTAGGTGTGGTGGTTGGTTGCGGAGGACGAGGGAGAAGTGAAGTGAGGATCTGTTAGTGGCGAGGACCAAGCAGCTTAAGTACCATTGTCCCGGTGGATCGCTTCAGAGGCCAGAGGATGGATCGCGTCAACGCCATCCTCGATGGCCGATGGTGATCAGTGCACACCCGGCCACCGATCACCGAGCGCGTACAGTCGCCGTACGTCGTACGTCGTATACTGCGAGCGCGCGTGCTTTGTCGCTCATCCGGCTTGGTTTGTCCGTTATGCAGCGCCATCGTCACGGCTGTGTGAGACATGCTCAGTCATCAGCGTGCAACCGACTGCCGCCATAGCCAGAGTTTGCCGCGGCTCCCCACGTAGCGAAGCACGCAAGGGGTGGTGGCTTGTGAGACTAGCACGCAAGCGTCATGAGATGGAATAGAATCGTATTGATGCAGTGGACGTCGTGGCGGATTGATCACCAAGAATCACAAACGGCTGACGTCAGAAATCGTGTTCCGTCGGAAGCGGTTTACAGGTGGATTTGGTGGTGTATCATAAGTGAGGTGTGGAAATAAAGACAGCCTGGGTTATCACTTCAATTTCCCACGGTGTGAATTTTCTTGACAGCGGAGGCAATGTCCAGGGCAATCTTCAACGGGTGGAGGCCGGTGGCAAAAACCGGGTTCCCGCAGGTGGAGGACGCGCTGCAGGTTGACGAAGCTCGTCTCATCTCTCCATCTTCCTTTGTTGTTGTTGTCGTCGTCGCCCGTCCTTCTACCCGCAAGCACCATTGAACACGCGCGGTAGCCGCGCGAGAGTGGGGTATCGTACACCCCATCCTCCACACTCTCATTATGGACACCTTCCCCACCACCTCGACGTCCCAAATCGACCTCCACTCGTTGGAATACGACCTTGCCCAGCTGTCTCGCGCTGTCGACGCCGCCATTGCTGGAAAGGTCATTCAGCCTGAGCCAGGTGAGATGAACGTACCTTTGCATTGGTGCTGACCGTTACCAGTCTGCCCCAACCACTTCCACGTGCACACACTCACCATCCAAGCGACGCCCGCCACGCCAGTCCGCTTTGAACAGTACCCCGATGGACCGCGCGATAACCCCAATGCAACTGTCTTCGAAGCTATTTTCAACAGCGTCAAGGCCGCAAAGGAGTCATGCGTCCCCCTCGTTCTCTCCATCCCCGGCCCGAAGCTATTCCATATTCCCCCATTCGACCAGAAGAACATCTCGCGCCAGTCACAGGCACTCAGCGGCCGCTCGCCCGACGTCTTCCTTCCCACCACCCACGGCAAGACGCGCCCCTTGATTCGCCTCCGCTCATTGCCTATTCCGAGAGGCCAAGTGGGAACGAACTTTTACGTGTCCGCCACAGGCTGGGATATTGGGTACTGGCTCCATGCGGCACTTGCTCTCGACCCATCCCAGCAGGCGACGAGGAAGGGAAACTATCGCGACGAGCATGAACGCGTCCATCTCCGCACTGGTGTGAGTGTCATATGGCTCCCAGCGACTGAGGAGGGTGGCGACCCCGAGCTCAAGCTCATCGTCACCGTGGACGTCTACCTGGATATGGAGGTGATTGAGATTCCTCTCTCACCAGTCGGTACCGACCTTTTCAGCTTGGTTCTTGTTGCCGTCCTCCCCGCCGAGGCCAGCAGGCCCGCGACCGAGAGTCGCGCTAGTGCATTACAACAGTTCTACGAGTCGCTCCGCCCTGCCCCGGACCTTCCTCTCGGATTTGACGCCCGCCTTCTGCAGCCCAATGAAATGGCCTTGAAGCTTCTTCCCTTCCAGACACGCACTCTGGCACTCCTGCTGGAACGCGAAGGTGCACCCATCGCTGGCGAGGTCAAGGAGCTCAAGTCCGCACACCAGTGGTCCAAGATGCACTTTGAGGGCTTTGGCGATTACGCGTTCCAGCGCCTGACTGGTCGCCTTGTCAAACTCACTTCCAATCGCAAGGGCAAGGACCGCGAGACTGCGTGTGGCACGGACGGAGAGCTGGACGCTCTTCCACATTTGTTCAACCTCGGCAACGTCCGTGGGACAATGCTGTGCGAGGAAATGGGTGAGTTGAAAGACTTCGTCTAACGTTGTTTCGAAGGCTAACCCCCACCCAGGTCTTGGAAAAACCGTCGAAGCCATCGCTCTCATGCTGCTGCACCGTCACCCTCTTTCTGTTACCCGCCCTCCGGCCGGCGCCTCGGCAGATGTCCCCACGTCCTCGGTTATTGACCTTCGCACGTTACCAGCATCCTATGGCCACCCTAAAGTCAAGGCTTGGCTTCAAGCAGAGCACACGGCGTTTGACGGAACTACCTCTTGGTCGGAAGAGTCACAACTGCATGTCGCAGAGGTGGCAGCCACGCTTGTAGTGACACCATTACCCTTGCTCAAGCAGTGGGTGACCGAGATGCGTACGCACGCACCTGGTCTACGGATCGGCGTCTACCCCGGATGGAAAGTCTTGATCTCGCAAATCGCAGCCAAGCGTAAAGAGACGGCCAAGGAGCGCGAGAAGCACGAGGCTCAAAAGCTCAAGCGCAAGAACGTCAAGTTCCGCAACAAGACCCGGACCAAGTACTCCCGCGGTCACGACGGCTCCAAGGTCAAGGTTGAGCTGGAGAGCGAAAGCGAGAGCGAGGACGAAGTTATCGCCTCCTCTACTCCAGAGGACAGCCTTCTCGACCTTGTTCAGCGTGCGTGGCTCGACTACCTCCGCGGCCACGACGTCATCATCACCACATACCAGACTCTTGGAGACGACCTGGCCGTGGCCCATCCTGCTCCAATCCGCAGTCGCCGCTCTACAGCCAAATACAACATTGAGGAGCGCCCTCGCAGTCCGCTGGTCATGGTCGAGTGGTGGCGCGTTATCATGGACGAGGTCCAGCTTCAGGGTGATCAAAGCGCAGCGGCCGAGATGGTTTCGCTCATCCCGCGCAAGTGCTCGCTTGCAATGTCTGGTACGCCAGCGCGCAATGACGTTCACGACCTCATGGGCTCGCTGCGGTTCCTTCGTGTTCCCCACGCCGCCGAGCGCCAGATTTGGCACCGTCTCTTGCAGGATGAGAACCGCCTCGTGTTCCACGGTCTCTTCCAGGCGCTCTCTGTGCGCACAACCAAGGTCGAGGTGGCTGGCGAGTTCAACCTTCCTCACCAGACTCGCTTTGTCGTGCCCATCGAACTCTCCGACATTGAAATGCACTACTATCTCGACACGCTAGACCGCCAGCAAGACCGTCTCCGCCGCAACGATCGCGATGGCCGGTCATTTGACCGTTCAGTCTTCTTTTCATCACTCCGTCACCTCCGCCAGATCTGTACCCATATCCAGGTCGGAGCTCTGCAGCGCGGCGCCGCCAACCCCGTCGATCGCGCAGACCGTATCCAACTCGGACGTAACTTGATGAACATGGACGAGGCGCTCAAGAAGATGCGTGCCGACAACGAGGCCGCCCTCGTCACCCAGATTCGTAACCAGATGCGCCACATGATCCTCAAGGCCCAGCTCATGGTGCTTGACGACACTGACGACTTGCGTCACCTCAAGGCACTGTCCCTGTACGAGCGTGCGCGCACTCAAGGCCAAAGGATCCTCGACCCTGCTCGTGCGGCACTCAATTCACTTATCGGTGACCGTGAGGACAGTGTGGACGACGAGGCTGCGCTACGTAGCGCGTCGCAAGCCGAGCGCGACCGCGCCAGGCAGTTGATGACGGCAAGGCAGGCGATCCGAGAGACTCTCCTCCTCATCCACCAGAGTTGGTTCCTTGAGGGAGACGTCCGCCACGTCGAAAAGGAGGAAGACGCCGAGGTGGTCGCGTACAAGATGGCCGAGGACCTGCGCAAGGACATTCTCGCCCGCCCACTCAAGCTAGCGTACAAGTATGTCGAAGGAATGTGCAAGACGATGGAGGAACACCCGGCCATCGAGTCCCTCGACAACCTGTACACATCCAACACGCGCTACCGTGGCGGTATTTCCACCCATGACGCCGTGATCGAGGCCAACGCGCTGTTGCGTATTCTCAATGACAACGCCTCGCTCGTCTTCAACTGGCGTGCAAAGGTCATCAAGCTCCTCCAAACCCCACTCGAGGCCGAGGAAGACGCTGTTCCCGCGCCTGGTCAAGGTCAAGATGTCGAGAACCCCGAAGAAGAGTACTATGCCGAGGCGCTCAAGGCCCAAGGTGACGTCGAAGCATACCTTACAGCCTACGCTGCAGTTATTGCAGACCGAAAGGAATTCCTCCTGGAGCAGCGTACTGCCCTTGCGGAGCACGAGGGCGATCTCAAGAAGAAGCGTGTCACCAACCGTGCCAAGGAGGCAGAGCTCAATGCTGCGCCCGTGGAACTCTCGGACGTCGATGATCTCACTCTCAAGCTCATGCTCGAGCGCCAGGCATTCCGCGACAGGCGTAACGAAGAGGACTGCACGCGCCCACTGAAGGCTATCCTCATCGACATTTCCAATGTCGTTCACAGTGGCGCGCGCGTCGAAGAGGTTGAGATGGCCAAGGAGACGTCGAGCGCGCTCCGCAAGTATATCAACCAGCAGACCGAGTTTGTCGACAAGCTCTACAAGGAGCTCGACGTGCTGCGAGCCACATTCAACAAGCGTGTCATGTACTTTGCCTCGCTCCAGGAAATCTCGGACTCGGTCGCGGCGCCCATGTTCAAGGATTTGCGCAAGGACATTGCGGAGGCAGACCGCCAGATCACCAGGCTCGAGGGCGACATTGCGCGCAACACTGTCAAGGGTCGCTACTTGTCGTACCTCGACAATGGCAACGGGGAGCGTGACGTCCACGAAGAGTGCTCCATCTGCTTTGGTACTTCCGAGGACAAGCATGCCGTCCTCCTCGCATGTGGCCACGCGTTCTGCGTCTCGTGCTTCCGCGAGTACCGAAAGGCGGCCTACATTGGACGCAAGTGCGCCACGTGCAAAGCGGACATCAATGAACGGCAATTCACCAAGATCCGCATTCGCCACGATGATCAGGACGCTGCTGGCGAGTCGCAAGATGCCGCCGAGGATGAGGAGGAGCAGGACCAGCTCAGTGACGATGCCGAGCGCGCCGCGCGCATGGCAGACCTGAACAAGCTCAACATGCTTCCCGAGGAACGCCAGCGTGAGATCATGGCGATGGACATGATGGGCGAGTACGGCTCCAAGATCAACTTCCTCATCAAGCACCTCCTGTACACTCGCCTCCTCCATCCCGACACCCGCCACGTGGTCTTTTCTAACTGGGCCGACTCGCTGCACATCGTCGAGCGTGCCCTCCGCGAAAACCGTATTCGCTTCGTCTCGTTTGACTCCAACTCGAAGAAGAACGACGTGGTGGAGCAGTTTCACTCGGACCCGACCATTTCAGTCTTCCTGCTTCACGCCGAGCGTGAAAGTGCCGGTCTGACTCTGACCTCGTGCGGCGTGGTGCACCTCCTCGAGCCTGTCCTGCAGCACAGTTTCGAGCTTCAAGCCATCGGCCGTGTCGACCGGCTCGGCCAGAAGAAGCAGACCGAGGTGTACTGCTACGCGACCATGGAGACGGTCGAGGCACGCATCCTATCCCAAGGGGTGCGGAACGGCACGTCCATCTACCTTGCCGACAAGGACGCCGACGCCCGTGTGGTGGAGGCCATGCCGAACGTCGCCTCGGCCGCCAGCCGTGGGGGCGACCTGGTGCTTAACACGGACGACGCGGCCGCAACTGCTCAGATGCTGAGCCTTATTATGTAGAAGTAGAACCAAGTGTGTGTAGATTCTGTGTAGATGAGCATGTATCCTACCTGAGAGCACGGAAGGTCGGGCACGGGGCTGTGACAGGGCAATGGTGGACAATGTAGGGACGTAGTGCCTGCGCCGGTGAAGCTAATCGGGCCGATCTACATTGCCGGCTGCGTTGCGTAGTCTGACACGGCTCCCACCCAGCTTGTCATGACTCTGACACGGTCTGACACGGCTCAGACATGCCCAATGCATGGACCTCGTACTTCATACAACCTGCATGATCCCCAATAGAAAATACAACCCCCGCTCAAGCCTTGGGAGCTCGAAGCTTGGCAATACGCTCGCGGGTACGAGCGACAACCTTGTCCTCGTTGAAGATGCCAGTCACGCTAGGGTGGACAGCGACCTTTTGAGCCCAAGCCCAGAAGTTGGGAGCCTGGGCCTCGATAGCGGGCAGGAGAGTCGCGGGGTAGACGCCGCCCTTGCCGAGGGCGAGAAGGCGGACGATGAACGAGCCAGTCTGGACCTGTAGAGGGAAACCCCAGTGTCAGTTGTTGGTCACGACGATGACAGCCCCCCAGCTGAGTGAGACTTACCTCGACAAGAGTAAGCTTGTCGCTGCCACCAAAGTACGGGCTGGCGTCCTTGAGACGCGGCTCAACCTCCTTGACGAGCGCGGCCACGGCCGTCTCGACCAGGGCGTCGCGCTCGGACTCTGCGGCCGAGAAGAACTTGAACAAGTGGCCCTGGAACTTGCTGACGAACGCGTCGACAAAGACGGCAATCTGCGCGCGGCGCAGCGCACCGCCAGGGGCGCTCGACTCGGGAACCAGGTGCGAAGGGTACTGGTCGGCGAGGAAGTTGGCGACGATGCCCGACTCGACGATGATGTCGCCGTTGTAGCTGAGGGTAGGGACCTGGCCGCGAGGGTTGACGGCGAGGTACTCGGCCGTGCGGGGCGTGTCGAGGTCGATGATGACCTCCTCGAAGGGGACGCCCAGCTCGGCAAGGGCAATGTGTGCGCGGTGGGCCCCTGCGATGTTAGCGCCGAACGCGTCGCGGTGCGATGGCCCACAGAGTTCACAATCTGCCCGCTGGGTCACAGTAAACTACTCACAAGGGCAGCCGTGGTTGGTGTAGAGCGTGAGCTTGTCGGTGGTGGTGATGGTCATGGTGGTGAATGTACGTTTAGTGAGAAGACGTGTCGCAAGTCTGGGAAACATGGAATGTGCTGTCGGTTCTTTTATGTGTCAGCTCAGAGCGCGCAGTTCCATGGAATAGTTCTCGGTCAGCGTCTCGGCGAGGCCGGGGGGGGGGGCTCGCGGCCCGACGGCCTGGAGATGACCGATGGTATGACGCCATGCGTCGCGACCTCCACCTGGGTGTAGCGACATGGTGAGCATGGAAATCGTGCCGCGAGTGCGATGCTGATTCAGCGATCAGCATGAAACAAAACATGTTGCCATGTGGCGACACTACTGCACAGGTAATAACACTGCATACACAGGTCGGTCGTTCACACGCTACTTTGCAGGTATAGCAACAGCGAGGGCAACACTGGAGCATGGTACAAGACAGGGAGATGTTCCAGTGCCTGGCCTCGGAACTCGGAATTGGAACGTTGATCCGGCCCTGGTTGTTGGGGATACTTGGACGATGTAGTTTACAGGCTCTGGTTGCGTGGGTTGCGTATCTTAAGCGTCGTTGATATCAGCAAGTTGGGAAGGATGGCTCAGCGGAGGCGTTCAAAGTCGTAGTCGACCCATTGGTTGGGCGTCGCTCCGACATCCTGCGCGATGCGCTCAAGTTCAGTGTCGCGAGTGTTGTCCGCGCGAAGGTTGTGGCCGGCGCCGCCCACCATGGCGTTGCACTCGGGGCAATGCGCCTGCACCATGGCCTGGCCGCACTGAGGGGTCAGTCCTACGCCAATCAAAGGAAACTCACGTCTCCAATCGTGTACGGGTGACCGTTAGGACACTGGTAGAAGCGGCCTCCAACACCTGGGCTAGTAAGCATCAGAGAGCCAGCGGAAGTCGCAGGCGCTCAGTGTCCGCCCCAAGATTACTCACCGTACTCCAAAGACGCGCGGACGACTTGGCGCTTCTCTTCAATGGTGAGTTGGTCGTGCAAGGCGGTGTTGATGAACTCGTCCCAGTCTTGGAAAATCTCGTCCGCATCGCGCACGCAGTCATCGACATGGGTGCCGAGGCGGCCATAGGTTTCGCGGACGTCGCTGACACACTTGCGGAAGCGGGCTTCCAGGCTCTGGAGTTCAGCCTGCCAGCCGGTCTTAAGCGTCTCGATCGTGGAGTTCCTGTCTTGCGTTTTCGTTGTGCGAAGAGCTTGAGTCTTCTGCATGCGCGCCGAGCGGAAGGCGACCTTGGCGCCGAAAACATGGCCGAGAAGGATGGTCTTGGGAAGCTTACACTCGGTCGCCAGCTGGATAGCGTGGTGCATATCGCGATCGGCAGTTCGAAGGAGCGCGAGGGCCATGCCGTCGAACCGGCGTCCCATTTCACGGTTATTGCAGTCTCGTGAACCCTGCTCTTGCTGAACACGCTGTGCTTCCCAGAGATGGTCGGCCATGGCCGTCGCAATGTTGGCCAGCGCGAGACGAATGTTGATTGTTTCGAGTTGGGCTTCAATCTTGTACATGGTGACGCCATAGGGGAGAGGCGCACCCAGGTGCTGGTAGACCTTCTCGGTGACCTCATCCGTTACATGCGGAAGGTGACCACGACCCATCTCCTGGCCGACAATTGTCAACACGGTTTCCTCGTACGCCAAAAGGGAGGGGCTGTCAAACGAGATGATCATGTCGCACAGGCTTTTGTAGATATGAAGGTGGTCGTTGGCGATCTCCTGCCACGCCGTCGCCGCCGGGCCGTCGATGCCAAAGATTACGTCACTGTTGCACATGAATGCCTCCGCTGGGCACCATCCATTGTTGTCGTGAGCAGCGGTGGTGAGAGCTTCGTGGACGACATTATCGTCGTAGTTGTCTTGGGCAGCGGGCAAGTTCTGCAGACTGGTCTTGATCTTCCACTGGTCGATTGAGAGGTCAAGTTTTTCAGCCTCCACCAGGGGGTGCAAATCCGCGGTGTATTGGCGGATTGCAATCTGGTCTTGAATGTCGAGCATGTCGCGCTTCGTCACGCGGTTATACCTTGGCGAGTTTATCGGAGAGCGACAGGTGGGGCACGACTTGCGCGACTGGTAGCCAATTGGCGTCTTGAGACCGACAAAAGCGCCACTCTCGTCGGTATCGTAGTACTCGCTAATAGACAGCGAACCATCAAGCGTGTCAATGGTGAAAACGTGACCACAACCGAGGGTGATGAGGAGGCAGTCGGGGTTGTCCTTGATCGTCTCGCCCAGCGTTGCCTGAAGTATGAAGTCGACCATTTGGTCCAACTGGGAGGTTTCGGGGCAGACCTTGCAGACTTGACGTTCGCATGGCTCACCACATACCGAACTGCACGGGTGGCCACACTTGAGGGGCTTGGTGCACGGCTCGTTGCAAGGCAGACGGTTGCAAGGCTGACAGTCAGAACACGCCTTCAACCCCAAGCTCACCGTTCCACAAGGAAGCTCGCAATCGCCCGAGGAATGCTCGCAAAGCCAGTCACAAGCCTTGTTGCCTAACATTGTCAGTTCTATTCGTCGTTCACACTCACAAGGTGCGCAAACAACGCTGCAGGGCTGGTCGCAGACGCCATGAGGACAGGCACGCAGGCATTGGCCACTGCAGGACGTGTGGTCGTGAGCGGACCCGCAAGGCCTGTCGCATTCGTGTTGGCAGGGCTGGAGAGGGAGCCTGCACTGGTGCGCGCCGTGGCGGGTGCGCTCAATCTTGGGAAGAAGGTCCGTGCCATCAGAGCCCTCTTGCGTAACACGTTGGCAATCGTGACACTTGCTGTTGCACAGCTTGCCACAACATTCACGTGGACGGTCGCACAGCGCCGTGCACTGAACAGGCGTGAGGTCAGTTGTGCCGCATGCCGTGATGACAGAGTGCTCGCCTGGGGCGGCGTCAGTTCTACTCGTTCATATCATAACTCACAACCAGGAAGTTCTTTGAGGACCTCCGCGGAGCAGAAGACTGTGCTCAAGTCCCCCATCTTGTGGCAAGGCACTTCAGCGCCGTGGCCACATGGCAACTGGACGTCTTGGTAAACGATATCACAATCGCCGCAGAGGTCAAAGCGTGTGCACGACTCCGGACCGATGACGTGAGTATGGTCACGTTCAACGGCATGGTACTGCAAGCGTGAGCGACCTCACAATTTGAGGTAAACTGACCTTCGGGTCGTAACGGTGGTTGTTAACGATTGACTCGCACATGTTGCTGAACGAGAGGTGATGAGTGAACAAGAGGTAAGGTGCTGAACCAAACAAATTGATGTAGGGCTCAGGCATGGCATGGGTGTGGGGCCAAAAGCGAGGATGGGGGCGCTTGCGTGGTCAGGCTGGTCAGACTGGAGTTGAAAGAGGTCTTCTCGCGCCCTTGAGGCGCGACGTCGCTTGGTGCGCCAACACTAAACGGTATGAGACGCGTTGAGACACAAGCATTGACGACGTGTGAGGGCGTGAGCGGATGTGGGAGCTAGTCAATGCTGAGAGACAGCTGCCGCAGGCAGACAAGTGTGGCAGTCGATGCCTGAGCATGCCAGATAGATGTCCTGTACATCGCTGCGTGTGAGTTGAATGTCGTTGGGCGCGCTGAGATGCTAACACAGAGTCATGTATGAAAGAATGAGGTGAGAGTTAGACCATGACCAACAGTGGGTGGCGACGGGGCCAAATTGCGACATGACCACGCCCTGCTCGAGCCCCCCAAGCCAGGGCCACCTGCGAGTACATCTGGGAGTACATTTGGGACGCGGCGCCAACAACACAACACATGCACGCACGGCCTTTACTCCCCGTTCCCACGCCCCAAAGTGGGTGCCAACATAGTCACACTACCAACCCGTGGGCCGGTCCTGGCTTTGTCGTCGCCACTGAAGAGCTGCAGCCAGCCGTCCGAGCGTTTCTCGAGTGAGGTGAGCAACTGAGTTGGACATTGCTGAACAATGGCTTGGTCTCTCTCTGCCGCTCAGCCCCAGACGGAAGAAGTACTGAGTAGGGCAGTTGTGTCGCGGTACCCCAAGCCGGGGCCACGTCGTACAACAATCCATGGTTGTGGGTCAATGTGGTTTCATCCGCTGTGTTCGTCTATCATCGGGGTCTATGGTCCGTTCTTTAGGGCAACTTCAGTTGTGGCGGCACGCTATTTACGGTATTTTCCGCACGTTTTCCTACCATCTGTTGTCGTTTCGCAGCTACCCTTGAACTAGAGCAACATAAAAGAGGCAACAAGGGTGACCACAGCGAATCCAAAGAGGGCATTGCTTGCGACAGCGTGGTGGCCCGAGCCGCTGGTGCTCGTACCGGCGCTCGTGTTAGCGCTGGACTGGGACGAGACTGTAGCGGAAGCGTTTCCTGCAGCCTGTAACATGTTAACACTCTGCACTCTCTCCCAGCACGAGTGTACGAGGCAACTCACAGGCGTGGCGCCAAAGGCGGGCTCCTGCTGAGTGGTACAGTGGATACCGCCACCACCGGCAGCAATGGCGTCAATGTTAATCTGCACGATGGTCTTTCCGGGGAACGCCTTCTCCATGGCTGCCTTGGCCGCAGAGTCTGTGTCGTTGTCGCCAAACTCGGGACCAATGATCGCCCCGTTGACCTGGTAGAAGTTGATATAGCCAGCAGCAAAGTCCTTAGTGTTGGTGGTTGGGCGGATGGTGCCCGGCGCGTTGAGCACAACCACATCGAGGGTGCGGCCGGCGGCATCCGTGGAGTTGCGAAGGATCTCGAGATGCTGGGTGGTCACGTCGTGGTCAAACGAGGAAGTGTCAGGCTCAAATCCCGCAAAGACAACACCAGGAGAAGCAAAACCTGAGTTGTCAGCGTTAATGACCAGAAATTGGAGGTGTGGCAGGAGGACAACAGTCTTTGGTGTGTTTTGAACAATTGCACCTCTTTCCATCTCCCCAGGAGCACTCACGAGCGTAGAAGTCGGTGTGTCCGTCCGTAATGCTGAAGACATGTCAGCAGCCGCCAAAAGGAGGAGCACTTCGTGAACGATGCGCGATGCGATCGAGCGACCACATGGCAATTACGTTGACGAATTGGTCACATGACCTTCGTTCCCGTTGCCGTTCCAGGCCCCGTTCCAAACTCCAACTCACTCCTTTCCAGCAATGCCTGGAAGCCAGATGATCTTGGTGAGGTTGAGGAGTCGAGACAGCTCTTCGGTAACGTTCTCCTTGGTCCATCCCGGGTTACGGTTCTCATTGAGGACGCAGCTCTCCGTAATGATGGCGGTGCCTTCGCCGTCAACCTCGAGGGCGCCACCTTCAAGCACCAGCGTGGTTGAAACCACCATGTCGGTGCTGTTCCTGTCGACTTCGGCAGCGACCTTGGAGTCATTTCCGTGCTCCTGCTTGTTACCCCAGCCGTTGAAGTTGAAGTTGACACCGCCAATGGTACCATTGTCCACATTCTTGACAAACACAGGTCCCGTGTCGCGCATCCACAGGTCGTCGAGTTCGCCAACGACCAGGTTGACCGATGAGCCAACCATCTCCTGAGCAGTGGACAAGTCTTCCTGTCGGACAAGCATGGAGACGGGCTCAAACTGAGCGATGGTCTGGGCGATCGTCGCCAAGTCCTTGCGCACGGCATCGAGTGTGTCGCCCCAAATGTTGGCGCTGGCAGCAAAGGCCATCCAGGTCCTGTTATGCGGCTGGCCTTCATCGGGCATGCCCCAGCGAGAGTCTTGCGCCAGGCAAGGCAGCGCGAGGAGCAGAGAAGGGAGAAGTGTCTTGACGAGCATCGCTAGTGTGGCTGTCGGCCTGAAAGTAGCGTCGGTGCTTGAAGCGGATGGTGAGACACACGTTAGGGTCAAGGGCCGCTCATCTTATCTATATCTGCGGGCACCCCACGCCAAGGCGAAAGCAGTGCTGCCTCACGTGTCTCCTTTTCGAACCATCGCGCTCCGCTGTCGGTTGATCACATGCGCCAAGTGCGGGAATAAGACGTTTGCTGAGATCGGTTAGAGCTGACGTTGAACAGGCAAGGGCTGAAGCTGGTTGGTAAGATTTCGGATCATCAGCGGCATGCTCCGGACGAACGCGGCTATCGGCGGCTGTAGCGGGAAGTAAAGCATTTACCAGGAAATCGCAAGAGAGGCGGTGGTTCGAACCAGATGGGTTGCTGGTCTTGGCGTTGTCTGGAAATGGCCAGAACACGGCATATGCATGGACGATATCCCATTCTTCATCGCCCCTCCTCACCATTTCCCATTCATGCGTTGTTTGTCGTGTCAAAGAGCTTTTTTTTGCTGTGCTGGCTGGCAACACATGGGTCGACACTCAAGCCCTTGTTGGCGGCTTCAAGCGAGGGCTGGACATACCCCACGCGATCCATTCCATCAGTCCGTCAGCTCGTCAGGCGGTCAGTAATATGTTGCCCAATTATGCTTCAGACAATCAACATGCAAAATACCATATGGTACTATAATGTACACCTATTAAAGCCTTGCCTGGTCCAGCTTTGGAACGGAATACTCGCGAGGCTGGAGGCACTCCTTTGCCTTGTCGAGGCGCTCCTCGGTGAGCTGAAAGCAGCGAGGGACAGTCTCGTCCCACTCGCCCGTCTTGAGCTGGTTGGCGAGACCTCGTGTGATGTTGATAATCATTGCCATACCCATCCCGCTGTAACCAGCGGTCATGAAAGTGTTTGTGCGGCCGGGAACGGGACCGACCATGGGGATGAGGTCGACAGAGTGGCAGAGGATACCAGACCACATGGTGGTCAGACCCTCTCCGGGCGTCTCCTCCCCCCACCCTGCGAAGGCGGTGCGGCAGAAGTTTGACAACCACTCGCGGTAAGGAGCAGTGGCCACCGAGTCGTCCTCGACGTTGTACATGTCCTGCTTGGTAGTGAGACCGGACTGCACAGCGACTTTCTCGTATGGGCCAAACACAAAGCCGGCGTTGGGGGTCTGGATGAGGTACGCCGCTTGTTCGACGGCGTATGTTGCGTTGAGGGCCTGTTCGCCTGAAAAGCTGGCGGGTGGTACGACGAGACCTGCTTGCAGGCGATAACTACCCAGGCTGATGTCAGCTTATGTCCAAACTTCTGTAAGCTTACATGTTCTTCAGCTCTGGCATTAGGTGGTGGGTGTACGCGCAGGTAGCCACAATGAGTTTCCGGGCAGTGACGATACCACGGTCTCCACAGTCAACAGAGACAGTGCCGTCGGCGTTCTCGGTGAAGCCTGCCACTGGAGCCCAAGAGAAGAACTTGACATCGGCGTGCTTGGACTCGAGAGCGCGGCGCATGAGCGCTGTGACGCCGCGGTGAGGGTGCCAAGAACCAGCGATCGCTCGGTTGACAGCAAGGGCATTCTTCACGCGTGACATCTGGGACATCTTTTAGCGGTGGACCTCAGCCTATGACACTCCATACTCACCTTCTTGGCTTGGGCGGTATCCCAAATCACCTCGACATCGAGACTGCGACCCTTGTGCTTGGTGCTCCTCGCCAGTATGTCGAGGTAGAACTTGCGCAGACGCTCGTTCTCAGCCACACCTTCCGGGGTGGTCAGGACCTCGAAACGTTGAGTGCGCTTGAAGTCGGCATCGATTCCCTCCTCCTGGACCAGCCTCTCCACCAGGTCGAGGTTGTCCTGCATGAAGAAGATGATATCCAACACATCGTCGGCAGAAAGACCCGCTCCGCCCTTCTCCTTTGGCGCCATGAACGGGGCGAACATGCGCCAAGTCTGAGTGGGGACGTGGCCGCCGTTGCGACCAGCTGGGCTTCGTCAGGCCACCAGTCACACGCATCAAAACACCGAGGCTACTCACAAGCTCCCGAGGCGACGTCCTTGGCGTCCAGAATGACCACCGACTTGCCCTCGGCAGCGCCGCCAGCGCGGCTGAGGTGGTAGGCGAGGGAAGTGCCAGACGCGCCCGCACCGATAATCACATAGTCGACAACCTTGTCGGTAGGGAGCTGGGTTTTGCGGCCGTGGTTCCACAGCGAGGTGGGGCCTCGGTTCTACTCGTCAGCTCGAGTCCTCTTGAATCCGCGCCACTCACAGTCTGCTGCCAATGTGAGACGGTGGAGTGAAACTTCTGAGGGAAGGCGGGCATGGTTTTATTGAGAGTATAGTTCAGAAGCGGAACGTGAGATGCTGCAGAGTGTCCCCTATACTTATCCGGCTGTGTCTCATCTGGTCTCGCTCCCGAAAGACCACGGCATACAGTTCGGCACCTAGGACTGAGTGGCTTGAATCGGAAGTCGCCGATAGTCAGTTTCTCGGAGTCCAAGGAGTCCAAATGTTCTCAGGGAGTCGCTTGTTGGTGGGCATGCACCTCAGGACATGATGGTGCGCAACGTGAACGGTACTCCACTCCGCAGTGGCACCACTGCCGCAGCTCGGCAGATCGGCAGTTCGGCGCTTGTTGTCCCCTGCTTCGAGAATATCATGGCAGCGAGCAGATAGGGATCGGTTGCTTTCATTGGACACACAGACGTCGACCCACTACCTCAGCAGTCTGGGCGCCGACGCCGGCCCCGTGGGCCCCAAAGACGACGTATCTATAGCTTGACCCAGGTTGAAAAGTGGGCAACTGGTTGCACCTCGACCAACTCAGTCCCATACATGCCTCTCTCCACTCTCCGAACCCCGACTCGCCGAAAGGGCACAGAGGCACTCAGAGGCGTCCAACGCTTGGCGCAATACAGCGTATTCATACAATCTAGTAGTTGTCAAGAACAACCCTAACTGCCAAGAACGAAGGGGGTCGAGCCGTCTCCTGGACGTCCAAACTCGACCTCTTGCCGCCCAAATCCCAGAGGATCAAGCATATCGAATACCCCTTCATTCAGACCAGGGAACAGGAGCGTGGACAATGACCACCCGGGGAACTGACCCATTGCGTCCAGCAGCTGCTGGCCGTCCTCGCCGGCGCCAACAAGATCCAAGGCCAGAGGGTCGGTGGACATGGCGCCGCTGACGGTGCTGTCCGCGCCTTCTGCAGGCCGACTGCCACCATTTCCAGTATGGAGGCGTGCAGCGGCTAGTTTTCGCGCTGCACGCAGCAGAGGTCGGCCCAGGAGGTTGGTGATGCTGGTAATGTTGGCATGCAGGCGCAAGTCGATCAGTCGTCGTGCAACGGCTGCGACGATGCTGAGGAGGTAGACATCGGCATCACGCGTGCGCGGTGCAGTGTTGATCATTCGCAGCGCCGTCAGGCCAGCATACGCGGTGCGATAGTAGCTGGACGCCCTGTCAGTTGGTTTCCCCATGCCTGGGATTCGGTCAACTCACCGGTACGTATACAGACTGCCAACTTTCAGGACAGGGTCGGTGCCAGATATGATGGGCAAAGCACGTGTGAGGATGGTGAGGGCTGAAGTGATACAGACCTCGCTGCAGGAGTCCGACACCGTTGGCACTCGATGGTGGATTAGGTCGTATTCGTACGGCATCATGAGCAGCACAAGACGCATGCCGTCCAGGTCGAACAGGGAGCGGTGCCGGTCCTGTTCGGTGAACAGCGTAATCCACGTATCCCGCCATTCCCCGAGGGCGCGGTCAATGGTCGCACGATAAGTGTCAAAGTCGAAGTTTTTGTCCTGTTGGACCAGCTGGCGGGCAGCCATGAGCTGAAGCTGCAGTACGACGTCTAGAAAGAGACAGCATCCCACAGCGGCGGGGTCGGAGGGGAGGGCCTCTGGCTGACGGCACCAGTCGAGAAGGAAGGCTTGGTCCATGTGGGCCGGTTCGCGGAGCAAGGGCCGACGACCGCGGATAAAGGCGCAGCCACGGTCCCAGTCAATGAGCCGGCACCACAGACGCTGAACGTTGCGAGTGAGAGCCACAGTAGTGGCCGAGTGGTGCGGAGATGGGGCCAGTGCCCAGCTTGGGGGCGGAGACATATCGAGTCGCAACTCGACAGCCATCGCGATTGCCTTGGACGTGAATCCCCACGTCCGGTCGAGCTGGTGGCTGCCGATGAAGAGGCACAGCATAGTATGTGCGAGGCAAATTTCAATCGATTGCAACCCTTGCTTGTTGATCACTGCCAGGAGAGTCTCAATATGCGCCTCGAGGCGCGCGACAAGCGAGTTGACATGGCCAGACACTGGAAGGCTCTGAGATGCAATCCAGAGGACAGTGGTGGTCAAGAGCGCCGACTGCGAACGAAGGTAGGCCGTTGTGTGGATCGAGGGGTCCAGAGCACGTCCAACAGGCTGAATTCGAGTCCAGTACACGTTCATGAGATTGTGGAGCTCGTTCTCAACCAGGATCCCGCTGGCGACTACGTCGCATTGCGGTGCGTTATCAAGTCGAGGATGATCGACACGGGATTGCACAACATCGTCACCGGGCTGCGAGTTGAACGACTCTGACTTGTATAGCTCGTTGAGACCCTCTTCAAGAACGGCCACGCCGCCGTACGGGTCGGAGTCGAGCGTGCTGGCCGGCTGCTGGAACTTGGCCAAGAATCGTTCCCTGTCAAAGGGCTCCTCGCCTGCTGGTCCTGGACGTGAAGGCTCCTGAGTAGCGACCCCGGCAAGAACGCTCAACATGTTGAAGGGTGCCGACGATGAGCCTTGAGGGGACCCACCATCGGTCCTCGCGATGGGGCTCAATGTCAAGCGCCGGTCGCTGTGGTCGGGAAGGGAGGGGCGGCTTCGGTAATCGAGTGGAGAAGACGACGAGTTCGCCCTCCACTGGGCTGCCGCCGTCGACGGCCTTTTGCGTGATCTGCTGTCCTCATCTGCGACTGATGGTGACTTTGGGCGACTGCTGTCAGTTGGGGTTCATTGGGGGCAGGTGGTCTTACTTTTTGGCTCCTGGTTGTCGTCCCAGCTACTCTATCAGTGACCGTGCCCTCGGCATATGACTCACTCGACGAGGCACTACTTGGCATGGGAGTCGGTGGTGAACACATCGAATACAAGCCGGGCTATTGTCCTCTTGGCGAACACATTTGAGCTGGGCAACCACTGTTAGTCACCAACTCGAGAACTGAGCGCCGAGATCAATTACCTTCACTTGTCGGCACTCAATGCACGCCGTTCTTGCTGGTGGCATTTGGTAGGTGGGTAAGGATAGATTGTCGGGGATCGGAGTCGAGATTGTCAAGAGTGTACGGTATTGGGTGTTGGGTTGTTCAGTGCCTCATCGCTCGCCGTCGCGGCCCCACTCCTTTGCCCCAGCCCAGACCGGCCACCGTACCGCCGTCCGACGCGGCGACATAGAGTCCGAGATTACTCGGCATTTGCAAACCTCCGCTGCATTGCACACACGGGAGAAAGGAAAAGAAAAACAAGAAATAAATAAATAAAGGTCCCTTGAGGTGGGCAGTAGAGCGGCCCTGTGCACCGTCGGGAATCGGCGTCCAAACGCATTAAAGTCTGTGGATCGCTTTGCTTCCTCTTTCTTACGTCCTCAGTCGAGCGCAACAACAGCATGTTGCTCCACAACGTACCCCTTCCCCGCGCCATCCCTGCTACCCCACACCACGAAACGAGACGTTAGCCGACTCCTATCTCGCCATCGGAGAACCTCTATCTACGCCCTCGGCGTCCAACTGCGGTCACCCCACTCTCCCAGGCGGCGCAGGTACGTCTTGGCACTGGTGGTAGCGGGCACTGATAAATACAGGTTGTCTTCTGGTATTTTGGGGGACCCCACCGCTCTTCGACAGGTTCAAACACATCATGGCTGAGAAGCGAAACTCCATCTCCTCCAGCGGCGACTCCAAGGGCGCCGACGTTGAAGCCCACGTCGAGCCCGTGGGCGAGATTGGGGGCGTCGACCATGGCGACCACCTCCGCGACACAAGTGACTCTACCGCTACTGTGCGCGGTCTCAAGAGCCGTCACTTGCAACTAATCGGTATCGGTAAGTCGCTCAAGACTTTGAACTGGGCTGTGACTGACCACATTAGGTGCTGCGATCGGCACAGGATTGTTTATCGGTTCGGCCCGTTCCCTAATCTACGCTGGCCCTCTTGGTGCGACGTGAGTATATGGGCGATGCGTTGTGCTCAGCTAAGTTGCTGACAAGGACTCTAGCCTTGCATATGCCGCCTACTCGCTCGTCATCTGGGGTATCTGCCTGGGCACTTGTGAAATGGCAACGTTCCTCCCTATTCGTGGCGGTCTGGTCGCCTGGTCCAGCATGTTTCTCGATGAGGCTGCCGCCACTGCTCGTGAGTCTCTACCAGTCGAGAAATGGAACAAACTGACTCTTGACAGTGGGATGGAACTACTTCTACGCTGCTACCATGTTTGGCTGCTCGGACATCATCGCGTTCGCTGGTCTCTTTCAGTTTTGGCTACCGGATCTCAGTCCAGCTGTCTGGATCTCCATCGCCCTTGTCGTGATCACCTTGCTCAACTCGTACCACGTCAAGTTCTTTGGAGAGTCAGAATTCTACCTCGCATCCCTCAAAGTGCTCCTCATGGTGGGCATTATCCTCATGACGTTTGTTGTTATGCTGGGAGGCAACCCCGACCACGACCGCATCGGCTTCCGCTACTGGAAAGACCCAGGTGTCATGGCAGAGTACTACACAACTGGACCATTTGCTAGGTTTCTTGGCTTCTTCCAGGTCTTCAAGATAGCCGCGTTCAGCATTGGAGGCCCCGATCTGGTCGCCATGTCCTCGGCAGAGGCAGTTCAACCTCGCAAGACGATCCCCCGCGCCACCAAGAGCATTGTCGTCCGCATGGCCCTCTTCTTCGTCCTCGGTGCCATCTGCATGGGTATTCTCGTTCCTTACAATGACGCCGACCTCAAGGAGGCTGTCGCGACTGGAGTCGGTGCCAACGCCTCGGCCTTCGTCGTCGGGATGAACCGCGTCCACATCAAGGTCCTTCCCCACATCTTCAACGCCATCGTCTGCACCTCGGCCCTGTCGTGCTCTAATGGTTTTGCCTACATTGCCACCCGTCTCCTGCACGCCCTTGCCTCAGAGGGTAAGGCCCCGAAGTTCTTTGCCCGCACCACCAAGCACGGTATCCCCCTCTTTGCCTACTTTGCTGTGCTGGCCATCTACTGCTTGGCGTACCTAGAGGTCGGCACAAACTCAGCCACCGTATTCGGCTGGTTCATCAACCTCTCCAGTGTCGGTGCCCTCATCAACTTTGCCGCTCTTGCCGTTCTCAGCCTCCGTTTCCGTGCCGCCATCAAGAAGCAGGGGTTCGACGCCGAGAAGCTCCTGCCGTGGTACTCGCGCTGGACTGTGCCGTACACGTGGTTCTCCCTCGTCTTCATCCTCATTATCACCTTGTTCCAAGGCTGGACCGTCTTCGTGCACGGCGGATGGGACCTCGAGGAGTTTTTCACGTCGTACTTTGGCCTCGCGCTCGTGGCGGTCATTTTCGTCGCGTGGAAGCTGTACCACAAGACAAAGTTTGTCAAGCTCGAGGACATCGACCTCACCTCGCGCATCGCCGAGTTTGACTCGCTCGACCAGTACTACGAGGACCACCCGATCCAGTCGACCACGATGTGGGGCAGGTTCCTGGACAAGGTGTTCTAAAGGGAAGATGGGGGTGCAAGCGGAGGTCGGTGGGCAGTGGCTGGGCAGTGAAGCAAAAGGAAAGTAGGTTGTGTAAGCGCTGTTTCTATATACCTAGATGCGGCAATGCAAGGTTGTTACGGTTTTAAGCAAGAACCACTGGGCACATCTGTTTTTTTCGATTTTCCGTACATATTTTTGATTTGTTTTTGCCCCCGCACCCCCCGGCTCAAGTGGCAAACCCGCCCTCGCCACGGACACGCTGTATAGCACCTTTCACGCCCACAAACGGCCGCACCATGGCAGAGGGAGGCGGCTTGGTTCCCGGAAGCAGGTTGCCGTTGGGGTCGCGCCACATGCCGTCTTGGCTGCTTACGAGGCCGCGCACTTTGGTGTTCTGGTTCCTGTCGAGCGCCTTGCGCCACTCTACACATATCTGTGGCGAGTCGATGAGGACGTTGATCTCCTGCGAATGGTACCACGACTGCGAGTCCTGGTTCCCGTTACCCTGGATCGCAATCTGGTCGTCGACGAGCATGAGCTTGACGTGGCAGTTGCGGCTCTTGTGCGTGGCGTTGATGGGCGTCGCCTGGTCCTTGCCCGTGTACCAGTAGATCCGGAGGTTGGGGCGCTCCACAGGGTCGAGCGCGGCGTACATGTGCTGTGCGACCATTTCGTTTGTCCCGCCCTGGAATGGCAGGAGCTCGCCCTCGTCGTTGAACCCGAGGTCGGCGTAGATTTCCACCAGGATGCCCCGCTTGACGGCCTCGAGCGCCGCAGCGACAACGGGCTTGGCGTTGAAGGTGGGCGTCTGGATGAAGACGTTCTTCCGGGCAAACTTGAACCCAGCAAGCCATGCCTGGTCCTGCGGGACGATGGTGTCGCCATGCCCAGGGCGGCCACGAGGGGGGCGGTTCACCATGGCCATGGGGACGGGGTCGTGTGGCTCGTTCAGAATAATCGGCTGGAACGGCGCCGACGCCTCTGTACTGGTGTCGGTGGCGTTGATGGGCGTTCCAGTATTCAAGTGCTGGGTGACGGCCGCAGGGCTGTTGAGCTGCGAGTTGACACGGATGGCCTCCTCGGCATTGAAGCGGTCCCAGTGCTCGTTCTTGTTGGTGGTATTCTTGAGGGGCTGGGTCGTGCCAACTGCCGGCGCGGATGTGCCCTCTGGTTGAGAACCGGGTACCATGGCGTCTTGCGGAGAGCCAGCTTGTCCAGCGGATACGTCCTGCGCCTTTTGGAAACCGGCTTGCGTCGTTCCCTCCTGGAAGTTGTACTGCTCAAGCTGCGAGGAGAGTGTGTTGAAGGCACGAGCGCCGGCGGCGTGCAGGTCGCCGTGAGTCTGGGCAAGGGGATGGTCGGTTCCAAACTGGTAGTGCGAGCTGCTACCAGGGTCCGGGTACTGTGGGTTCTGAGAGAGTAGCGGCAGGGGAGGGTCCATCTCGTTCCACCACGAGAGGAGGGCCATGTCGTAGAATGACTGGACGATGGGACCCTCGAGGTGGACCATCATCTCGACGTTGACACGGTCCTGGATGTTGTTCGAGTTGATAATGGCAACCTTGCGGTCCACGACCATGTACTTTGAGTGGAACGTGCCGACCGGCGGGACATGGTAGTTTTGCACCTCGAGCTGGATACCGGGAATATCCTCGGGCCATGGGAGCTTGACCTTTGGGCCGGTATACGTCTTGGCATCCACAGGCTGATGAGGTTGAACCGCCTGCTTGGGGTTGCCACGGTCATACATAAGCTTCATGACCACCGGTTTGCCGCCACGCTTGACCACGCGGTTTGAAAGCTCGCGCATGGCGTCAGTAATGACATGGGCCGCAGTTGATGCCTCCCAAAAGTTGGTGGCAAGGAAGATTTCGTGCTCTGCGCGGGTGATGAGGTCGGCGTGGTGGGCGATAATGTCCGGAATGACAGAGATGATGGTGAACGGGACAACACCAGTCGAGCCCATGAGAGAAGGCGAGACCATTCCGTTCAAGATGTCCTTGTCGAGGGCCAAGAGGGCTTGCGCGTACACATTGAGGAACAGTTCGCTGGGCTTGGTGCCACGCCACGCGCCACACTTCATGATTTCAGACAACTGAGCATGGTCGAGGGGCCGCATATTGTCCGACTGCCAGTTGTCCGCGTACTCTTGGTTAGTCTGGTCGTGCTTGTAATGCGTGTAGCCGTGCTTGTCGTGAGAAGGGACATCGTCCGTGTCCTTGTCCTTGCCAATGTGAAGCTTGTGCTTGAGCTTGTCGGCAAGGGTTGGTTCCTGAAGCTGTCCCTCCGTCCTTTCGCTGCTGTGGCGTCGGTTGCCCGGGTCCAGGTCAGTCATCTTCTCTGCAATGCTGCCGATCGTGACCCCAGCTGGAGACGCGGCGTAGTTCTGGGTGACGGTAGTGTCAAGAGACGTCACGGCATTGAAGACGTGCAAGGGAAGGAAGGGAGGGGGCCCTGCAGTGGCCTGGTTGCTGGGAGTCGCAGTAGCAACAGCGGGTGCTGTGACCGGTCGCTGCGTGTTGGCGGTATGCTGAACAGGGACTTGCTGAGCTGGAACGTCCCGCTGAGCTGGAACACTATGCTGAGGAGGAAGACTCTGCTGTGTAGGGAGGCTGGGCTGAGCCACAACATGCTGAGCAGACACGCTTTGCTGAGGGACACTCTGTTGAAGAGGAGCGCCCCTCTGCTGAGCGGGGACACTCTGCTGAGCTAAAGACTGCTGGGTGACAGTCTGCTGAGTGGGAGTGCTCTGTTGAGCGGGGAGGCTCTGTTGGGTGGGAACACTTTGCTGGATGGGGACATTTTGCTGAACGGGGACGCTCTGTTGAGCGACATTCTGCTGAGCGGCACTCTGGTGTGCAGCGGCGCTCTGCTGAGGAGGGGCGGCGTTTCCTGAGCCTGTGGCCATTGTGTAGGACGCAGTGGCGAAGAAGGAGTGGGGGAAGAAGACTCGAGGACGCCCGTCACGCGTGTTATTTCTAGTGCTTTACTTAGCCAGCACTTTCCACCACCAGCTGCACTTACTGGGTGGTTGTGAAGGTGCGCAAGCCTGGCTGGCCTGGCCGCTGTACCGATGTGACGTCACGCTCCTGGTTCAAAACAACGGGGATGCTATTCTCATCCTCGCGCGGCGGCCCCATCTGCCCGGCATGACGAGCATACCGACGCAGCATGCGCAGCCCATGCGTACGTACACTCGAAAGTGCTGGGTAGAACACGAGCTACATGCCTGGTGCGCTGGATGCCAGATGGATGGATGGATGCTGTCAGGCTGTTGTGGGCGATCGCCTATTATTGCACTCTTTCAAATCCAATTATTACACTCCGTGACAATAACTACACGTCACATTGACTTCAAGACGCACCCCTGTCTTACACAGTGCACTATTCATGCATTGTAATTGTTTACTCATGGCATTACGTATGTAGGTGAGGGTTAGCAAACTATGCAAGGTCTCTCTCTTCTGTGGAGGAAGAAATTGGGTGTATTATATCTGCTGAGGGGTTCTAATGGAAAATGCCACAGTGATTAAGAAGTGCTTGTTCCAATTAGAATCTAGGCGCCTTATTAGGATCTCAGAAATGTAATACGGATCCACATTGATTAGGATAACCGCCTCGTTTATTGTAACTGGGTTAACCGCATTAACATTGCTGAATCACGATTTGCTCCCGCAAATGTATCTGTAGGGTTCCGGAAGCATTTTCAAGTCTTCGTCCGCGAGCACCTGTGAGTCACCTGGCTGGGGAATCCTCAGCACAAGTCCCCCAGGCTTTTTGTATCTGCCGTGTACGATAATGCGATGGTTGTTGAGCACGCGTTGGTCCGCGGTTGCTCGGTGGCTGATTAACGTCCCCCGATCTGTTGTGACCGGTCGTGTCTTGAAATTTGCCTGCAATCTGTGGCATTCGACGGTTGCACCCTCCCGCAAGCGGGGACGGCGGGTTCACAGCAAAACCCGGACGATCTAAACTCTGATGACCCGCCACCGTATCAACCATGGAAGAGTACAGCGGTAGATCCGTTGCCGTGCAAAGATGCCAAGTTGAGCCTAACGTCAGATCTCGCTTGTCGAGCTCCTGTTTAGCGGCATTTGCACCGTCTAGGAGGCACCTCCCATGGATTGCAGCAGTTGCCCTCCAGAACGACTCGTTCTTCCTCGCCGGTGTTGTCCAGGGATCACTGTGCGCGCCAACACCTGTCACTCCGGTCCGTGTTTGCCCGCGTGTACTTGCCTGGAAATCGCCATGGAGACGGATTCACATCGCGAATCTGTGACTGTGTGTAGCGGGCATATGTGCGTGACCATGAGCCCAGCATCAAAGGCTGTATGACAACAGGACCGTCTTTAAATGGCGTTGGGTGGCACTCGGCGGTCGCCTAATCGTGAACGAGATTACATGGACGGGTGTACCGGACGAAATAGATCTGCCGACGTTTAACCGCCGGGCCTGCCCGATGACGTTTGTGACTCGATCCATTGGTGGTAGCGCGCGCTAAGCTGAAAGACCGGCATCTACTGACTCATCTGGCCTAACCTGTGGTACCACATGTATTGCTCGCTGCCCACTTCACACTCATCCATCAAACGTTCCAACAACATCTGCCAGGCCCAAACCACACGCAATGTCCGCCGAGCCCAAGACACAAGCCGAACAGGACGCGTACGCCGCCGGGCTGCTGGACGCCCAGACCAAGGCGGCGAGCATGTTTGACGAGATTGAGCGCGACCTGCTGCGGCCTGGCATCTCGGAGAAGGCGCTGAACGACGCTATCCATGCGCTTGGCGAGGCCCGCCACAACGTGCGCACCCACTGGCATAAGCGTGTCATTCGCAGCGGAGAGAACACTCTTTGCCCATTCGAGGAGAACCCGCCCGACCGCATCATCCAGGAGGACGACATCCTCGTCGTCGACCTGGGACCCGTGTTCGAAAACTGGGAAGCCGACTTTGGACGCACCTATGTGATGGGCAACGACCCAGCAAAGCTCAGGCTGCGCGATGCTCTTGAGCCCATGTGGCTCAAGGTCAAGGGTATGTACGACGAGCGTCCCGACATGTCCGGCGAGGAGCTGTACGAGATCGCCTGCAACGAGGCGCAGAAGGAGGGATTCGAGTTTGGCGCACCTCTCGCAGGCCACATAGTCGGCTCGTTCCCCCACGAGCGCATCCCGCGCGACAAGATCACCCTCTACATCTCAAAGGGCAACAAAAACTCGATGGTCTCTACCGGCAAGAATGGTTTCAAGCGTCACTGGATCCTGGAGATTCACCTGCGCGACCCCGTTGCCAACATCCAGGGCTTTAGCGAGCGCCTCCTCACCGTTGCGTAAAACCAGAGATGACAGTGAGTGCAGGTTACATAGCGGTCGTCGCTCCCAGCTGACGTTCGCAGTATAGGTCTGTCGGCTGATGTCGTACACCTACCTCTCTAGAAACAGAGCCCCTTAACGATGTTCTCGGTACCGATCACCATAAGTTCAATTTGCTGTAGCCCCAGACGCCATAGATGCCAAGCAGTCGTACACACTGCATCTGCATTTCCACTTTCCGAGCAGTCCTGAGGGCGGTAATGTGACAGCTGAGCATCACCCGCACACGGTGCTGTCCTCCCTTGGCGTCAGTCATGGCGACACGCCGACGTCTAGCTGGTACTGCGTTGCTAACCATCACCGCTGCATCTCCTCGGCACCGTTAACACCGTTCTGCTTACCTTCCCTTGCTAACGCAGCCGTTGCGGTGGCCATGGGACAATACCGCCTGCTAGAAATGCCCCACTTGTGCCAGGGTGTCGCTGCAGTCAGGGACTATGGCAGAAGGGAACCCATGTACATGTCAACACTCCAACGACACTATACACTATGCAGCTATTGTGACAGGCTGGCCCGTTTGTGCCGACTCGACGATCGCGTCAACCACCTGCAGCGTAGCCAGACCGTCCGCGCCGCTGCAGATGGGCTTGGCATTGCCGCGAATAACGTCGGCAAAGTGCGCCACCTGGACAGCGAGCGGGTCCTGGATCTGCAATGCGGCCGTGCTCGTGTTGAAGGGCTCCCACCACGACCGCTTGGCGTCCTCGCCGTACGCCTTGAGGCGCATCGTGGGCACGCTCAGGCTGCCGCGGGTGCCAGCAATGTGGTAGCAGTCCTCGTCGTTGTAGCTTGCGTAGCTGAGGTTTTCGCGGGCAGTCTGCTCCCAGCTGCGGGGGCTGGCCGCCGTGTCCGAGACGACAAACGTGCCGAGGGCACCAGAGGCGAAGCGGAAGACCATGGCAGCCGTGTCCTCGACTGGGAACTTGCGGGTCGCGTTGGAGGTGGTAGCTTGAACAGAAGTGATGGGGCCGACCAACGAGAGCAGGTTGTTCACCTCGTGTGTGAGGTTGATCAACACTGGGCCTCCTCCGGGCTCACGACGCCAGCCGCCGTTCTCGTCAAAGTACGGGTCGGGCTTGTAGAACAGAGCTGTGCCAGTGATGGCCACGATGTCACCGAGCACGCCAGACTGGACGATCTCGCGTGCCTTGGCCATGATAGACGAATAGTTGCGGTGGTGTCCAGTGAGCAAGGGGACACCAGCCGCTGCGGCAGCGTCGACAAGGCGGCGAGCCTCAGCGGCGCTGTCGCCGAGGGGCTTTTCGACAATCACAGGGACGCCTGCAGAGACGCATGTGAGCCCTCCGTCGACGTGCAACGAGTTGGGTGTCGCGAGGATGACTCCATCAGGCTTGTCGGCGCTGGCAAAGAGGGCATCGAGGGTCGGGTACAAGGCCACGCCGTACGTCTTGGCAACGGCGGCAGCAGCAGGGCTGGGGTCGACAATAGCGACCAGGACGGTGTCACACGACTTGGACACCTCCTCGATGTGTCGTTTGCCAATGAGGCCGGCGCCAGCGACGGCAATGCGGACTGGTGTGCCTTCAACAGCCATGTTGTAAGAGGGATGAGTGTGGGGCAAGTTGCAAGTTGAGGGACCCCACGTCCGTCCGACTCATTGTCTTGTTATATATGCGTCTGCGCCGACCTCAGCAGCAGCGTGCTGTCCTGCGTTGCGCATGCTCCGCTCCGAATCGACTGCTAATGTGGAGGAGGTTATGCGACAATCCGGCCCAATGCACCCAGGAGATCGATTTTGGGATTTCAGGAGGGAGCCACCCGGATCGGTGTCCCGGCTCTTAGATACGCGTCGCAGCCTCACCAATCAGCGATCAGCGGATCCGCACTCACCGGCAGACCGGCGTCCGGTGCCCATAAGGCTGGGACGTGCATCGACGCGTCTCTTCAGCGCACTGGTTGTCCACCATTTCATACCCATGGGAGATCTCTACCATCCACGACACGATACACCGGTATAGATGAACGCTGGGAAAGCAAGCTGCTGGCGAAATCAGTTCCCCTTTCGGTGCCGCCTTCAACACCCACAAACCACACAGCTGAACACAGGCCCCCTCCCCCCGCACGTGTGTCCACGTATCCTGTAGACGTCCGTTGCCATCGGAGACGAACTACACGGTTGTTAACATGCAGGGGCGAGGAGCGTCATCCGCAGCCACTCAGTCCTCCGTCACAAATGTCTCGACGGATGTCGTGGGTGGGATGCCGTTTTGGAGAGGTTGCAAGGCAGGCCTCAGTCGCGTTCGCCTGGTTAGTGACGCGACTCACTGTCAATAAGGCCCTTGGTGCAGTTATCTGACATCGACATATGGCTCTGACGGTGCCCTCTGGCCTCTGGGCACAGCCATAGGCTCGACCAGAAGAAGACGCCATTGAGCCCTTCCATGCCGCTGACCCGGAAGGGCAACACCCCAAAGCAGCCCTACCGAACACCTACTGACCATCACTGCAGTTGCGGCCGATTGACCGAGTAGCTCACCCTCGGGCCGGCGAGTAGCCCGGTCCCTTGTAGCCCGGTCCCTTGCTCGCTAATGTTCAGTAGGAAGTGCCCAATCGAACACGGAGCAAACGTGTTGCCAAGCCAACATGGGTGGCGGCGTGTGCCCGATATAGGGCCCGCAGGTCTGCAGTCTAGCTTGTGGTGGACGCACCGGACGAACCATGACGATGTAACAGATGTGACCCATGCGGTCCACCTAATGAGGCATGCAGGGCCCAGCGAGTGGGGTGGCAAACGTGACATCCACCCCGGCTTCCATTTGCTGTTAATCGTGTCTCGGCGCAACCACGTTTATGTGGACGTTCGGCAACATCCGCAATTCCGCAACACGCCAGTGCCTAGTCGACTGTTTATCCAGCAGGTGGTCATCATCGGTGCGGAGTGGCGTTTGCGACGAGACCACTCGGCGGCAAGAACATCTGCAGAATGCATGCACGGCGCCCGTGTGTGGTGAGTGCAGATCGGGGGGGCTTCCAGGCCAAGTATTTAGTGCCGACTTGTCCTGGGATAGTGTTTCCCCATCCCCCAACTTGTCATTCATCGTCAGCACGATGCACTGGGCTGCGCTCCTCGCGGTACTCCCCCTCATTGCTGCTGCCCCGGCCCCGGCCGTGCGCAAGCAGCCGCGCGATGTCGACACCACGTACCCTTACACCGGTCCCGAGGTGCCCATTGGCGACCTCATGGACCAGACCATTGAAGGTAACGGCAAGGGGTTCATCCGTGTTCGCGAGCCTCCAGCTGTCACTCCCGCGCCTGGAATCACTGTCACGAACAATATCAATGTGATCTCGACGGCCCTCCTCAACGGCGGTATCCAGATCCACTTCCAGACTCCGTTCGGTATTGGAAATGATCCCAAGGTTCTCTACGGTACCAGCCCTACCAAGCTCAACAAGAGTGCTTCGGGTACTACCAACACGTGAGGAACAGATGCTGCTTGGGTGAAGCCTTACTGACGTGGTGGTTAGGTATGACCGCACGCCGCCTTGCTCCATGGCCGACCCGACGCAGTGCTCGCAGTTTTTCCACGAGGTCCGCCTCACAAAGCTTTCAGCTGGCCAGACCTACTACTACCAGATCCCCGGCGGGAACGGGACCACCCCGTCGGACGTCCTCAGCTTCACCGTCGCTCCCAAGGCTGGCGACAAGGGCGAGTTCACGGTCGCCATCATTGCCGACATGGGCTACACCAACGCAAGGGGAACGCACGAGCGTCTGATCGACGCTGCGCAGGACGGCGCCAAGTTTGTGTGGCACGGCGGCGACACCTCGTACGCCGACCAGTGGTACGCGGGTATTCTGCCGTGCGAGGACAGCTGGGACCTGTGCTACAATGGCTCGTCGAGTAGGTTCCCCGGCGGCACCATTGACGAGACCGACTACTACATCCCCGTCCCCGAGGGTGAGGTTGCGTCGCAGGGATCCCCCTGGGGTGGCGACATTTCCGCCATTTACGAGACCAACTGGGACCTGTGGCAGCAGTGGATGAACTCGATCACCAAGCACATTCCCTACATGATTGCGCCCGGCAACCACGAGGCGGCGTGCGCAGAGTTTGACGGCCCCAACAACGAGCTGTCGGCCTACCTCGACGACGACCAGCCCGTTGGTAGCCACAAGGCCAACAAGACGATCACGTACTATTCGTGCCCGCCTTCGCAGCGCAACTTCACTGCCTACACTCACCGTTTTGGCATGCCCGGTGATGCCTCTGGCGGCGTGGGCAACTTCTGGTACTCGTTCGACTACGGACAGGCGCACTTTATCACGTTTGATGGTGAGACAGACTACTACCAGTCTCCCGAGTGGCCGTTTGTGGCCGAACTCAAGGCCGGCCAGACCAGCCCCCTCAAGAACCAGACGTTCATCACCGACTCGGGCCCCTTTGGCCGCATCGACGGTATGGCGTACAAGGACAACAAGGCGTACGAGCAGTACCAGTGGCTGCTCAACGACCTGAAGAAGGTCGACCGCAAGAAGACCCCCTGGGTGTTTGCCCAGTCCCACCGTCCCTTCTGGAGCTCGGAGGTGTCGAGTTACCAGGCCAAGATCCGCGCCGCATACGAGGACCTGTTCCTCGAGTACGGTGTCGACGCGTACTTTTCGGGCCACATCCACTGGTACGAGCGTCTCTGGCCCCTGGGCAAGAACGGCACCGTTCAGCACGACGCCATTGTCAACAACAACACGTACACGGTCAAGACGGGGACCGTGGCGCACATTATCAACGGCGCAGCCGGTAACATCGAGTCGCACTCGGAACTCGGCGACGGCGTCAGCACGCTCCCGATCACGGCCGTGCTGAACACTGTCGACTATGGCATCAACAAGCTTACAGTCTACAACGAGTCCACGTCCCTCGTCGAGTTTGTGCGTGGCTCGGACGGCAGCGTCGCCGACTTCGTCTGGCTCAAGAAGGCTGGAAAGAAGTAAAGGGTTTAGAATGGTGCCACTTTGAGCAAGGTGGCGCGCCTTTGGAGCGGTTCCTTTGAAAAAAAAAGGGGTGGGGATGTAATGTTTGAAATATTGGTGCTATGCGATGCATTGGACCTGCGCGAATGCATACCTTCTGCCACTTGCCTGCTGCCAAACTGAGCATGGGCCGGGACTGGCGTCTTTGGACGGCTCGACTGTTTCGATCTGGTTCGCCGATCTTCTGGCCGTGGTAGCCGCGATGGCGACGGCATACGCACGCAGGGTTCGAAACCTGCTGACATCATCCAACGTTGTGCCCGTAGGCCTTCCCATCGATGCCTCATAATGCATGTGCACTCGTCTGTTCAGCCAACTCGACCATACCGTGCTACTCACAATGTCTGCCGCTCTTAGGATCAAGGTCAACGTTACGGTGAGCAGCAGCAGCGGCGTGCAAATCGCTAAAACGTGACCAGTCAGACCCTGTCTGCCCATTCTGTCTCCTCGGTATCCGCCAGTTCCAGCTTGCCCTCCACAAGTGGCAGGAGGCCAACCACGGCACGCCCGTGGAGACGGTGATCACGCTGCTGCCGTACCAGCTCCAGCCGCAGATGGATGACCAGCCCTTCCCGCGCAACGACTGGGGCGAGAAGCGTCGCGGCAAGGAAGGCTGGCAGCAGGTGCTGACCAGCCTCAAGCAGCAGTACGCCGAGGTCGGCCTCGACTAGTGAGTCGTCGCGACACGTGCGAGCCATCTACTGCGACAAGCAGCTGACACGTTGGTAAAAGCCACATGAACGCGATGGTGTCGGGTACGCGCACCGCGCACCGGCTCACGCAGTACGCGCTCGACAAGAAGGGGCCCTCGGCCAATTTCGCCGTCGGCATGGACATCATGCGCGGCTACCACATTGACGGGATCGCACCGTCGGACCGCAACTTGCTCGCGGGCATTGCGGTCAAGAACGGTCTGTTCGCCAAGGCCAGCGACGCGGTCGCGTGGCTCAACGGCCTTGAAGAGGATGCCGAGGTCCAGAAGCTCGAAGACAAGGGCGTCGCAGAGGGGATCAGAGGTGTGCCGCACTTTGTCTTCCAGGACAAGTACGCGACGTCGGGCGCTCAAGGTGTCGACGCGTTCTACCAGATCATCGACCAGGTAGTCCAGAAGAGCAAGTAAAAGACGGGCGATGTAGAAATTGTAGCAGTGCAGGCAGAGTGTTGTGTACGAGCAAACTGCTGCATTTCCCCATGGACTGACTACTGACTAAAAAAAAACGTCCGGCTCACACCTGCCTGCCCACCTGCGCTTACTCGGGCTGGGTCTCCTCGTCGTACCAGATGTCCTGCTTGAACGACTCAAAGGTGACCTCCAGGTCCTTGAACTGGGCCTCGAGGGGCTCGGCGCCGTCCTTGTTGGGACGAGCGACGTAGGCGGCGATACCGACGTTCCAGTTCTCGGCGTCGTTGCCAAAGCACCAGGTGACCTCGCGCAGGGGCTGCTTCTTGCCGTCGGCGCGGATCAGGTAGACCCAGATCGAGGGTCCAGTCTCGCTCTCGACCTTCTCAAACGAAATGGTGGTCCAGGTGGACGCGCCAACAGCCTGTACGCCGTCAGCCAAAGCCCATGCCCACTTGCGGCGCCACGCCGCGCCGCGCCATTCAACCGTCACATACCTTCTCGCCGTCGGGGTGGGGGGCGACCGACCAGTCGGAAAAGTTGTCGGTGCCGACAGTGGAGAGGAGGGGCTCGCCGTTGTAGAACTCGACACCAGTCTTGATCCAGCGCTGGGGGGCACGGGCGGCGAGGGTGAGGGTGGTCTTGCGGAAACCGAGGATCAGGCTTTGGGCCGTGTCAGCTGGGGGGGCTTTTTCCGTCGTTGCTACTGCGGACGACTTACCCTGCCTGGTCGTACTGCTGGGACCAGGGGAACGAGACCGAGACGCGCGCCGACTTGAACGCCTTGATGGGTCCAGTGTGGGTGACGGACGAGGGCTGCTTGGTGGGAGCTTGTTGGGCATCAGCATATGCGGGGGCAGGACGGTGGATGGGGCGTGCGGGGGATCGACGTGGGGTATTGGGGAGAGGGGGGAATGGGGGGGTGGGTGGACCATCCGCAGCAGTGGCTGGCTGACATCACCACGACGCTGTACTCACCGTTGAACGTAAGAGTGCTGGGCTTGCTCCAGATGTCGGTGCCGGGCTTGGCGGAGAGAGTGAAAGCGGACATGGTGAGTGATGCGGGAAATGCGATGGATGGAGAGAGTGAGAAGGGGAAAGCAAAGTTCGGCTGATGTGGAAGGTTAATAGAGGCGTGGAGCGGGCCGTGGTTGCCGCGACTACCCGCTGTTGCACCATGGCCAGTCTGGTCCAATCATGTATAAACAACACGCTCCTCGGGTAAGAATGTCCGGCCGAGTCGAGGGACTGGCCATGCCCTTCAAGCACCGCCCTCAGCTCCCATTGTGGGCATGCACGTTGCGATCCTGCTCAGCACGACACTCGACGCTTACGAATGTAATGCCAAGAACGCCTCCGCAGCGATCGCACGTCAGGCCCAGAAATATCCGTTGGCCGTCCATCGAATCCATGGGCCATGGACCATGGGCAAAATGCTTTTCACGGGGCGGGTCGCATGACCATGCCACCATGAGCGGCATTGTTCTGCGGTGTACGCGGTGTTTACAGCAGAGCGAAAAAGGCCAAGGCCCAGAGCTTCGCGCCGCGTCAATTTGTACGACTCGGTCGCGTCCCTTTAACGGGCCGAAAGGGTCGTCCTGCCACACACCTCACCGTCGGCCGGCACGCGTCATACTGGGACCTAGCTTGGACTGCTGTCCTCATCTTCCAGCTGTACAATTCTGCTTGTGCTGGGTCACCTCGGAGATACGGACGTTCAGAAGCAGTTGGTCGCTCTTGCCGAGGCGTTCATGAAGACCCGCGGACCCGGCGTTCGAGCTCCAGGCCAAGCCCCGGTCTTGGCGTTGCTCTTCTCTCGTCTGGGCACGTGAAAGCTGAGGAGCGGTTCATCTCACACCGTGTCTGCCTCGCTCGTAGATCACAGAAGGTGAGGATATGAGCTATATGAGTGTCAAGATGAAGGGACTTAGCGCATGTCCTCTGGATTGGCACCACCCACGCCACGCCGCCGGACTGGCTCCAGTTCAATGATTCTGTCACGGGGCTCACCCTCGACAACTATTCCGCTGACGAGACGCTGGCGTGCTCACCGCTCTGTCGCGTGTGTGTAACGCCTCTCGCTAGACAATGCATCATTGCTGGAGCTCAAGGGTCGGCCAAGCGTAGCAGGCAGAATCACGTGGCCGTACAACGGCCAGTCTGCAAAACACTATGTCTCTGTCTCCGTTCCGTACGTAACACCCGACATGCTCACGCTTGGTTCTCCACAGTGAATCACGTGACCGCTCCCCCCCACCGTGTCAATTGCCCGGCTACTGCGGATGTATTAATCGTGGAGATGCTCGCTGCTGCGCATGACGCTATGGCAGATGCATGGAGTGAGACACATGCGCTGGCTGGCCTCTGGTCAAGGAGCTGGGCATGTGGCTTCTGACGTGCCAAGAAGAAGGAAACCGCCCATTTCCGCCCCCTCGCTCCCTGCCACCGGTTGCCGGTTGCCTCGATCGCCCCCCCCTCCCTCCCTGTCCACAGCGATCCGGCGTCTATTAGATGAAACAACAACAATTCGTTTTTCCCGCGCTAAACACATACAGTTTATGGGAGAGTTTTGAACGTCTCCGTCTTGTTGCAACATTCACAACTCTTCCTCATCACCTCTACCACACCCCAATCACTCGGGCATGAGCGCCCAGCAATACTACACACAGGACAAGCCCCAGCAGGGCTATGTCCCCATCGACCCCAACGCCGCCGGACAGCAACAGGGCGGCGCCGGCGGTGGCGGCGGCGGGCAGTACGCGATGAACCAGTCGCAGCCCTACGCCGCTCCGTCGTATCCTCCCCCCGCCGCTGGGCCGGAAAAGTACCAGACGCAAGACCCGGAATACGGCGGCAGCGGCAAGTGGGGTGACACGGCGCCGTTCTCGCAGCAGACGGAGCAGACGGGACCGCGCTTCAGGTGGAAAGCGCGTCTCAACGACCCCATCTTCCTCGTGCTCTTCGTCGGCAACCTTATCGGATGGGCCGTGGTGTCGGGCCTTGCCATCAAGACATTTGTGGAGCTCAACGGCCTCGGAGGCGGCGTTGGCGGCGCGACGCAGGGTGGAACGGGTACATCGGTGACTCTTGACTAGTGAGTATGAAGGTGGATGGCAGCCGTGTGCACCGTACGCGGGAGTACGAGAGCAACCCCTCCAGTCGCACGGATGGACGGGGCGGCGGGTCCCAGCAGACCGACAAGCCCAGTTGAGATCTCTACAGCGCTGACACCCAGTCACACCGTCTACCTCCTTCTCATGGTCTGCGCTCTTGCGGGCGTTATTGCTGCAGTCTGGCTAGGAGTGGGTCGCATAAGAGACATCAGTGCACTGACATGTAGATCGTCCGTGCTTTCACCAAGATTATCATGGAGATCACCCTCGCTTTGACTGTCCTCCTCAACATTGCCATCTGTATCTGTGAGTCGGCACGAAGTTGAGAAGCACGGTGACTGACCTTATACAGACTACTTTATCGTGAAGTGTACGTGTTTGTATGTACGCCGCCGCGTTCTCTGACTTGCCCAGATTGGTCCGGGGCGGTCATCTTCCTTGTCATTGCCATCATTTCAGTCGTGTGCTACTGGTCCATGCGCAAGCGGTGAGTCATGGGCGCCCGTGTCGCCTGCTAGCTCTCGCTTGCGGGACCTGTGTTCTGGGCTTCGCTTCGGCGCTGACACACACCGTCCAGTATTCCTTTCTGTCGTCTCCTCTTGCAGACTACCATGGATGTCAGCAAGCAGCACCCATCCGTCTATGTTGTTGTGCTTCTCGGACTGGTGTTCCAGGCCGCGCTGAGCGTGTGGTACGCCTTTACTGTCGTCGCCATCTACGTCAAATGGACTCCGGGAAGCGAATGTGCGTAACACCAGCGACTCTGACTGACAGTACAGCCTGCGCCACGACCAGCTGCTCCAGCTCAACGGTTGCAGGCCTCATCGTCTACTCGACGTTCTCCTTCTACTGGACCAGTCAGGTCGTCTCCAACATTGTCCTCTGCACTCTCGCAGGCGGTATCTATGGCGGTAAGTGCAGCAACCTCCGACTGCAGTCCCTTGGATGCGTGCCACGCAAGTGCTCATCCAACACACAGGTTGGTACTACTACGGTGACCGCACGAGCGACGGACAAGGACTTCCAAAGAATGCCACCGGCACTGCATTCATGCGCGCGTCGACCCTCTCGCTGGGATCTATCGCGTTCGGCTCGCTCATTGTCACCATTCTTGAGATGCTCCAGACCCTCTTCCAGGCGATCCAGAACGCCGAGGCCCAGCAAGGAGACAGTGAGTCGTATTGGAGTGACAGATCAGTGACTCAAAGGCCAACGCTGACGTGGACAGTGGTCGGACAGATTTTGGCGTGTTGCGTGCGTGTTGCGAACGTCGTCGGAGCGAACAGTGTGACTGACCCATATAGGCCGTGTGCTGCATTTCGTGCCTCCGTGGCATCGTTCAGTGGTTTAACAAATGTGAGCTTTGTGCCCTGTGGTCCCGTTCCAAGCTGACATGATACAGATGCCTAGTGCGTTGAGCTGTCATGACACCTGAGCCTTGCTGACTATCCCTCCCCCCCCCCCTCGCCCTTGTGTCTTCTCCCAACAGCATTGAGATTGGTAAGTTGAACGTCGGCGATGTAGGACCCAAGCAGCTGACAGGCGGTAGCCCTTTACGGAAAGGCCTACATCCCAGCTGCCAAGGACACATGGAGGCTGCTCAAGGACCGCGGTGAGTACTCGTACTTCCTCCACATTGAGACTCGCCTGCCTGGCGAGCCACTGAATCGTACTGACCCCTAAAGGAATCGACGCCCTCATCAACGACAGCCTCGTCGGATCAGGTACGTACTTGGCTTCCCTGGTTTTGGCGTAGCCATGTCGCTGACACTGTCACCAGTCATCCTTTGGGGATCGTACATCAACGGCTTCCTGTGTGGTCTCTTTGGCTACCTCTACGTTCGATGTAAGCAAAACGGTGGTTTGAGAGGCATAAACTGACACTCGCAAGTCACCGATCCATCCTACAATTCGGAGGGACAGTACACTGCGTGAGTCCTGCCTCGAAACCGACACGCCAACCCCATGCCCCGTACTCACACTCTCCAAGCCCCATCATCCTCTTCTCCTTCCTCATCGGCATCAACCTGTCGTTTACGATCGGCTCGGCGCTCGACGCGGGCGTGTCGACCATCTTTGTTGGCCTGGGTGAACACCCCATGTGAGTCGTGGCGGCAATCAACTACTCGTCGAGGCCATGGCTAACGTGGTAGGGTACTCGCTCAGCGTGCTCCGCAGCTGTTTGAAATGATCCGCCAGACGTACCCACGTGTCGTGCAAGGCGTACCCGGACACTATTAGGGGAGTCATGGCGAAGGATGTGGCGTGCCACTCACCGTGGACATGGCCTGAATCTACCGGTACCCACTGCGGACCGGGACAACAATACACGGTTCTGAGATAATACACGACTATCAAGGCGTTATACATAATATCTGGAGGGAGTCATGATACACGTTACTCTGTCAAGTGGCAATGGCCATGGCAATGATGAGTAACAAACGGTCGACGAGGACATGGCATAGTGGTTCTGCATCTCGGTTAATTCTCTCCGTCGGCCGATCGCGGCCGAACGGCGGTACGGGGACTCGAATCGAGTGGATGTTCGGACATGACCGAGAGTTGTTACTCAGTTACTCGCTTGACCCACCTCGGCTCCATCGGCTGACTGAATCATTCTGGCTTCCACATTGCGTCTGTTGCTTTCCACTCCGTACACTCTCCCATGAGACTCTCGCTGTGCCACTTGCAGCGACCCTATATTGGACAGCGCCGAGGACGATCCCCGGCGAAGACTAGGCCAGTGTCCACAGGACAAGACCCATACCATACTTTCGCCCACTTGTCTAGATGACCACCACCACAACAACAATCACTACGACGTCACTGGTTTCGGCGTCCGACGAAAAGTCGGTGCCCACGCAACGCCACCCTTACCAAAGCGATGGGCCCATTGTGGAGGATGTGTCGACTTCATCGACCGACCTCGACACGGTGCCCCTCGATCGAGAGCCCGAGGACGCTCGCGACTATCCCGATGGCGGCTATGGCTGGATCATTGTGCTATGCGGGTTTCTGGTAAGCTCCCACAACAGTACCGAGAGACAGAGACACGTATCTGACGTCCGGCGCAGCTCAACTTTTCGACGTGGGGCGTCAACACTGCCTTTGGCATCTACTTCAGCTTTGACCTCGAGGACAACTACTTTCCGGGCGCCAAGGACCTCGACTTTGCGTTTATCGGCTCGCTGTCGCTGAGTCTTGCGCTGGCCGTGGCTCCCTTGAGCAATTTCCTCGCGAGGACGTACCACTGGCGCTACTCGCTCGTCCTGGGGACCGTGTGCGTCGTGGCGGGCCAGATCCTCGCCGGGTTCAGCAAGCAGATCTGGCAGCTGTACCTCACGCAAGGTATCCTCTTTGCCGTTGGACTGGGTCTCACGATGGTCGTGTCTGGCCCGATCGTCACGCAGTGGTTCGGCATGAAGCGCGCCTTTGCCGTCGGCCTCGTGTCTGCGGGCAGCGGTGGCGGAGCGCTGTTCTATTCGAACATTACCCGCCTGTCGCTTCAGTCCGTCGGCCGTCAGTGGGCTTGTGTGATCAAGTGGGTCCAGTTCTGCTATCCGCCGCAAGCGCTGTAGCTGACAATCTTGCAGTGGCTGCATTTCTGCTGCGGCACTCTTGCCGTCGATCTTGTTCTTCAAAAGTAGGTTGTTCCCTGCCTTTGTGTCCAACCACTCACACCACTCAGCGCGCTCTACCAAACTGAAAGTGCGCTTTCGCGCGTTCCAAGTATCCTTCTACCGCAACCCAGGCTTCATCTGCATGTGCCTATGGGGCACATTCATCTCATTCGCATACGCTATTTGCATCTACTCGATTCCCATCTACGCAGTCCAAGGTCTCGGCCTCACGCAAAAGGACGGGTCCACATTACAGGTATGTTGTGGTGATACTCCGCTTTGTGACTGTGCTAACAATCTCCCAGTCCTTGGTCGCTGTTGGCCAACTGGTCGGTCGACCGTCCATGGGATTCGTCCTCGACCGCGTGGGCCGCTTCAACGGCGCCATCGCGACCACCATGTTTGCGTCGATCGCGTGTCTGGCCGTGTGGCTGGTGGCCGACTCGTTTGCCGTGCTGGCTGTCGCGTCCCTCTTCCTGGGCGCCAGTACGGGCGTGTTCTGGTCCACCTGCCAGGCGCTCCTGACCGACCTCGTCGGGATCCGCGACATGGCCAGTGCGCTGTCGGTGCTGTGGTTCAGCATCGTCGCGCCCGCGACAGTCTCGCAGCCCATCGCCATCTGGTTGATAAACTACTCGCGGGATAAACTCCACCGCACGGGCACGGCGGCCTTTCAATACGCCATCGTGTTTGCAGGTGTGTCGTACTTTGCCGCCGCGGTGTCGCTGTATGGCACCAAGCGGTATAGGCAAGGCGACTGGAAGTTGTTTAGAAAGTTTTAAAGAGGGCCCATTGTAGACTTGACCGATTAATTGGCGTTGTCAGACTCAGTGCAAGTTTGAAATATCACCATGTGGCTTGTGGTGCACTCAGGCAGACTGAGCATTGAGACACGCGGTACTGCCAAGAGCTGTGCCGCCCACATGCTCATCCACGAGTCATTTCGCATGTCGAAAGTGCTGAAGACAACAACAGATGCCCCCAGCCGTCGTTAGCCGTTAAGGTTTTACAGCGTCTTGTTCCGGTCCGCAAACGACACCAAAGGGTTCACAGCATTGCCATATGGGTACTCCTTGAGAATTGGCATATGTCGATGAAATGATGTGGGTGCTGAGCTGCCAAGTATTGAGACCTGTCTGTTTCCGAGGGGTCCGAGGGTTCCTCCATTCGAAAAGTGTCTATGGAGTTTTCCGAGCTGGAAGGCCCATATCGCGGGAAGACGTGTCGTTACATCATCGCCTTCGTCCTTTGCACCGTTTGCCATTGTCTACCCGTTTCCATTTACCGCCGTGAGCCTTGCGCTGAGGGGCTCGTTGTTGCCCTATCGCACTCCAGCGAGTGGCTTGAACTGGGGTCAAGTACAAGCACGTCCCAAGTTGAACCCCCCACGCTTCTTCATTTCACTCCACCCCACCCCGCTCTCGCACTCTCGCCCTTCAATGCCCCGCCTCCGTGACCACCTGGCTTCCCTAGGCGACCGCATTCTAGGCGAATCCCAGGACGACGACCGGCGATGGCGCATGCCAGACGAATGCCACCCACACCGACGCACATGGATGGCATTCGGTGCCAGCAAAAGTATCTGGGGTCGGGACCTGCTGCCGACCGTGCAGCAGAACTTGGCCCTCATCGCACAGACGATTGCGCACTTTGAGCCAGTGACAATGCTCGTGCGTCCCGAGGAACTCGACCTCGCCCAGTGTCTTGTCGGCCCCACAGTCGAGCTCGTCACTGCTCCCCTGGACGATCTGTGGATGCGCGACACTGGCCCCGTGTTCGTGTACCCCGCCGCAGGAAGCGGGAGCAAGGCCGGTGTCAACTTCAACTTCAACGGCTGGGGTGAGAAGCAAGCGCACAAGCGGGACGCTGGTGTCGCTGCCGTCGTCACCCACCGTGCTGGCGTGGAGATGCTCGAGAGCGACCTTGTGGTCGAAGGCGGCAGCATCGTGGTCGATGGACAAGGCACGGCGTTCATCTGCGAGAGCAGTGTGCTCAACAAGAACCGGAACCGGAAGTGGACCAAGAAGGATGTGGAGGAGGAGCTGTTCTATCTCTTGGGAGTGACAAAGACCATCTGGCTCCCCGGTATCAAGGGCAAGGATATCACGGACGGCCACTGCGATTTCTACGTGACGTGTCCGCGACCAGGACTCGTCCTCGCCGCTTACGATCCGGACCCCAAGTCGTTCGACCACAAGGTCACCAAGCAGCACCTGGACATCCTGCGCAGCGCAACAGATTCAGCGGGCAGGCGCCTCGAGGTCGTCGTTCTTGAAGCCCCCACCAATGTGCGGCCCGCGTTTTCGCGTGAAGACGACTTCGCTGCTGGATACATCAACCATTACGTGTGCAATGGCGCCGTCATTGCGCCCGAGTTTGGCGACGCTCGCGCCGACGACAACGCCAGAGCAGTGCTGCAGAGGGCATACCCTGGCAGGCAAGTGGTCATGATCAATATCGACGGAGTGGCTGCAGGAGGTGGCGGAATCCACTGCACTACGCAGCAGGAGCCTGTGTGATGGGGGAAGAGAGGAGCCGTTCAAAACCCCGTTTGTGCAAGTCGCTGTGGAGAGACGGACTTTAGATTCTTGCTATACCATACATTGGTGCTGTATATTGGCCCCGCATACTTGCTCTGTCTCAAAAGTGCTTGTGCTCGCCTACGATCGGCAATCGTCGCCCAAGAGCAAACAATTTCTGATCAGTGACATGGTATCGGCGCGAGGTATCGGCGCGAGGGTCCCTGATCAGTATCCTAATGTTATTCCAACTGACAGCAGGGAGAACAGATGAGAACAGGCAAAATTGAACAAGCAATGACTACAGGGAACAAGCGTTGCAACCTGAATTCAGAGTCAAGCAACGGCATGACCGGACTGTCTTCTCGGAGACACCGCCGTGTTCAACGTTGCTACTGAACCTTTCCAAACACGTTCGCTTGCTTATAAGCCTCCTTTGCCATTCCCTGTATTCTGTCCTCTGTCCAAGCATTGACCAGCACCACATTATGAAAGCCTGCCAACATGGCCATCGATCAGCAGTCAATGTCGCTCTGAAGCTCTGGATCGCTGTACCTCTGTCCGACGTCCAACATTACAGGTACATCTAGGGAATCTAGAATCTACTACGTGCGCGAGAGTGGCTCTCGCACGGAGGGCATAAAGGGGGCGTGGGTGAAGGTGCGAAATATGACAATATCCAGACATGCGGGTTTTTGAAAGCATGCGGCCGCATGCCCCGTGTGTCGTGTGTCCTGGGTGTCTGTGCCGAGAGAGACAAGGCTTAACAGATCGAGTTGCAGCAGGCGTTGCACATCTGGCTCGCCATGGCGGAACAGCATCCGAACGCCGCACCGGAGACGCACGCGTTGCACATGTTGCCACAGCAGCCGTCGCAGCAGCCATCGTTCTGCTGCTGCTGCTGTGGGGGCGGCTGCTGAACGGGTGCAGGCTGGGCGGGGTAGCCGCCGTACTGGGGCTGAGGCTGGAACTGCGGTTGCGCAAACTGCTGTTGCTGGAACTGCGGGTCGCCGTACGGGGCCTGTCCGTAACCACCAGGCGCGCCGGGTGCGCCGTACCCAGGCTGGGGCTGGAATCCCTGAGGAGCATAGTATCCGCCGTTGGGGGGCTGCTGCAACAAGTCAGCGAGAGAGAACGGTGGGACTTGAGGTTGCGTGGGGACGAGGACAGATCGCTAGTTGGATGCACCATGGCTGGCACCGCTGCCCAAAGCAGGTCAGGCAGTGAGCACATAGCCCACCACTTGACACATGCGGCAAAGACTAGTCGTGGTCATGTCAAAGGGTCGTGGACGCGTTCGACGAGGTGGAACAAGTGGACGCGGTGACACTGCGGAGGCCTGCGGATCATAGTCTGTCCCCTGTTGACAGACTTCCCACACCTGATATGTGGGTCAAGGCGCGTGCCTTGCCTCCGGTGCACGTAGGAGAAGACAAAGAGGTACTCACCTGCTGGTAGCTCATGGTGGTGTCAGCTGCGTTGTTGCTAGAGGAGGGGTGTGTAATAAAGGAGTAATGACAAGGGCGACGTTTTTGTGTGACGAAAAACAACATGGGTGGTTGCTCTCAGGCACTCGCACAGACACACAGGGACCACGTATTCCCCCATGTGCGGCCATGGTGCATGATCCGACAATCGTCCGGCGGCCGTCCGAGCCCAGAGTGGCAGTGCAGTGGCGATGGACGAGTGCATGCATACGGGACGCTTGCCATGCTTACTTGCACAGCTGCCGCCTCCTGCCGTGTGGCCTAAAATACATCGTGGCTGGCGAGACACCGCCGAAGGGCTTTGGCTGGCGTTGGGCAGTGTCGTGGCATGGACGAGATAAGGGGGCCACTGGCCGCGTTTACCCTGCCTAAGGCCTGTGGATGTCGCGACTGGTGCACAGTTTGGGCTCAGCGATGCTCAGTGATAGCTCCTTGCCCCGACGGCCTACCCATCGGGCAAGACGCTCGTAACGCCAGCACAGCCGTCTTCTTCGGTTGAGATATGTCCCGCAGTCATCAGGTATATACATGGTCTTCCGCAGAAATACAGAAAATTAAGAACAACCTAGGAAAGGTGGCCGCCAGCGATAACTGCCATGATGGCGATGCCAACAGCAGCACAGCAATAGCAGCAACCTCAGCGCCAAAGCAGACACATAACCTAGTTGATGGACCGAGACGCTGGTACTCTCTTACCTGTTCGTGACGGCCGACAGGCATAGAGTGACATCCATGTCACAGCCGTGGGCGTGAATCGTGTACCGTTGTCTTCGAATGTATAGGGTAGCAGGTGGGGGTTGACTGCAGTGGCGCAATTGCCTCTTCATCGCTCCGACCTCGATCTCGCCTCGTTCATTCTGGGTTTGAGTATAAGCATGCCAATGGCGCCTGGCACCTATTTCCCATGTCGGTCGTATGGAGCTCGAAAAAAGTCATTGGGTCAAGACATGGCAGGATGCGGCCTCGGAGTATTAGATAAGATGGCGGTTGGGCTTGGCAGATCTTGTGCTCAACCCAGACCCCTTCCTCCGTTCGGCATGATTGGACAGCATTGTCCCAGCTCAAACACAGGCCGTCAGTGCCCCTCCCCAGCAGTCTAGCTGCTATGCAGAACAGGCACACCCATGTTGTGACACTACTGAGTCGCTCTGGCGGAGTGAAGTTGATAGGCAGCAGCAACCCCCCGGTCAGTAGGTCTTGGCTCTGGTTTGCGCCATGACATTGGGAGCTAAGCCAGCCTGACCAACGTTAGCCCCTACGCGGATGTCACTAAACTGCCATGTAAGTAGGATCGTTCGATGCATGATATCGTTCGCTGCGCGATATCGGTCGTTGCACAATATCTTTCATTTACGTTTCGTTGCACAATATCGTCAAGTGTGGTGGTTCGGCTAAAAATATGTTGTCAAACTGTGTTCTTGTAATTGAGGTAAACATCCTTGGATTATTTGTATCCAAGGATACTTACCTCAATTAACGAACACAATTGGACGAGGTGTGGGTTCGGTGATTGAAATATTCTGACTTCAATAGCCACCCAATTGTCCCTCCTCTCGTAGGAGCACATTAGGGTGGGTTTGCAGCGGCAGCTTGGTGGTGTCGAGGGGAATTAGAAAGTTAGGCACAAGCATTACGAGGCTCCAAACATTCAACGGTTCTCACCCCCTCTTGCTCTCCACGCGCTTTCAATGCTGCATTCCGTAGGCGTCGCAAAAGAGAACCTACAGGGGGGCCTCGAAGTATCCCACCGTCTTGCCATTGGCCAGGACACCGCGTCCCACCTCGGTGAAGCCAAAGCGCGCGTGGAAGGCGGTGGACGCCGGGTTTGGTGGGTCGACGTTGATTTCGCAAACCAACTTGGTGTGCCCTGCCGCCTTTGCCTGCGCCCTCAAGTCTTCGTACAGCCGGCGCGCATCGCCACGACCTTGAACTGCAGAGACGACGCGGTCAATGTAGACAAAGCGGGGTGCCCGGGCAGCGTGCCATGCAAAGTTGGGGTTGTCGTACTTGGAGTCTTGGTCAAACGCAACGAGCAGGGCCTCGTTGTTGCCGATCGTCCGCGTCAACCATGCCGAGTCCAGCAGCTCGGTGAACTGCTCGGGAGTTTGGTAGGAAAGCTCCATGGCGTACTCGTTGTTCAGAACTAAGAGTGGCGCATGGTCGGCCTTGGTAATGGCTCGCGGGGCTTGACCGTTGGCAGAGGTGGTCATTTTGTTGGGGGTAAGAAGAACCATCGAAACGCTAACTGTTGCTTATGAATGACCGCATCGACTTAGAAACCTGAACTTTCATTGTTTGGTCCCCCCATATAACCAGAGGAGCCGCTCTTCTCCGCTTGACCCAATTCGACTCGGTGTCGGCTTTGGTCCGATTGCATGGTACTATGGCTACAGGTGTGCAGTACGTGCAGTGTAGCTCAACTCTCAGAGCATGACGAACCCATCTCAACGATGCAGAGTACCACTGTACCACTGTCGATCCCACACTGACTGGCGATCCTCTCCCAATATATGCATCACAATGACGTCACAACATCGCCCGTTGTCGATCGCGCCTCGTTAACCGCTACGCAAGCCCAGCCAGAAATACCATCCACATGCCACCCTGTTTGGCATGTTGGCACACCCGCGGCGTCGCGAACCTAGAGGCACACCTGGCTAACCGCCTCTCGCGGTCGCTTTGGACGACGAGAAGCCTGAGACATGGCTCAAGCCCGACCAAGATCGTTACCGAAACGTGACGAAGCTCGTTTACCTTTATACTCATCCGGCGCAGCTGTTCACACGCACTTCTCTTGGCCCGTTGTCCGCAGCCACAACCAGATCGTCTGGGCGTCGGCGGTATATACAGACACATGCACTACATGATCACCTTCTGTCTCGCTCTATCGCACACTCTCTCACCTGCATCCCCTCTCATATCACCATCCTTTCCAAAATGCTCGACACGGTCACTTCCTCGATTCAGCAGCCACCCATTATCTGGGCATCCGCGATTGCCCCTCTCCTTATCCTTCCCATCATCTATGTCATGTACGGCGAGGACATTAAGGACATTATCAAGGTCTACCTGTTCCGCGAGGAGGCGGAGCGCGATGCCAAGAAAGCCCAGGCCATCCAAGGCAAGCTTGCCGCCTTCACCTAGCTTGCACCTAGTAGACAGGACAGTTTGGTATGTGTGAGTTGTGTGTGGGAGGTGGCAATCGGGAGTCGGCGCTGACGTCAGGACTCAGAGATATGTTGTGCATGATGGCATGGCCATACCCCTTCAAGGGACATATACGGCAGTACGAGCTGTAGGCTGCACAAATGCTATGACCCATCAATACGGGTAACATGACGAGCTGATGATTTCGAGGCGGGGTTGGGACCACAGGGCAAGCTTGGGACGCCGATGCCACCAGCAGGATCAGCGGTCCCAGAGTACCGTCCAGTCCTATCCCAAGGCCACGAGAACAATGAGAGGAAGGTGGCCGCAGGTGGCTTGGCGGCAGTGTATGAGAGATCCACTTTCTGGACGCAATACGCAGGAGGACCGACGTCATGTAGGACGTCATGAGTTGGTAGTGTCCGTCCTCATCAATCGTAGGGACGACGGCCCAACGACCATTACTAGATCCGTTTGTGGCGGAGCAGCGTGTTACTGCAACACGTAGTCGCCCTGTACATCGTCAAGGGCAGAAATAGATGTGTAAACAGATGGTCGACGCATATAGCAGCCGGAGCAGAAGGGATCGGCGATGGCCGGTGACCATGACGCTCGGACCGGCTACTTGGTAGTCCGGCACGTCCACCCCATATACTCCCATCGCGTCCACATCTTCCCATTCACACTTCATCCACCATGTCCTCCTCCTTCAACGCACGCGCCGTCCAAGGTGCCATCTACGCTGATGGAGCATACGGCCGTCTACCCCGCGTTCCCGTCGAGCCCGACCTCCTCGCCGCCAAGGCAGAAAAGCACCTCACCCCAGAAGCATGGTGGTATGTCGCGGGTTCCGCTGGCCAGCAACGCACCGCCAAGGCCAACACGGCTGCCTTTGATCGCTACCCGATCGTCCCCCGCATGCTCCGGGATGTCAAGAACCGCTCACTCGGGGTCGAGCTGTTCGGCCATTCGTACTCGTCGCCCCTTCTCTTCGCGCCTATCGGTGTGCTGGAGATGGCGCATCCTCAAGCCGAACGTGCGGTGGGCCGCGCGGCGAAGGCGCTCAACATCCCAATGGTCCTCTCAACGCAGGGGTCCACGCCCATGGAGGTCACCTCTGCCGAGCTTGGCGAATCACCCATGTGGTACCAGCTCTACTGGTCCAACAACGACGAATTTGCGCGGTCGCTCGTCCAGAGGGCTGAGAAGTGTGGGGCCCACGCCATTGTCGTCACTCTTGACACTCACTGCATGGGTTGGCGCGTCAAGGACCTGGACCTTGGCTTCCTTCCCTTTGCACGCGGCATGGGTATCGCGCAGTACACGTCTGACCCCGTGTTCACCGACCTGGTCAACGACCGTATCAAGAACAAAGTCGCTTCGGCCCTGCCCAAGCAAAGCCCCACGCTCGGTGCCATCTGGACGCTTGCAAGCATCATCGGTCACTACCCTGGTCGCCTCGTCGACAAGCTCTTCTCGGGCCAACCCCGTGCGGCTGTGGACACCTTCCTGGACACCTTCCCTTGCCCAAGCCTGACGTGGGCAGACATTGCCAAGCTCCGCGCTTGGACCACCCTTCCCATCGTGCTCAAGGGTATCCAGCACCCAGCCGACGCCCTGCTCGCCCTCGAGCACGGAGTGGACGGTATCAGCGTCTCCAATCACGGTGGACGCCAGGTGGACGGCGCAATTGCCTCTCTGGACGCGTTAGATGCCATCGCGCGTGTTGTGAAGGGCAAGGTGCCGATCATCTTCGACTCAGGCATCCGCAGTGGCGCAGACGTGTTCAAGGCCCTCGCGCTCGGTGCTGACGCGGTCATGGTGGGACGTCCATGGCTGTTTGGCCTGGCAATTGACGGTGCCGACGGCGCAAAGGCCGTCATGGAGCGGATCCTGGCAGAGCTAGACTTCACAATGTCGCTGTCGGGCGTGTCGAGTGTCAAGGCGATTGGAAGGGAGTGTGTCGTGGTTCCCAAGGAGCCCGTGTTGGCGCTTCCCGCGGAGAAGAAGGACGAAGAGTAGGAAGTGAATGGCACACTGTTGTACATCTTGTGTATGAAACCGCTGCTTGTGGCCCCACGGCTGCTTGCCATCGCCGACGTCCTCACGTCACATCCTCACTGCCTTGCCTCAGCACGCTGTAACTACCTCAACTAGACTGCAGCAAAGCTCCACCATCTCGATACGGCTAATGAGTTGAGCACGGCCCTGGAAATCAAGATGCGGGGCCCAAACGCGAGATTACCGCGGCTTCCCAAACGCCGATCATCGAACGATGGATCGATGCATGTCTATGCGGCGCATGGTTCCTCAACATGACGTGAGCAACACGTCGAGAGCGTGGTTCAACGACTCTCCCGTTCTCATCCCCAGCTCCCCAGCAACATGGCAAGCTCACCAGAACGGCCCAGCTACGAGTTTGGGGGCCCGTACGTTGTTTGTTCTGCGATGGTGTTATTGACCGCAACAGCCTGGGCGCCACCGCCATCGTCTTTGGCCTGCCCGTTCTGATGAACGTGCTGTACTTTGGGTGCAACGACGTCTCGGGATGCCCCGCTCCCGCATTACTCGACATCAAGACTCTCACCTGGGACAAGCTCAAGTCCCAGATCCCCTGGCTTGAGAATGGCATTCACGGGTTCCTCAGCTGGGAGGTGACGGGCTGGCTGTTCGCGTACTATTTCCTCAGCCTGGTCCTCTACCGTGTTCTGCCCGCCCACGAGACGCTGGGAACCAAGCTGCGCGAGTCTGGAAAGCCGCTCAAGTACAGGTTCAATGGTGTGTTCTTGTTGTTTGTTCACCAGACACTGACAGCGCCAGCTTTCAACGCGACCGTGGTTGAACTTGGGGCGTGCGCCATTGGCACATGTATCTACGGGGCCACCTTCCCCGTCTGGACGTTCATCACCGACAACTACCTCCAGCTTTTGACCGGCAACATCCTCTTGTCGTACGCCATTTCCATCTGGGTCTACCTTAGGAGTTTCTCTGTCAAGGCTGGCAACTCAGAAATGCGTGAGCTGGCAAAGGGCGGGCACACTGGCAATGTCATCTACGACTTCTACATCGGCCGCGAACTCAACCCACGCGTGACTCTGCCGTTCTTTGGGGAAATCGACGTCAAGGCCTGGCTTGAAATGCGTCCTGGTCTGACTGGCTGGATCCTCCTCGACTGCGCCTTTATCGCAAAGCAGTACCGCCTGCACGGGTTCGTGAGTGACAGCATCGTCATTGTGGCCCTTGTCCAGTCATATTACGCGCTGGAAGGCCAGTTCTTCGAGTCTGGGATTCTGGGCATGATGGACATTGTCACCGACGGGCTCGGCTTCATGCTGAGCTTTGGTGATATTGTCTGGGTGCCGTTTCTCTACTCGACGCAGTGTCGCTACCTCAGCGTCTACCCAGTGCATCTGGGGTGGAACAAGATTGCAGCCATCGGCGCCGTCTTCAGCATTGGCCTGTTCATCTTCCGCTCCGCCAACAGCCAGAAGAACCGCTTCCGCACGAACCCGGACCATCCGTCGGTCAAGGACATGCCGTTCATCCAGACCCAGCGCGGCACGAGGCTCCTGACTGGCGGTTGGTGGGGTCGAGCTCGCCACATCAACTACTTTGGCGATTGGATCCAGTCGCTGCCCTTCTGCCTCCCCACAGGACTTGCCGGATACGCTATTCTTCCCGCAGGCAGTGCCTTGGCCGGTGTGGGCGTCCAGACCCTGCTCGATGGTCGCCAGGTCACTCAGGAAGGTGTCGCCCCGTGGGGCATGCTGGTCACCTACTTTTACTCGGCATATTTCGGTTTCCTGCTCATCCACCGTGAGCGACGCGATGACAATGGATGTGCTGAGAAGTACGGTGCGGACTGGGTCAAGTACAAGGAGCAGGTTAAGTGGAGGATCATCCCAGGCGTGTACTAGTCACCCATTAAGCGAAATGTAACCAAATGTCAAGGAGTATGGACAACACTGGCCTGATTTGATTGACGAGGTTTAATAGCTCTGGGAGGAAGCCTGTGTTTACTGTGGTACGCTAAGTACTCCAAACAGCGCACCTACATTTCACAACAAAGGACGTGTCCCGACGTACAGACCGTGGGGTATACAGTACATGCAGGTAGGTATGAGTTGTTGACGTTGCACGTAACGGTGCCCCGCAATCACAATCGGGCCGGGCCGGCATTCCAAGCCTTTGTTCCACCTTTCCATGACGTCGTGTCTCCAGGCCACGAACTGAGATCGACCTCGCCAAGCAGGATCGCTTCACGTACCTCTCTCACCAAACTCAACATGACAGCGCTTCTTGTCATTGACATGCAGCGGCACTTTACGACATCCGCCGCCCCGATCACTGCCAACGTCAACCTCCTGATCGATCACTTTCACTCTGACGACCTGACTGTCGTCTACACCCAACACGGACACACACCAGCACAACTGAGTGGAGCCGAGGTCTCTGAACTCGTCCGCTTCTGGGGTCCTGACGGCTCCATCCACCGGTTCGCCGAGTCATGGCACCTGCTCCCCGACTTGTTACCTCCAGCCACAAGTGACGTACAAGTGCAAGACAAGGACACGTACGATGCGTTCATCCACACTGGTCTCGAGGAGACGCTCCGTGCTCGCCGTATCGAGCGGGTTGTCGTGTGTGGCGTCTTGACCAACTTTTGCTGTGAGTGGCCCATAACCCGCCACACGCAACCCGCCTCTCTCAGAGCTCGGAAAAGGCTAACGTGACCAGGCGAGACGACTGCGCGCTCGGCGTTCAACCGTGGGTTTGAGACGTGGGTCGCGTCGGACGCGTGCGGTGCCGAGAGTCAGACACTGCATTCCAACTCGTTGCGCGCGCTCGCAGCCGGATTTGGCGAGGTACTGTCCACGAAAGAGGTACTGCAGCGATTGCAAAGCCCGCGCGGCTGATGTGGGTGTTGGGAATTCCAGTCGAACGATTCAAGATTCCAGTGTGAGGTGATGCCAGGCACCTGCTGGTTGTGTAAACAAAGGAATGGACGGCGAGACCACCGCAAGCAGCGGGAACCCAAGGGAACAACTCATGCACTCCTGTAGTCATTTCTCTCGTTGTCAAGCTCGAATCTGGGAACCATATTCACCCCTGTCAGCGTTACCAGACAAGCCACGCGTCCATCGGGCGCGTCGGTTGACGGCACGGAAGGATGGAATCCCGCGCCTGTGAGATGCAAACATCGGAACAATCCGAGATCTAATCGAGCCCCGTGGAGCCCAGTCCCACGATCTCTTGCCGGCGCTGTTGGTGCACTCAGTTGTCTTGGCGAATATCGGTGCGTGCTTCCAGGGAGAGAAAAGGTCCATTTTCACCAATGTACAGAAACGATAGAGAGCTAAGGGTATCTACAGTACTGACCCGCGATGGAGGGCCGATTTATGTATATTCATTTCTTTAACCCTTGTGGTAGGCCACGCCGTGAGGACGGAGATCAAGATCGGGGAACAGGTTGTTCGAGTCGACACCCTTGCCGCTCTCGACGGGAAGGCCGTTCGAGTCGAGGTTGAAGACACGGATAAAGTGGTCGCCGTTGAAGTGGATCCTGCCAAAGTCGTCTTCGTCAAGGAAGTAGTCGGTGATGACCAGACGGCCGGCGATGATGTGGCAGAGGTGGGGGCCGGCGTAAGCGGGGAAAGCCTTGTTCTGAAGCAAAACGGGCTTGAGTGGGTTGGTAATGTCGTACGTGGCGAGACCAGAGTAGAAAGCGTTGCGGTTGTTCGAGGCAAAGTCGGAGATGTAAGGGACGTACATGCGCCTGTCGTCGTCGCTGACTTGCATGTACTGCGCAAGGATGGTGTACACGCTCTTGAGGCTGTCCGGGAGAATGTCATTGTTCATGTTGATGACCTGCGTGGCGTTGCCGGTGGACGGGTCAAACATGAAGATCTGGCCGTTGCCACTGCCGCCGACAAAGCCGCGACCCTTGGCGTCCTTCTTCATCAACTTGCAGTCCATGGACCCAGTACCAGAGGTGAGGTCAATGGTGCTGGAGATTGTCTTGGCGTTATAGTCCCACACGCGAACGGACGAACGGAGAATGACGCCCCCGGGAGAAGAGTTGAGTGTGCTGCCAGGGTCGACATAGTCGCAAGTGATCATGAGGTTGAGGTCGTCACGAATGTCGAGACCGTGCGGGTTGAACCCGTCAGGTGTGTCACCCTCGGGATATTCAGCAATGACGTTGCCCTGGTTGTCCAGATGGGCCACACGACCGGGCGAGCCACCAGCCGCCGATCCCATCTCAGTAAGGAGGAAACTGTTGTCGCCGAGAGCGTAAAACTCATCGGGGACACCACCGAGCTTTCCACTGGTCATGCCGACGAGAGTCGGCATCGCCGGATTCGAGAGGTCGTAGCGGAAGATAGATTGCTGGCTGTTGAGCAAAGAAAGGAGACCACCGCAGAGCAGGGTCTTGCCATCGGACGACATGCCACAGTGGTGAGGTTCGTTGCCAAGGTCGTTACCAGCGGGAAGCATGGTGTATGAGACCATGCTACCATACGTCCTGCTGTTACGGTTGTAGTCTAGGGTGACAAGGCGGTCGGATACCTTGCGGCCGTCGGCTCCAGCCCATACGTACAGGTACTCGCCAGACTGGCTGGCGGTACCGGCGATGGCTGCGATTGTAGTGGAAGCTTTGCTTGCGGTAGGCACATCTGAGGTGACTGTGGCGTTGGGTGCGTCTGACGAACTGGGTTCGACAGTGGTAGTAGTGTCGTTTGACGGGGCAATGCTACTAGTAACTACGGGGTCCACGGACGTGGGTGTGGCAGTAGGAGTGGTAGTGGGCTGGGCGGAGTCGGTCGGAGACGGCGAGTCAACGGGGGTAGTAGCACTGTCGACCGGCGGGGTACCGGTGTCAACAGCGGTAGCAGTGTCGACAGTCGTGGGGACGTCCACAGTTGTGGGGACGTCCACAGTGGTAGGAGATACAACCGGAGTCGAAGCAGGAGTCGTTGTCGCGGACACGGCCGCGCTCTTAGGACATCCGCCTACAAACCAAGGAGGGAAACACAGACCCTTGAAACCACCTTGGTGCGGCCGAGGCCACGAGGGAGCCGCAACCACCGAGGGTGTAGCAGTGCCCAAGACGACAGCAAGAGCTACCAAGGTGTTCTTCTGGAGCTTCATAGTTGTACAAAACTGTATCGGTCAGCCGGCGCGACAGCGATGGTAGACGTACAAGGGGGAGATAGCGTCAGTGTTGAGTGTTGTTTCGGGATGAGTGGCGCCACAAGGGTGCGACCTGCGGTCAGCTCCGACCTTTGACACTCAGAAACTTACCAAGCTGTGTACCTACGACACGAAGAGGAGTCGGGAGTGAAGGAACTTGTGGGATGGGAGTCCACGTTGGCGCTAGCGACACCTCCTTTTAATAGCAGCAAGAAGTTTGGCCGGCTCATGATGGCGGACATGAACCAAACATTGCCGCGCTTCCGTCCGCAGCAATGTTCGCGCTCATGTGCTAGTCATTACGAGAAGATATGAGCTGGGGAGGGGAGGCGGGTAGGGGAGCGTACATTGCGAGAGTCTGTCCGCTGCAATGTATACTACTGAATCTGAGAATCCAAACCCCGTCGTGTACACATCTATGAGGCCCAAAGTCCCTCTTTCGGTATCTTAGAGCGGTCCAACGTCATTACATTGCCGTACATGAACACGCCCCACCGCTGCCATTGTCAGGTCGCGACGGTAACCACGCGCCATTGCTCAAGCTGTCGACACATGGACTGATTAGCAGGCGCGGCAAAGCGAAACCAACGTTCCCGCCACGGCGTTCGTAACAAAGCGTTCAGAGGCGACATGGACAGAGGCATAGGTGCCTGGCGGAATGGTATGACGGAATATTGGAACGGCTGGGCACGGGTTTCAGTACCAGCTAGCTGATGGATGTCGCGATGTCTGGCGTTTGGATCCAGCCCATACTGACAAGGCAGTAGGCCCCAGGTCCGACAGGCACTTGGCCTTGCCGTTGAGTGGAAACCAGCACGGTCGTACGGTCAAGGCTACTCTCTCGCCTGTGGGCTCTTAAGATAATCTTGGATCGTGGCATACCCTGCGTGCAACACGACTATATCTTGCATTTATTCCCGCTCAACGTAATGTTTGCTATCAGCCGACTTATGGGGACTTGCGGTGGTGTTCGGGGCATCAGGAACTGGGGCCAGATGCCAGTAAAAGACCGTATGGCTGCGGATCAGCAGGTTGCCGTGAAGGGTGGCGATTGCAATGCCGCCTTATTTCATGACCGACCAGTAAGTCAAGCGGCGTGCTGCATTACGTGGGAACGTGTGCCAAGTAGCGACACCACGCGACGCTGTCGTTCACGAGACCACAGGAACTTCTTGGAGACGTCGTTCTGACGCTGGAACGCCTTTCAATGTTGTCCCGTATACCAGAAGAGGTCAAAAGACGGTTGTGCCTTGCCCGGACTCTGGTGCATTGTCATGTTTCAACGTGCTGATCAGCCACGACGACTCCCACACGACATGCCAACCTAGCCAGCCTTCGCCTCTTGAACAAAACCAAGAGGCCCGTAGAGCCGAGAGGATTCCTTTCAAGATTCGTTGCATTGCCAACCATGGAGGCTTGCATTCCGGTGTTTGACTCGTTCTTCAAACATGACACGTCCTTGTCGCGACTGCTTTTCGTTTGCGACCTTTTGCTGCGGTTCCTGCTTTGCAGTCAACAGGTTGGTACACAACATGCACGCAAATGTCAGAACGCAAGACGTCTAGAGACATCCGTCCGGTCTGGCCATGTTTGAGGATGTCCCCAACAAGGTTTCGGTACACGTCTGCCTGCGGCCTTTGCTCCTGTTGACATGAGAAAGCTAGTACCTTTCCACCTGCCCGTCATGTTGTCATGCTATCAAGCACGACACCTCCGCGGGAGTCATGCATTGCCCGTCATCGCGGGCATATACATCTGCTGACTCCGACCTGGCCCTCGTGTCTTATAGTCTTAACGAGGGGGACTGCAAGCATGCAAGTACATCCAAGCAGCCATGTTTGTTTGGTTCCGACGTCATGGGAGACAAAAACCCGAAATACGTCCGCGGTTGAGCCAGCCAGGTTACTGTGTGGGTGGGGCGTTTCACCACATGAACTATATCACTTCGCTTCCTTTCTGTCTCCCACACGCCTTAATCGCAACGACTTCTCGACCGCTGTATAGAACTCTACGTTCGCTGAAACCTGGAACGTGTAGCATTTTCCAACCACATCCTCTTTCGGCCCCCCCCCCCCAACTGCAATCCCGACGACCATGACAGCCATCGGCGTGCTTCGCAACCGCCTCCGCTCAAACTACCCCTTCACTTTGGCCTACAGGCTGCGCTGGGCTGATAATGACCAGTATGGCCACCTCAACAACTCTGTCTACAACTTTCTGTGAGTGTATTGCGCGCCTTTGAGGCTTGGCCCCAGCCCTAACACTTCACCAGCATCGACTCTGTGGTGAACAGCTATCTCATCGAGCGCTGCGCCCTCAAGCCGGCAGACCCATCGAACACCGACCCCATAGGCCTTGTCGTCTCGTCGCAGTGCAACTACTTTTCCTCCTTGTCCTTTCCCCAAGTGGTCGACCTCGGCCTCCGCGTGAGCAAGCTGGGCAACTCGAGTGTGACCTACGAAGTGGGATTTGTGAGTCGGACTGGAATCGCTCCGCGTGGTGGGCTCGTGCTCATCACCTACTAGTTCGCCCAGGGAAGCAACACCGTCTCCGCGGTCGGCGGCTTCACGCACGTCTTTGTCCACCCCGAGCAGAGACGCCCAACAACGATGGTGGAAGCTATGCGCGCTGGTCTCACGGCCATCCACAACGACCTCGATGCCCCATATTTCCCAACCGCCAAACTGTAAGCGGCGGGCGCAGGGAAACGAGAACACGATTACCCTTCCGGCTGCGCCGGCTCGTTTCATGCCGGTGAACCGGGCGTGCCCGGGCTTGTGCGACGGGTCACGTGATCCACTCTGTTTAGACGACTAGAGCATATACGAGGCAGGTGTGTATAATGTGAATAGCAAAACTGCTCGTCAAGTATAAGCAAGGAGCTGCAAGTGTGTGAATATCAAGCATCGCCAGAGTCCACTATGGGTGCCCCATCAACTGCCGACAAATACTTATGAAACATGCAACACCAGAGAACACCTCGGACCGAAGCGATGGGGGGTTGACCTGGTTCTCTTGGGGACATGGGGACGCTGCAACCGGCCCCCAACAACCGACGTTCACGGAGCAGCCCGCTTCCTATGACAGCTGCAACCAAGGGCGCGTAGCTGACAAGAACGTTTTGGCACACGACGTCGCATCGCGTCATACTACAAAAGGACTTCTTACTCTCTCACTCTCTCCCTCGCTCCTTCACAGACGAGACTTTGACCTGCTGCAGCTCCTAAACATGCTGCTCTCAAGATACAAGTGCGTGGACTGGCTTACTTCTTGTTGTTGTTACGGGCAATGGACACGGTCTTGATCTGGGTGTACTCGCCGATAACCGCGTCGCCGTTCTCGCGACCGATACCGCTCTGCTTGTAGCCGCCGAAGGGAAGCTGGGGGCTGGCACCGCCGTAGTGGTTGATCCAGACAGTGCCCGCCTCGAGCTCGTCGGCCATGCGGAGCGCAGTGTCGATCGACGACGTGTGCAGGCCCGAAGCGAGGCCGTACTCGGTGTCGTTGGCAATGGCGACGACCTCCTCAATGGTCTTGAACGGCGAGATGACCAGGACAGGGCCAAAGATCTCGTTCTGGAGGGGCGACGTGCCGGTGACATCGGAGAAGACGGTGGGCGAGATGAAGAGGCCGCCGAGCTCGTGCTTGCCGCCGCCGGCAACGACCTTGGCACCGGCCTTGACACCGCCCTCGATGAGCGCGTTGATGCGCTCGCACTGGATGGCCGACACCTGAGGACCGTGGTACGTGGTGGGGTCGAAGGGGTTACCACTCTTGACCTGGGCGGTGCGCGCCTTGAGAGCCTCGAGGAACTTGTCGTAGATGGGAGCCTCGACAAACGCGCGCGAGCCAGCAACGCACACCTGGCCCTGGTTGAAGTAGATGCCGTTGGCAACAGTCTCGACCGCCTTGTCAAAGTCGGCGTCGGCAAAGATGATGTGGGGCGACTTGCCGCCGAGCTCGAGCGAAACCTTCTTGAGGTTGCTCTCGGCGGCCATCTTCATGATCTGGCGTCCGACGAGGGTGCTGCCGGTGAAGGCGACCTTGCGGATCTTCATGTGCGTGGCAATGGCAACACCGGTGGTCTTGCCGAGACCAGTGACAAAGTTGGCCACACCAGGGGGGAAGCCAGCCTCCTTGATCAGCGAGGCGCCGTAGGCGCACGAGAGAGGGGTCTGCTCGGCCGACTTGAGAACGATGACGTTGCCGGTAGCGAGGGCGGGAGCGACCTTCCATGCCCACATAAGGAAGGGGAAGTTCCACTGAGATGAGAGTCAGCGATTTTGTGGCAGTGCCATAGATTTGTGGTGGTTGCGACTTACGGGAATGATCTGTCCACAGACACCGTAGGGCTCCCGCTTGGTGTAGCCGTGCATGTCGCGACCGAGCTCCATGGTCTGACCGTGGATCTTGTCGGCGTAGCCAGCGTAGAAGCGGAAACAGCTGATAGCTCCGACGAGGTCGACATGCCTAGCCATAGTGAAGGCCTTGCCGTTGTCGGTCGACTGAAGCGAGATTAGCTGAGGGATCAGGAAGACGGCCGACTCACGTCAATAGCGGCAATGATGTCGGCGTCACGCTCAATGAGATCAGCCATCTTGTTGAGCAGAGCGGCACGCTGGGCGGGGAGGGTGTCGCGCCATCCCCTCTTGGCCTTCTCAGCCGCAGCTACCGCCACGTCGATATCGGCGGCACTGGCAGCCTCCATGGCACAGATGACCTTGCCGGTGTAAGGATCGATCGTGTCGATCTTGGCGTCGCTACCAGCAACAAACTCATTGTTGATAAACAGACCTGTTGGCTGAGCGTAGGTCTTGCCGTTGGGCAGGGAGATCTGGGTGGCTGCAAGTGTGGACATGGTGGGCTATGTCTGTAAACGATGGACCGTGTGATGGGGAAGAGGGGGGATGCGCGGTTCAAGTGCGAATAAATGGGGGAACTCGAACCATTGCACGTACACCGCTTAGCTCTGCGGCCCGCTCGCCGGCAATACAGCAGAACTAGTCACCATGGCAGGTCAGGTGGTGGTGGGCATGTACAAACGCGGGGTTTCCGAACCCCGAGGCGGCCGCCGTGGCGCCTCAGACACGGGCTGATGACCTCAGAGAATCACCTATTGCAATCTCGGTTAATGCAATCGGCATCCTGTGGCCACCCAACTCGCTTCGTTTTTCCGTGTCTCGTTGTTGCTCACTCAGCATGTCAGGACAGGCCTGGATTCCAAGCGTGCGAGCAGGGAACCCTCTGGTAAACGCTATTCTGAGTGTTCGTTGGTGGGGCTGTGAGACCACTGCGTACTGCAGGTTGAATCAATCGGCAACTGGTAGAACCGTGGATATCTGACTACGGATGCCGCCGAAACGCCTCATTTAGCCCATTTGGTAGTCACCTGATCACTTGCTAATTGGTTTGTAATGCCTTTATCGCAGCGAGTGGACGCACGTTGGCTCCACGGGGTAAATTGGCATTCCGCATACTTAGGCAGCACTCTGTGTCTCGCGCTTTTCATTTATCCGCACTGCGCAAGAAATCAAAGTCTGCACCCTTGTCCGCTTGCACTACACGGTCGTGGTAGAGTTGGCGGTACCCGCGCTCAGGTCGTTTCCTGCCCGTACCAGTGGGGTTGGCAGCCTTCCAAGCCACCAAGCGGCGCTCGAGCTCAGAGTCTGGGATACAGAGCTGGAGCGAGCGCGTCTGGACATCGAGCGCAATCTCATCTCCGCTCTCAACGACCGCCAGAGGGCCCCCAACCGCCGCCTCGGGGGAAACGTGGAGGATGACCGCGCCACTGGCCGTGCCCGACATCCGGCCATCTGATATGCGAAGCATATCCTTGACACCGTGTCTCGCCAGTTTCTTCGGGATCGGCAAGTACCCCGCCTCGGGCATACCAGGATGACCCACGGGGCCAATGTTCTGCAACACGAGGCTATACGCGTCAGGGACAGGTGCAGCGGCAAGGAAGAAATCACACATCATCCACTCACACACTGCCCGGTTCAACCTCGAGGTTTGGGTCATCTATGCGGGCGAGCATGTCGTCGGCATCCTTGAAGACGACGGCCTTTCCGCGATGATGCTTCAGCGAGGCCGACATGGCCGACTGCTTCAGGATGCAGCCGCTCGGTGCCAGGTTTCCTTGGAGCACGACCAGGGACGAGTTGGGTACCAGAGGGTCAGACAGGGGCCGCACGATGGACTGGTCGAATGGTGTGGGGAGCATGGCGAGTTCCTCGCCGAGGGTGCGGCCGGTGATGGTGACAGAATCAAGGTGAAGGAGGGGTGCCAGCTGCTTCAGAAGCACGGGTACACCGCCGGCCTTGTAAAAGTCTTCCATGTAGTTGACACCGCTGGGCTTCAGGTCGACGAGAAGCGGCGTCTTGCGTCCAATCCGGTCAAAGTCGTCCAGGGTCAGGTCGAGGCCTGGGACCCGTCCAGCGATGGCCAGGAGGTGCACGACGGCGTTGGTGCTTCCTCCAATAGCTTGCAGGACCGTGATGGCGTTTTCAAACGACTTGCGAGTAATAATCTCAGTCGGGCGGAGAAGAGGTTTGGCGGCAAGTTTACCAGTGAGCTCAGCGACACGGAGGCGCTGCGATCCGTTTGCTGGGGGGCATGCACTCCCGAGAGGTGCGATACCGAGGGCCTCGGTGATGCAGGCCATCGTAGAGGCAGTACCCATCACGCCACAGGTCTGGATTCAGCTTGTGTCCTTGGGCATGGCACACTCACACCTGAGCTTGGGACCAACTCGTTGCCGACATTGCCAATCTCTTCGATATCAATCTCTCCAGCACGGTATTTGGCCCAGTACCCGCGACAGTCTGTGCAGGCGCCAACACGCACTCCACGGTGAGAGCCTGTGACCATGGGGCCAACAACGAGCTGGATGGCGGGCAGGTCGGCCGAGATGGCGCCCATGAGCTCCGCAGGGACGGTCTTATCACACCCGCCAATGAGGATGACGGCGTCCATCGGGGCGGCTTTGATCATCTCTTCGGTGTCCATGCTCATGAGGTTTCTGCAGCGTCAGCCACACGCCTGTACTGGTTGACGTACCGCAAGAACATGGACGTGGGATACGAAAACGACTCGTGCAGTGAGATTGTCGGGAACGTCACCGGCAGTGCGCCTTGCAGCATGACGCCGCGCTTAACCGCCTCCAGGAGCTGGGGGACATTTGCATGACAGGGATTGTAACCACTCTAAAGGTGTCAGCTTGTCAACTGGCGACCAGCTACCCACCTGCGTGTCGAGGATGCCCACAATCCGCCGGTCCAGTGCGTCATCAGAGTAGCCTGCGCCCTTGATGAATGCCTTGCGAAGGAAGAGGGCAAAGTCTGGGTCTCCATAGTTGGTGAGGCCAGCGCGGAGCCCAGACACTTCTTGATCTGTTGTTGTTGGGGCGGCCATGGTGCATAATGAGAAGCTTGTGAGTGGGCAATCCCACTGTCTTGTCGAGCGATGGCAGATGCCGGCTTTCGGCAATCAACGGTTCGCAGCTCGGCAGTTGGTGGCTGAATGACGACATGGGGGTGATGGGTTGACCGCTTTGAACCACCGTGGGAGAGAAACAACACAACAACGTTGGGACCATGTTGTGAACTGACCGCGAACTGGTGTGTAAGAAGTTAAACGAGTGCCAGGAGTATCAACCCATCGACGTCAGGTCCTATTTGCTACCAGTCGATCGAGTTTTTCTGCTTGGCAGTGATCACATACCTCGCTTGTTTTTTCCCCTCCACTAAGGCCACGCCACAACAGGTGATATCAGGTGAGAGGCGGCTGTTGCCACCTGCCTCACCCTAATATTTGGATAGCCGATTACTGAACGTTTCCTCCATCGCCCCCCTGCGCGAGTCATCCCGATCCCGGACAAGACTTGGCAAACAAACGCACAAACACGAGAGTGTTGCTGCTGCCTTGTGACGACCCCAAACAGAAGGATCTCCTTACCAACTAGCACTCCCGTCCGGTTCCGGGCGTGACCCTTTGGTAACTTGCAGTCCGGCGTTTGTTGGTGTCCCTCATACCTGGATATACGTACTGTACTGTACTCTACTGTACGACACACGAGGTATTGCGGAGAATACATGCGTCGATGGTTACGAGAGGATACATAAAGAGCAAACCGTGGTCAGCTCATCCACACATGTCCAGTACTTACCTGCTACGGTGGAGCTTGAAAGCGTCTAGTGGGATCTTATTGGCATTGAACAGCCTCGGTTCAACTCCGTGACGAGTTTCAGCGGCCGCCCAACACAAATGGCATCAAAAGAGTGTTCACGGCTTGTGAGGAGGGCCTGGTGCAGGTTGGCGTTAAGACGAGGTTATAACAAAGGGTACTTTGAGCGCAACTGGTGGCTTGCAAAAGGTCCTCCTCAGCCTGTCAGTGGGCTGAGAGATGACCTAGAGGACCCACTCCGAATAGCGGTCCCGACAGTTCAGGACAGGTGGCTGGCTGATACACAGCACCCAGCGACCAGAGGGGTCAGTGGTCGCCTAAGGTAGTTGCACTTTGATCGCATACTGCGGGAATCCATAGTCCACCCAATGTTTCCCGCAGTGCATGGCGAGCAAAGCATTGTGGGAAGCCTAAGGCCATTAGTAATCACTGATCACTGAATAATAAAATCGCGCTCCATATTCTTTTAACAACTTTCGGGAAGCTGATTCGCCCTGCCAAGCCATTGGTTCGTTTGCCCCGTCCCTCTCCGCCACATGCTTGCTGGCCACGTTCACACGCGTGAGACGACGTCAGCACCACACTGCCGGCAGCTTTTCGGCAGCCTTTTCTGCCGCTGTCGAAAAGTGTGCACCATCGGGCATTGCCGAAAGCACAACAAGCCTTCTCGCAGGATCGAAGGGCCGACAGCCAGGAGGATAAAGGTGACCTGCGCTCATTGCCCCAATCGCCAGTGTCCTGTTGTGCTGAAGACGCGTACCCAAGATATGTAATGACAGGCACTTCCGCGGCACCGAGCATCCGCGGGGAGGCGTTTGCTTGGCCCAGATGCCTGAACAAAGAGAAGGGCACAGACGACGTCAACATGGCAAGTCCTGTGTCCCGTTCAGGAACCGGGACACTCAAAACGACCTGAGTGAGTTCTGATCTTCAAAACAGTTGGCAGAAAGCGGAAGCTAGGCGCCCCCAGGCTGCTCTAAACATGGCATCACACAGCTTGTCGTTCCAGGTGCCTGTGGTATGACTGCATACTTTGTTGTGCTTTGGGAGTTCACATGGAAAGCCGGTCAGCTGAAGCTTTAGATGATCGAGTTTGTTCGTGACAAGCTGCACACTGGCATTGAGGAGGCACTGGCTTTCCAAAGCGCAATGGGGGCTTACCGTTTCCTTGTTGTTCTTTGCCAAGCCCAACCAGGTTCTACTACTCAACTGCAATGGCTGAAACGTACCCTCTTCCATCCGCTAGTCGATAGAGGTAAACGCCTCAATCCTCAAGCCTCAAGTGTGGCTTGCTTCAACACATGAGACAGGCCACTCGTAGGTTTAGGTAGACGTGCAGCCGCGCTTCTAGCTGTGGCATGGTGCTTCTGGGTCTGGAGCGTCACCAGCTCTGTTCCTCTGCCCATGTACTGCGGATGCAAGACTTCCCGCTGCCTGTCCGCGTGCCTGCACCGCACGGCAATCATTGCCAGAGTGCTTTCGTGAAACGGGGGAGAGTACGCATAGCAACAATAGCAACGCGGAGTCAGATGTTGCGGTAGGTTTGCCAAAGGGCCACGGCATAGGGTCCTCCCGCGACCGAGTTGGCCGGCCTTGGCACATGGGGGCAAGCCATGTCTTCCGCGCAGCATGCAGCAATGGCTATCCTCTGCCTGGCGGAACGGTGGAAAGAACCTGTTTGGCCGCATTCACAGGTTTTGCTTAAGATGTCAACGGGGGTGTACGTTGGCCAACACCCCCACCCCATCTTGTTCCCCTTTCTTGACTGGTAGAGACTAAAACCAACTTTGTTCCACTCCCTCCCCTTTCTTTGAGGACTTCTACCTCCTCAACCTTCCTTCTCTCGACCCGACTCAATCCCCCTTGAACGTCACAGCACCAAGATGCTCGTCCTCGTCTACCTCCTCTCCCTCCTCCCCTTCGTTTTTGCCACGTTTGGCAACAAGCCCATCTGTGGCACTACCACAGTCGGCTGCACCCGTACAACCACTGTTCCCGGCTCGGCGACCACCACTGTTACCCACACTGTCCCGGCTTGGTGCACTACCACTGTGACTAAGCCCACAACCGAGTGCAAGACCACGACCGTGACTTCGACTGGTGTAAGTGGCACAAAAAGCATGGTGTGTACGATAACTGACTATGGCAGACCGTGACCAAGACCCCCACCGTCATTGTCACGGGCACTCCCACCGCCACCCGTACTCTGACTGTTTGCGCCGCTACGTCTACTGTCTGTGCGAACAAGTGGAAGAAGGACGAGATCCCCAAGCACCTCACGAACGCCGAGCGCATGCAGCTCGGTCTGCCTCTCCGCAGCCCCCAGGAGGAGAAGCGCTTCTTCTGGCCCGTCGGCCCTTCGTGCACCCCCACGACCGTGTCTTCGACTGCTTGGGTCACCAAGACCACTGCCCCTTGCGCCACCACCAACGTCCAGAGCTGCCTCCTCACCAAGACTTCGTACATCCCCACCATCACCCTCGTCACCAAGACCTCTACTTGCTACAGCACTATCACCGCTCCCCCCGTTACGTCCACCAAGCCGTGCAGCAACCCCACCACTACCGTCACCGTCCGCACCACCGCCACGGTCACCAGCAAGTGGTGCTGGTAAACGGCTCGCTTTCTTTTCTCGTTTTTCTCAGGCTTTTCTTTCTTTTTCCCAGGACAATTTTTTGACGACACGTCAAACCGGGCGGCCTCCTCTGGTGCCACACCCTTTCGATGAGCCGCGATTTGACACCGTCCACAGGGCGCCCCATGCATCCTTGCATGGGCAATGTTGGACCTGAACAATTAGTACATATAATCACCACCCCCTCGCCACCGTAGAGGGCTAGAATGGGTTGAGAGCTGTTCGAGAGGGACCGCAGCGTTTGTAATCGATCCGCAGTCGGACTCACGGCCTCCCCGAGTACCCCAAAATAGAGTAGCATTCAGATGTAACAGTTAACGGGGGAATGCGAGTGTGCAGCTCAGTGATCAGTGAGAAGCGCGGCTGGTTTCACAGCACGACGAGCCGCATTGTGCGCGGCAACAGGCCTGTTCTCGTCGTACATGATACTGCATGTCTGAGCCAGGCACGGTCGCAGCAGCCTGTCCGCCTCATGCAAGTACAGTACTCATTTGATGTCTCACGCAGGTCGTCCTATCAACACCACCCACAGCCAGCGTTTCGTGTGTTTCATGCATTACATACAGAAATATATACATTAGTCCCTCGCTACTCGGTCGCTCATGCGCCAAGTGTCCATCCAGAAGAGCGTCCGAGTGCTTGTTTACTTCTTGCGTCCACCACCAAAGCAGCTCCGGAAGCCGCCGCCGCTCCCGCCTCCACCGCAGCAGAATGCCTCGTCGTCGTTATCGAAGCCTGTTGCTGTGCGGATCTCCTTCTTTGGCTTCTTGTTGGGCTTTGACGAGTCCATCAAGACGATGGGCACCTGGATGGTCAGCACGGTGGTGGGCGGGCGGTGGGAAGCAATGTCGAAGAGGTGCTCACGGGCTCAGTCTTGACAACGGTACTGCGCAGCGTTCAGCGTGGGCTCAGGAACTGGGTGCGTGACGCGGGGCCACTTTGTGGGGACGGGTGTGCTTACTCGAGTGCTTTCTCGCTCAAGCGAAGGCTTGGTTCTAGAAGGACGCTCATGTTGCCATATGTAACGGGGTGGATGGGTATATGAGCGATAACCGAGTCGTCTCGGCATGCTCGCTGCTACAAGAGGATCACATGCATTGTGGGGACATTGCTGCGAGAACCCACGGTATCAAGGCTTCCACCGCAGGCGTTCCGGAAGAGGGCTGGTTGGGAAGGAGGCACGGCGGAACTTCAAGCCACAATGGGCAATTGCGGGTCAATGGCCGCTCCGTGTCAGAATTCAATGTTCGGTGAGACCGGCTAGCTCGTTAAGCCATCTCCGCATGCATGCTTTTAATCTCGAGGGCCACGATAACACCAAATCGTGAGCAAACGAAGGTTATGCCAGCCAGGGATCTCCAAATCTGTTGGTAAAGGGGATGGACTGGGTCGGCTAACTCCTTCTGTGACAACGGTGGCAACTGGTGGCAACGTGGCAACTGATGTCAAGGCGATCAAGGCTCGAGGCCAAGATTGAATCAGTGGGGTCGGTCGGTGGGAGCGTGTACCCTGCATCAGTACTGTACCAGTAAACAGGTCTTTTCCTGTACCCGCAGATGAAGCCAAAAGGATTGCAGCGGCCCGCCTTCAAGCTTCTTTGGGTTTGTGTTTCGCCGGGAAGGCGAGACAGTGTCCTACCTTCAGACACGTCGTCGCTGTAGGCCCCCATTGATGTCGATACAAGCTGTTACATACAGGTGTACGGATCACTGCATCCGGCCGACGTCCGAAACATCATTGAGCCCAACAGCGGCCCAGCGGAGTGTGCGTGGCGTGGCGTGGCGCATTGGCGGCCACCAACGATCGTGGCACTTATCTCGTTGAGTTTTCTGTAATCTGCCCCTCCAAGGTACCAAGAAAGCACATGTCATTGCGTTATTGCTTACTACAACTCGCTCCACCGGACAACGCGTTCAGACTCGATTCAAACAACCTTGAAAACTCGTAACTCTTCTCTCACAACTTTTGCGCATTAAATTCCCTAACAGGAGTAACGGAAGTGTGGATTCTGGCAATCGGTAATGTCGGTCTCGCCGGCCACACGGTTGGCGTGTTCGCGCTCCTCCTCAGTGAGACCACTGACCACGAAGGCCGCTTCGCGCTTACGGTTGGTGCGGACGTAGTAGTGCCACCAGCCCACGAGGTTGACACAGTTGAGGAGCATAATCGCGGCACACGACACCAGGCCGGGGATGTAGCGCGGCGCGTCCTTGGGGAGGAAGATCTGCGAACCGACAATGTTACCAGCACAGTAGGCGAAGAAGGTCGTGGCGCCGTAGAACGACTTCTTGGTACGGCCGGCGATGTTGACGGACATGAGGGGCTGGAAAAAGTCAGCGAAAATCCAAGTGTGGCACCGCGGATCGATTTTGCGGTGGCGACCTCCGAAACTCACCCAAAGCAAGAACGATGTGATGGAGAACGTCGCAATCGGCAGGAAAACACCCCACTTGGCCCATTTGCTCATGGATGTCGGTGCAAAGCCCTCGAAGAAGAAGATGAAAACGCAGACGAACTGGTAGAGCAAGCAGAAAGCGAAACGGGTCTTGGGTTTGTAGTGAACGGTGACGGCGGTGGCGACGAGGATGACGAGGGTGACGGCGTTTCCAGGCAGCTGGTACAGAACTGTCTGGAGCGAGTTGAACCCAAAGGACGCCATGATGAGTGTCTGGAACGTAGTGACGGCACCGTTGGGAATACAGGCCAAAAAGTTGTACGCAATAGCGTGCCAGTACTGGGGGTCGCGAAGGCAGTCCTTGACCTGATCCCACCGCCACGGGTGCTGTTCACCGCCACCGGTGGAGTTGGAGACAATACGGGCATGGGCCATGAGCTTCTCACGCTTTGTGAGCCACCAGACTTCGGTCGGAGTGCCGACAAAGACGAGGAAGATGAAGCCAACACCGACGGTGACTCCTCCGAGGAAGAGGTTGATCACACGCCACGCGGCCAGGCCGCCGTGCCTCTCAGCGTTGAGGGCCAGTTCGTAGATGGCAATACCAAAGATCAAGCTGAAGCACTGGTCTGGGTACGTTAGAAGCTGTAACATGAGGTCGGGGTAGGGCGCAATGGACAGTGCCGGGCCAAACTTTCGGCCACTCACTCATGGCGTAGTACATGTTCTGGCGCAGCGTTTGTTCCTTACGCAGGTACCAGGAAGATGTGAGAATGGCAAAGCAAGGGGTGATCACGCTTTCGAACCACCCAAGTAGGACACGAACGACGCTAAGCTCGGCGTAGTTGTGGCAAGCGCCGAGGAGCATGACCATGGCACCCCAGAGGACGAGGCAGACACCAAGTCCGCGGCCTAGGGGGAAACGTTGAAGAAGGTAACCCATGGGTAGCTGGGCGCATGCGTACGCCAGGTCTATTGAGTCAGTACTGAACACTGCGTCCAGGCGGAGAGCCTCGATACCGGGACGGCTCACAAAACCAAGCGGACAGAAGTTGATATTGCTGTCCAACGAGATTCGTATCCTTCTTCAGGCCGAACACCACACCGTAGGACAACGACGTCTTGTCTACGTATTGTAGACCGTAACTGATCATGAGGAGAGGCTGTAAAATGAGTATGAGACATGTGGGAAGGTGGAGGGACACACCATGATGATCCTGGAGGCGTCAGCCGGAGGAATTCCCCAAGTGCCACTTACATGTCAATCTTGCGAAGCAGGCGCTTGTACTCCTTGTCTGTGAACTGGTGTTCGGCTGCGATGATACCCTCGACATCGTCGGGGGCTGCGATAACAACGGCGTGGCCGTCATCCCCCTTCTCGCGGTCGTACTTCTCGTACTCGGGGCCGAGACCCTGGTGGTCGTCCGAGCTGGACACATGGTGCTCCGTGGTGACTGGGTTCATGGTGGCAAGCAATACGCGCCTGGGGACGGATGAAAGATGTAGCGGGGGTCACCTGATGTGAGAGCAGCAGCAGCAGCTTTAAATGGATCGTGCTCCAACGACGTCGTACGGCAATCACGCTGGGGGTGTTATCTGCACACTTGCACCACTGGGCGCCACTACTGACGTTGTGGACCTGATATTTGCCACCCCTGGGCACCTCGTGACCCTGCAAAGGCACATCGGCGAGCGCTAGTGGTGGGCAGCGGCCTATACCGGTGGGCAGCGTGGCGGATTCTGCGCGGCGCATGTCATATGGCCTATTTCCTGGTCAAGACGTTCATTTGTCGCAGTTTGACTGCCAGTGGCCAGTGGCCGCAACATCGACATGGCTCACGCTGCGCTATATCCAGCCGCGTCGGGCATCCCGGGTCCATGTTGCCCACCGCGTCATGCGTTAACGGCAGGCATCATGCTCCTGTCCAATTGACCGTGCACAGTCCATACCCTGTCCCGACAGCCGGCTTGAGCCGCTCGGCCAGCTGAAGGGGACACATCGCCAAACCATAAATCGCACCACCACAATGTGGGATTGGAATTCATTGGAATACATCTCAGCTCAGCTCGTTGAGCTGAGCTGGCTTTCCTCACGCACCTGCCACAACCTTTTCACAAAACCCACACAAATACCCTGGGTATCCTGGTGCCAAGTGCATCCGGATTCACCTCGGGGTTTATCGAGTGTCCATTGATACGTTGTCGTTGACGTTGTCTCAGTCGTTATCTGCAAGCAAGATTGTGTCTCGTATCAGGCCGTCTGCGTTGAAGATAGGATGATTGTTCCAACACGTCTCGACAGATGGCCTGATGGCACGTGTATTGGAAAAGCTGGTATCGTTCAACAGAACAGCCATTTTCCAACAGCGCAATTGTGTGGGGGGGGGGGGGCCAGGAGGTGGCGTCAGTCTGGTGACCGAACGAGATGACTTCTGGCAGAACAGCGAACAAGCTGGTCGAGTCACGTTGCGCTATCGGCCGCGAAGATGCTGCGGCCGTCAGACGGCGATGGCCGCATCTTGCCCACCCGCGCTTGAGGAACGCGGCGCTGTTGGCGCCTGTGCCCTCTGGCTGACAGCGCTTCACAGCGGTTCGCAAGTACCACACAGGTAAGAAGCCGAACGTCGGAAATCGGCCGGCCCGTTCGGGGCCGCAGAATCCGCTCTTGCCTGCGCCAACCCACCCACACCAACTGATCAACTGCACGCCGCCGACCACCTGATTCCGATCCTGGATGTTTTCACGCATACAAGAAGCAAAAGATGAAGCCTACGATGCTACTCGCAGTCCCGGTGTGCCTCCACAGAGACTCGAACTCTGGTTGCAGGATGTACTCGTGTTTCGAGCTCACACTTTTCGTATGAGACCTACGTCCTAACCATCTAGACGATAGAAGCCACACGTAAGCCGTGCGCCCGGCAGGAAGATCAGCCGCGTGAGTGAAGGCGAAGGGCGATGGATGGAAAAGAAAGCTCATGGTATAGAGATCCCACTCCGTCTCCCTGTCTGACAAGAGCAAGATATAACAATCCAAAGTGAAGCGAAACAGACACACAGAACACGGAACGTCGGTGACCTTGAGCCTCATGTGGCCGGGGAAAAAAAGTCACGGGCATGGCCGATCCGGGTACACGCCGTCCGGCTACTCGTCTCGCCGGCCCAGGTCCAGATCCACCACCTCACACATCTGCCCCATCGCATCATTCAGTCAGCATATTCTGCATTCTTCACACTACTTCAACGCTTGATCCATTCTCCCTCTCCCCCCTCCAAACACCTACACCCATACCTACACGCCACACCATGCCCCCCAAGGACGCTGCCCCCGAGGTCATGCCCGAGCTGGGCATCGACACCATCTTCAACCTCCGCGGCAAGGTCGGTCTTGTCACTGGCGGTGCGACCGGTATCGGCAAGATGATCGCTGCTGCCTATGTGCGCAACGGTGCTAAGATTTACATTGCTTCGCGCAAGCTCAAGGACCTTGAGCGTGTGGCCGAGCAGCTCTCGGCTCTGGGCGTGTCGTCCGGCGGCCAGTGCATCCCCGTCCAGGCCGACGTGGCCTCCAAGGCCGGCTGCGACGCGCTCGCCGACCAGATCAAGGCGCGCGAGACCCGCCTGGACATTCTCGTCAACAACTCGGGTCTCACATGGGGTGCGCCCATGGCCGACTTCCCCGAGGCCAACGGCTGGGACAAGGTGTTTGCCCTCAACGTCAAGTCGCAGTTCTACCTCACCGTCGCCCTCCTCCCGATCCTGACCAAGGACAAGAACAACATCCACCCTGCCGTCGTCCTCAACATTGCCTCGATTGCTGCCATCTCGCCCCTGGCAGAGGGCGAGCTCAGCGCTCCCGGCCACGGCACCTTCTCGTACCAGCCCTCCAAGGCCGCGTCGCTCCACCTCACTCGCATGATGGCCGCGTCGCTCGCCAAGCAGAACGTCACCGTGAACGCCATCCTGCCCGGCGTCTTCCCCTCGCGCATGACCTCGTTCGGTCTTGAGAACTCGGGTGACCTTCTCGTTGCCAGCCAGCCTACCGGCCGTGTCGGCACTCCCGAGGACATTGGCGGTCTCGCCCTCTTCTTTGCCTCGCGTGCCGGTGCTCACTGCACCGGTACCGCCGTCCCCATTGACGGTGGTGTCTCCCTTGGCGTCTCGGCGTCGGCCAAGCTGTAAAATAGCACATAACATAAACACATACATATGTCATATTCGTGAGAAGCAGTACAAGTGGAGCTGTCGCAAGTCACACGGACCTACGCGTCCGCAGTCTTGATTTGCTTTGCCCGACCACGCACGTCGGGAACGGCATGGTTCCGCAACAGCTTGACCATGTTGCGCCAGTCGTGCGGCCAGTCGCCCCTGCCTCCGCACGCATCCACGATTGCAACAGCCAGAAGACCCTCGGCAGCCGTACTCGGCGCCGCGAGGTCACGTACGACGGCCAGAAACTGCTCGTCGTTGCCTCTGCGGCACTGGAGGCGGTCCTTGAGCTCATGCCCCAGCTCGGCGGCAAGCACCGGACGGTCGGTACAGAGGAACGCCACCTCGCGCAGCTCCTCGACGACCGTGGCCGCGTCCTTGTCCAGATCGGTGGCACTGAGGCGCAGGTTCGCTGCGTCGCTGATAAAGTCGTGTTGCGCCAAGAGTCGGGACAATGTGAGCGCAGTGGCGCCATACTTTCTGTCGCGCTCGGCGAGGGTGTCGATGTGGTCAGCCATGAACGCAATGCGGCGATCGGCGGGGCGGTCCCACTTGTCCTCTGCGTCAGGTTCGGGACCGTGAGCAACGAGCGAGGCCATGGCGTCACACAGGCTCTTCTGCCCACTGGGTGTGTCGCTAATCTTGACCAATGCCATAGCAGCAGACTGCCACACGGAACGGCTGGGGCGAGCCATGTCTGCCGCTGCGTTTCCAAGGATGACGGGGGCAGAAGCCGAGTATGGTGCCCACCACTCGAGGGTAACAAGAGCCATAGACGCCACATTGTCGTCGTCGGTCTGGGACAGGACGCCTACCAGCTGTGCATATCGCTCCCGGTACTCGGGCGCCACGTCCAACGGCTTGACGCGGATCGCAGCGAGGCGGGGCGCCTCGTCCTTGTCATTTGCAGCACTGCTGACAATGGCCCAGCCGCCGTCCGTACCAAGCAGCTGGAAGGCAGCAAACGAGATCGCAGCGGCGCGGACGTCTTTGTGCGCCTCGGGCACAATCCGCTGTAGCAGCGATGCGGCGTGAGGCGCCGGGAGTCGCTGGGCCGCAAGGCGCACAGCCTCCTTGCGGCTCGTAACCTTGGCCTTGGACGTGAGGATGCCTTCGAGGAGAGGCTCGAGGCGAGACGGTTTGACAAACCTGCTTGCGCGAGTCGCAGCGTACATGGCCACACGGGCCTTGTCGTTGTCAGCAAAGCTGAACAGAAGCGGCAGGTCGTCGGGGGACGAGCTCAGGGACATGAGCGCAGCCTCGGAGATTGGCAGGTTGTCGGACTTGGCCAACTCGCGCGCAAGATCGAGCCCGCCAGTAACAGAACCTGCAGTGCGAGCGGCGTTGCAGCGGTGCCACGTCGGCAGATCCTTCTTGCTTACGAGGTAGCTGAGTTGTGCGAGGTAAGCCGTCGTCTGTTCGGGAGTCCAGCGGCGAGTAGCGCGCGAGTCGGCTGGGAAAGACCAGGCAGTCTGCTTGTTGAGGAAACGGCCATACGGGGGGCTGCCGAGCGCGGCGCCCAGGAGCTCCGTACACGACCACGACAGGGCCTTGGCGACTGGGGCGAGGTCGGCAGCCGAAGGACTAAAGTCCATGAGCTGCCGAACGCGGTCGTGTCTCGTAGGCTTGGGCAAGAGCCAGCAGTCTACTGCTTGAATCGCATAGTAGCGTTTGCCATTTTGGATAGCCCTGAGGAGGTCTGCTTCCAGCTCAGGAACGTCGTTGACGTGTTTTCCAAGAACTTGAGCGAGGGCAATGACGAGGTTGCAGTCATTGCGGTTGAGGTCAGCGTCGATAATGGGACGGAGGGTTTTGCAGAGAGCCATAGCCTGCCTGCGAGGCAGCGTGTCGCGCCTTCCAATATGGAACATGCGAGCTGCCACGTTCGCCCTTGTCAAACAGTCCATGGCCCACTTGACGTGTTCTGGTGAACTGCCCCGCTCCCGGAGCATCCTGATGGCAACCATTATGAGTTCGCTCCACGCGTTGTCATTGGTATCGGGTGCGTCGAGGGCGTCTTGAAAGACGGTGGTCAGGTGAGGGAGAGCCTCGATAGTCCACAAGCGCGCGGGAACAGATGAAAACGATGAAATAGCACTGAGGCGAACGGGGCTCTGTTCGTTGCGAAGCCGCTCGGCAGCGGCCACCACAACCGCTGTCACGGCCGTTGGGTCGCCCGAGTAGACTGCGTTCCGGACAAACAACGCCCATGCGGTACTACGCTCGTCCGCCCCAGGACGGCGAGTACCCTCCAAGAAGGGTTCGCGGACCTCAGCCGGAGGCAGGTAGACGTCTTTGAACAGCAGTACTTGCCACGAGTCGCCCTTCTCCTCGCCAGCCTTGCGGTCTCGACGCGCAAACTCGGCTGCGAGCGCCCTCGGGAGAGCGTCGAGGATGACGCCGTCGACTTGGGCTCCGCCACGCCCTGCCACTGCGGCGTTGTAGGTCGCCGCCCGGTCGCGTGGGGGCTGTGCTGACAGGAGACGTGCAAGGTCGTAGCTGTTGCCGCTAACGGAACGGGCATAGTCGACGAGCTCGGGCGCGCCTGAGCGGGCAAGGGTGCGTATGAGGTTTGGAGCGAGGTACCCGACGCCAGTGCCAAGTTCCGATGTCAGGAGCGTGAGCACCCGGCCAGGTGCCGTCCGTGCAAAGATGTTGAGCGAGGAACGCAGGCCCGAGGGAAAGGTCGTGGGCGGGCGGTCGTCTAGTGCGCCGAGAATGGCAGTTGCGCTAGCTGGCGAGACGCGAAGGATGGACTGTAAAGCCGTGGCGTACTTGTTCCACCACTTGTCGACGGCTGGAGCGGCAGCCAGGTCGGCGCGGAGTGTCTCGAGGACAATGGCAGGGTGGGCCCGAGCGAGGGACCTCCAGCGAGTGACTGCGTGTAAGAGGCTAGGCAAGGCCGACGCGACGACACCTGGAGAGCAGGCAGCGAGCAGGCCCACACCCTCTGTGCTCCACTCCGCGAACAGTGGGAAAAGTCGGTCGGCGAGCGCGGTTCGTTTCGCCCCGTGGTGCGACTGAAGAACAGCGTTGATCAGTGCCGCGCGGCGCACGGCGGGCGCGTCTTCGAGACTTGCGTCCAGGGCCTGGGGGCAGGCAACCATGGCTGCCTTCATGGCCCAGCGAGACAAGGCGGCGTCCTCGTCGGCGACATGTGCTGTGATCCAGGCGGCGTCGCGTGTCGCGACGGCCATCAGTGCCCCCAAACGCCGTTCGTACATTCCGCCAGCGTCGAGTTCCGCGAGGACCGAGGCGAGGTTGTCCTGCGAGGACCGAGCATAACGCACAACTTCCTGGTCACGTTCTGGCGCAGCCAGCGAGGCCACACGCTGGAGGAGTTGGGCGGTGGACGACATGGAAGACAAGGCAATGCCAAGATGAGTAGCGTGGAGCCGTCTGCGGATGCGTCATTAACAATTGCATTCCGCTTTGATTGTACCTGGTCCCGCAGGTTTCGCCTCCACCTGGCTTTTTTATCAGTCCCACCGCCAGATCGCTTGATCTCTGGCAGAACGGATGTGTGGCTCTGTGGCAGCTAGCCAACAACGGTGCATAGATACAATGGCCGCTTCTCCCTAACATTATACACCCAAACTCAAGTCCCAGAGGCCCGAAAAAGGTCCCAGAAACAGTGTCGACTACAGCCCCGTGCGCGGTCTTTGAGGCCTCTCTGTCTCCCAAAATCGGCTCAAAACCGACTCCCGGGACCGGCCTGCTCAAGGTCACTGGCCCAGGACGGGTCATAACGAGGAGGTACGCGCTCCTCGGTCGGAGCTGTGTATGGTGTTGCCTCGACGCGACCGGCGTCAGACTCCTGCGTGATCACTGACAGATCTTGGGGAGCAGGGCGGGACAGTGGCGACATCGTAGCCTTGAAGCCTGACGTGGGCGAGATGGGGCTCCTCGCGTTGGCCGACAAGGGGTGGTCCTGGCTAGACGCAAAGCCCGTCATCGACTGGCTTTGAGGAGAGGAAGGAGTGTTGACTTCCCGGGGACCACCAAACGTGTTACCCGAGTACGTCGAGTCCGAGTGCGTGTGGCCGCCAAACCGGCCAGGAGCAGCCTGCGGTGGCGAGTAGAATGGGTCAACGCCGGCGAGCTGTGCCTTTGTGGGTGGAACCGAGTAAGGGTCGATTTGCGAGTTGTTTCCCTCCATGCGAGGGCCAGTCAGGGAGTTGACGCTGTCGTTGCCGCCAGTAAAAGGCGCATGGACCATGTCGATTTCGTCAACCACAAAGTCGGAGAGAGCGCTGCGCGGGCGGTCGGGGTTGAGGGGGATGCCAATGGTGCGCTTCTTGCCGGTAGGCTCCTTGGAACGCGAACGCCTCCGCATGCACCACCAGATGAGAACGCCAACGGCCGCAAGAACAACAACGCCGCCGACCTGGGTTACGTCAGCTCTCAGTCTTGGCAAGGAACACTCACGACACCGCCCACAATGGCGCCAATGGGAGTACTGCTCGTTTGGCCAGCACCGGTCTTTGCGCTCGAGCCCGATCCTGTGGAGCTACTCGCCGACGACCCTGTTGCTGTTGTACCTGCGTTTGAGGCCGTGTCCGAGGTCGTCCCTGACGGCAGTGCCGAGCCATCGCCTCCATCGGGGCTGATAAACTGGGCGAGAACAAAGTCAAACTGCTGGGTCGAATTGCCCAGGTAGTCGATGATGAGCTTGTACTGGACTGTGGGGTCGAGAGCAGCGAAGAATGTGACCGAGTTCAATCCCAGCCACGGGCTGTGCCCATTCAGAGTTACGTTACTTGGCGAGTTGTACGGGGTAGGTTGGACAGTGATGCTGTAGTCGCCGTACCCGTAGCCGACGGTGCCGTAGAGAAGAGCAATGGCAGTGTTGGCGGGAATGTCAAAGCTCATCCAGGCGCTTGGGGAGCTCGTCCCGACGCGGTCATAAGCCCCGTAGCAGTACGAGTTGTCCTGGGCTAGGTAGCCACACATGCTGGTGGAAGCGGTCCACGCATTCTTGTCGTTTGCGGTAATGTTGTCGGACATGTACCACAGCTGATCGGTGTGTTCCGTCAAGGACGCCATGGACTGTTTGACGGCCCGCGCTCCTGAGCCGCCAATGTAGGTCGCAATTTGCGCGGACTGGAGGGCAAGCTCGCCCGAGTGAAGCTTGAGTGTGACGGTGTGGTACGCATAGTCGAGGCCCGTCGCCTGGCCGACAGTCGTGTTCACAGCGCTGACGTCGGAAGGCGAGTCGCTACCACCGTCAACGATCACGGAGACTGAACCGCTCGCGTCGCCAGTGAAGGTGACGCCCGTGCCGAGGAACGAGATCGACACGGTCGCACCCGCAAAGGTCGTGGTGTGCGAGCTGAATCCTTGGCCCATCATGTCCTGCCCCGTCATCCACTGAGACCAGTTGGTCTGGGACCAGGTCTGGTTCCAAGTCTGGTCGGCGGTACCTGAGGACGAGGGTGAATAGGCAAACATGGGGCTCATGTCGGTGACTTTGAACGAGTAGGATTCAAATGCCGCTTGGGCGACAGTGGCGAGTGCGAGCGCCATGGCGACGAGCAGCACCATTGCTGCTGGTGTATGTAGTGGTGGTGGGCGAGTTCGACGATGGAGTGAAGAAGAAGAGGTCGTTCGGAGGGATATGATTGAAAAAGGTCCCTACTTTGTCGCGTACCGCGTCTTCTTGGCGTTCGCGGAAGGGAAGCTGTCCCCACCGTACCACCGTCCCCCGCGGAATGAAATCTAAAACTGGCCCTCTTTTTCCATCCAAGCTTCCAAGACCCAGGCCACGTTTTACAGTCGTGCACGACGCACGACTGGTCCCAACTCCCCGGCGTGTAGGCCACCAGTCCATTTTGGCCAATCTAGAGCACAGATCGTGTTTTAAAGTGAGTCGGAAGGGGATGCTGGTCGCTAGAGGTCAGGACAGAGGGGCCCCCGGGGTGACGGCTGAGGTTTCTACCCATTAGGCATAACTGCGCTGAAGCGCAGAAGCAACGCCGAGGTGCGTGCCTCAACCGGTAACCATTCAAGCCTCACGAAAGGAAGCGAGACTTTGTTCGGTTCGGTGTTGCCGCATGTGCGCTGGAACCCGGGCGATGGTTGTACAGCGCGGATGTGAATACACCTGTGGCCTGTGGCCAATGTGACCTCGACTGGGATTTATGCTGCGTTCACCATGGCCAACAAAAACCACACTATGGGGCAAGGCGACGATTTTGGCAGCATTGTATAGTGGCCAGTGGGTTTACCCTGGGACGCCAAACATGGTTTCAGATTCCAGCTGCGGTATGTCCAACGTCTAGGCGTCCCAGGTTGGTGTTGCAGTTCTGGTCGATGTATCCATGCCATACCACGTCATTGCAAGGCGTCTTCAGTCCTCCATGCAAGGTGTCTACAGTAGGCCGTAAAACGCATACACGGTTGCCAAGGCTGAGGTCTTGGCAGACATTACGTGTTTCTGCCAGCTGTCCCGGGTACTCGCCATTCCAATTCCTCCCATGGGGTGGATTTTCCTAATCTCCTAATGGACACATCTCCAAGTCCTTCTGGACATGGCAGTCGACCTGGCTGGCCAACTGGCCACCTTCCCAGCTAGCGTGGAGCCTCCTTGCGGTGACTGTGGATCACCTGTTCATTATCACGCTCCCAAAACTGAGTCAACCTTGCGTGGACCGCGTCTTTTTTGAGTCTCTGTGTGTTGTCTTCAATGTCTCCGCCGATCAGTGTATCCCCTCGGGCCTCTGGTGCACAGTTTTACGCTCGCCACCACCCTTCTGATGCATCATCATCATCTCTTCTTATCAACATCCTCCATCAAGCATCATCAGCATGAGGGGTACCGCAAACAACCCATTCTTGATCCAATCCAAGCCCATCGACCTGGCCCGCGCGGACGACTGCGCCGCCTTCTTTGCAGCGCTCTATGTCGGCCGCGCTGCTGCCCAGAGTGACTTCCCTACGTTCTTCTCGATTCCTCACTCCTTCCCTACCTCCCACACCCTTGGTGGCCTGTACGACCCGGGTAACCCTAAAAGCAAGACGAGGTTCGATGACGGCCTCAAGGAGTTGTGAGTGACCATCTCGTCTGGATGGTTGCCGGTCTTGGGAGGCAACCAACCTCCAAGGTGCCTTCAATCAGCTAACGCAAAAGTCTGAATGCCCACTGCGAAGACAGTGTGACTGAGAACGAAATCACTGTGTCAGTGACCCTAGCTGCTGCACGCATATTCCTGACACTTGTAGCATCACGAACATCTGGGTCTCTGCGCTCTTCGGTATCGCCTACCTTACTCTGGACAGTGACAAAAGGCTCCGGTTTGCCCCCCAGAAGACGTCCGGCAAGTACGCGCGTTTCCAGATCGAGTACCTCCTAAACAACATCACTGGTGACGACCTGCGCGAGCTCCATCTCAACAGCTTCAACAAGCGCTTTCTCACGGACGAAGACGACGGAGGCAAGGCTATTTGGATCGGACCTGCGCGCTTCGTCCAGGTAAGTGACGAGACAGTGGGCATGCCACTGACAAACAGCTGGGTTGTGGCTCTTGCGGCAACGCCGGTTACGTCCTCTCGACTCGCAAGGTCTGCGACAAGCCGCTCTTTGCATTGCGCGCTGAGAAGAGGATGTCGGTGGGCAAGACCATTTGCGCGATTGACATGGGTGACGAATGGTGAGTCACCTCCTCAGGGCGCACGGTCCACTAACCACCAGCGACTGCAACAACACTCCCCGCGAGACCGACGTTGGAACCCCCACTCCCGCTCTCGCCGAGTCGACGCCTTTACAGGCCCCGTTCGTGCTGTTGACTCGCCCCCAACACGAGCGCAGCATGGTTCTGGGCTCGCCGACTTTGGTGTCCAGAGACTCGAGCCCCACTCCAACTGCCCCCAGGACCGTGACCAGGACCGCGACCAGGACGTACTCGACGACCAAGGTCAAGACTGCCGAGAACTCCAAGCCAACTCGCAAGAGTTCTGCTGCGGCCCCGGCCGCTCCTGCACCCAAGCGCACCCGCCAGCGCTGAACGTCGTGGAAGGCAGCTTCTGCTATCCACATCCGTGTCTCTGATATTTCGATTTCGACGCACACTCCTTCCTTTCCTCTCGCTGGCTTGATGCCCAGTGGAGGTTGTATATTGGGGGTATCTGTACAAACGCTGAGGATATATGCATGTTGTGAAGAGACGTCCTTAATAAGAAGCCAACAGGTAGAGACAATTCGCTCGGTTGGAAAAGATGCCGTCAGTCGATGCAGCCACTGCGTCATCACCCCAGGCCGCCGTTTTTGCCACCCGGGAGACGCGACTGCTTTGCAGATGACCTTGACTAGAGCACGACGCTTTGAGTTGTGGGTGGAGTATCTATCTAGACTTTCATGCCTGGTCTCTAGAGGAGGATGGGTATGGACACTTTTGCCTGCTCTATCTGGGGACGCGGACACTGACACACGGATTCCGACCTGGTGGGTCTAGTAGGTCCCATCAGAGAGATCCCATCAACTTCCAATTCTGACGCCCTTCGCTCTTTCTTCCCACCACTCTCCTCGTCTCACAGCCTTCTCTTCATCCCACCATCTCCTCCTCTCCAACTCACCTCCTCACCGCACCCCAACGCGACTCCCCACCTCGACTCTCGGCGACTTCGCGCTCCGGCCTCACCGTGCCTCCTCGAGATCAGTGACGGCAAGCACCCAGTAAGCTGTTCCTCCTCGCCTCCTCTCAACTCCCTGGCACTTTCTGCATTTGAAGCGAACGCCGTCGCTAACCCTCTTTCAAGCCGCCACGCGCGTCGAGATCACCGCTTTGCACTTCGTCCTGGGTAGACAGTCGCCTTGCCCTCGCAACCGCAGGTGTCGTTTCCTGCAAACTCTGTCTTCTCCGCGTCAGCTGTCCACGTCAACTTTCCACGTCAGCTTTCCACGTTAACTGCATCAACAACCAAGAGCCTTCTCTCTACGTCATCTGGCATTCCTCAGTCGTCTTGCACGCCGGCAGGCACTTGCGCACATACGCAAATCCCATTCCCACGGTCTCCCCTCACTGAAGGGCGGTCCCACCCCCATTTCCGCACCTTCCAACGCCAATAACGCACTGTAGCCGGAGATGGTGAGGACACGCTCCTCTAACCCTTCAGTTGCTTCGGCTGCACCCGCCAAGCGTCCACGCCGCTCCAGCACGCCGGTGCTGGTCGACCCGGACAATTTCTATGGTGACCTCCCCACACCCCGTAGCGAGGCGCACTGGGACGGCGGGTCCGCCAACCGCAGCTTCCCCATAGCCGAAGATGAATTCGGCACATACGACGGCCACGACTTTGACGTTGACGACAGCATGGTGGCCGACGACGATGGCGACTTTGGGGGAGAGTTTGACGACGACAACGGCCTTGATGACAACCACGACTTTGACGACGGAGAAGACTTCAACCTCAACATCCAACTCCTCGGCCAGGGATCGTTGGATGAAGACCTCGCTACCGCTCGAATGGTCCTCGACGACACCGGCATTGAGCTCGAGCAGAAGGGCCCATACCTCTATATTACCCTTCCCCTGGTTGAGCTGTCGCCTCTCGCCCGCGCTGCCTGCGGCCTCACTCGTCCTCAGCCTCTCCTCGTGCTTGTGGACATTTCCCAGGGCTACCGCCGCACATGCCCTCGTCCCGGTCTCACCGTTCGCCACGGTGACCTCAAGGAAGGAGGAATCGAAACCTCGACCCAGCGTGCACACCCTGGCTTCCCCATGGGTCTCTTGCTTTCGCAGGTGGCCACCAACTTCTTCAAGGACCGTTGGAAGGAAGGCCGTTTCGAAACATTTCTGAGCGACTTTTGCCTCCTGCTCAACGACCGTCTGCAAAACGCAGGCAACACCTGCCTCATGTGTGACAAGGAGCACCCCTTTCCCGGTGCCAAGCCCACGATCTGTGACGCCCCTCTGTGCACCTTCCAGCTCGAGAACCTCGGCCTCGGCGCCGACCTGAGCCTCTTTGACGCCGACCACGCGGTAGCAGACTTTCTCCTCACCGCTGCTGTTGCAGCCTGTAACGACACTCTCAGGCAGAAGGCCTCCCCGCTTTCCATGCCTATCAAGCGCGTGGATGACAAGCCCTACGTCCCCAAAGACGTCGCCGACATCCTCGACAGGCTCCCGACGTCTGAGGCCCTTCAGGATGCGGGTTCTGGCCGCATAGAGCTCATCAATCAGCTCGATTCCGATGCGTCTTTCCTCGCTGGATGGGTCTTTGCGACCAACCGTGCGCACATCGTCTCTCTCCCTCCAGGTCAACTCACGTCGATGCCGGCTCCCTACCGCTTCCAGATCCACACCTCCACCCGCAAGCACGCTGAAAAGTTTGAGGCGCTGCGTGCAGCCCACGGCAGCTTTCTCGCGTTCCACGGCTCGAGTATGAGTAACTGGCACAACATTCTGCGTCAAAACCTCAAGAATGCCAGCCACACGCCGATGATGTCTGCTGGTGCGGCATACGGCGAAGGCATTTACCTCGCCGACAACAGCGGTCTTTCGCGCACCTACACTCGTCCTACATCTGGCTGGAAAAGCTCGATGCTTGGTACAATGCCGGTGTGCATCGGCCTCGTCGAGGTCGCCAACTCATCGCGTGTTCACAAACACGCTCACGGAATCATTGTCGTCAGCGACGAGAACGCAGTCATGCTGCGCTACCTGTTTGTTTATCCCGCCATGGAAAAGGTTCCTGTCGTTATTGCCAAGTCCCTCGAGACGCAAAGGTACCGCAACCAGACGACCATTGCCTATGGATCGACGTACGAAGAGGTCTCCCAGTCGGGAAAGCTACTCGTGACCAGCGACGAATACTTCTGGGACATTGACGAGGTTGTTGCGATGGTTCAAGGCAAACTTGGCCTGTTCATCAACGGTTACACGCAACTTCCCTTTGCTCCTCGCGACATCAAACTAATTCTCGACCACCCCGACGCCAAGGTTCTCAGACAGCTGGAGGCGGCAAACGCTGCCATGAAGACCAAGATTCCCTCCAGCGTCTACACCCGGCTCAACTCGGTTGGCCGCCACTGTCGCGGGGACAACACCCCCGACTTTGCCACCAGCCACCAGCAGATTGCCGACCTGCGCACCTGGATCGAAGGACTCTCGTCCCCTGTTCAAGAGGCCCTCAAGCGCGTCCCCTTCCCTGCGGTGGACACGCACACGGGCCACCTCTTCCGCAACACGGTCATGCACGCGATCGAGCTCGTCATCTCGGGCGGCGAGTGTATCCACCGTTTTGGCGACTTTTTGACGCAGGTCAGGTAGAAGGAAAAAGAAGTAGATTCTCATGTGATGAGGCCACGAGTGGGGATGCGCGCTGGTGTCACAGCAAACGTTGTAGTCTGTAGTTTAGGTACTTGAGGCCGAGAGCCAAGTTCTATGTGATAAATACATGTCATGGATGGCCATAACCGCCGCCGCGAGCTACAAGGAACCTGCTCTCGGCGTTCTCTGATCGAACCCTATGCTGCGAGATTCGAAACCACTGATAAGAACGCCGATAAGATTGGACGGACCCTTGGGCACTGCGGAGAACATGGCCACGAGCATGGCCACGAGCATGGCCAGAGCATGTGCAAAACGAAACACAGAGGTTGCACGGTAGCTTGCAACAAATTGCCGCTGGCTCGCAGAGGAGAGCGTGTACCGTGCTTTGCGGGTCTTTTGAGTGCCTCCCCTGCCGCCTTGCATTTGTTTACAAGTAGGCGTTTTCCACATTTACGTAATCCCGTTGACCCGCGTCCCGACGCCCGCGAGTCTAGTCACCCTCTGTCATCGCTTGGACGCATCCGCACCCCCCTGTTTGCTCTCTTTGATCGTTGACTCACTTCTCTCTCATTTCTGCCATTCCCTCCTCCTTGTGAGCATCTCTTCCATCACCTTCCCTTCGCTGACTTCAGACACGATGGACACCAACATCAACCCCCAGACTGCATCGCCGCTCGCGGGCATCCCCACCGAACTCCTGACCCGCATCACCGGACACCTCACCACTGAGGACCTGTGCAAAGTTCGCCTCACATGCAAGCTCGTCGCTAGCCGCATGCACTCGTCGTTTGCGTACGAGTTCTTCCGCAAGAAGCAGTTTATGATCTCGACAGTCTCATTGCAGGCCCTGGTGGACATTGCTGATAACCCGCTCGGCGCTGGACTCAACCATGTCATCATGGCAACGGACGTGTAAGTAAGGAAGAGCTCTCCCATGGGTCAGGTCAACATGCCCGCTGACTTATTTAGCTTTCGGTTTGGCTACCACCGCAAGCCGTCCCTCTACGCAGCACTTGCCGCGGACCAGAGCTATCTGGTGCGCACCGCCAGGTACCGCGACACGTTGGCGGACGTGTTTCGCAAGCTCCGCGACCACCTCGACACGATTGATATTCGTGATTTCAACTCGGTCACACGCTTCCGTGAGAAGAATTTTGTCGAAGGACACACGGGCAGTTGGAGTTCGTACGGCGCTGCAACAGCGCAGAATATCCTCGGCTCGCCCCTCGTCATGCAGAACCACGACCCAACCTTTGTCGCGGCCATGTTCACCAATGTGGTCGCTGCCGTGGCACAGTCGGGCGCCACCCCACCCAACCTCGAGGTGGTCTTCCAGGGCCGCTGGGGTCTCGAGGACAATGCATTCTACATCCCCCCAGACCTGAAGGACCCCATGGGCCCATACCTTTCCAACCTGCGCAAACTCCATCTCGCCGTCGCACCAAAGCAGTCCACGGTCGACTCGGACTCTACGTTGCACTTGAAGACCTTCCTCGCCGCCTGCCCAAACCTCACATGGCTGCGCATCAACTTCCAGGGCGACTGGTCAGAGGCCAACGACTTCATCAAATGGCTTGCAGGAGATGACACCACCCGCGTCTTGTCTCCTGCCGCCGCCGCCGCCGCCAATGGTCTCGACAATGCCGCCGCCCCTTACGCCGACTTTGTCATCCCATCCGTGCCGTCGGCGCCCCTGTTCCCACTTGAGCAGCTCGAGATTGGGCTATGCACCGTCCAACCTTACATCCTCGCCAAGCTCTTTGAGCGCTTCTCCGTGCGCACCGCCAGTCTTCGCCGCGTGGTCCTCGACGGCAGCGACGCCTCGGCCGCTGCACCGCACGCCGCCGCTGACGACAAGAACCTCTGGGCCGGCGTCATCCGCGGTCTCGGTGGTTCCAAGCTGCGCACGTTGCGTCTTGCTTTACTCGGCGAGCAGCGTAATGGGCAGCGTCACCACGCTGAGTTTGCGTACGGCACGTCCCAGAAGACTGTCCATCACATTGGCGGTACCGCCGCCGACCCCTTTGGTCCTCTTGGAGATGAGATTGTGGTCAGGGTGGCCGGCCTCGGGCGCTACACGACCGTTCAAGGCAGTTCTGATGACGAGGATGACGAGGATGATGAGGACGATGAGGATGACGAAGATGATGAGGATGATGAGGATGAGGACGACTAAGAGACTACACATCGATGTGCTTGCAATGTCGGCCGTACAGCTGAGAACAAAAAATAAAACAAAACAAATTCTGTGACACATTTGCATCGGATTCAAACAAACATATGTGCAAGCGACTAAACAGTCACTAGCTTAGGCGATCGTGTAGACAATCTTCTCGCCGCTAATGGGACGCATGTACTCTTCAGTGCGGTCTTGAACCTTGCGCTGCGATACTTTGGCGTGGGAAACAAGCGCGAGACCGTCGGCAACAACATTCTCGAGTCCGCCTGGCATGAGGCGGATGGGGTTGGGCACGACCTTTACGCCACCGCTGCCGAGATAGTCGAAGAAGCTGGCTGCGAAGGCCCGAGCCTTGAGGTCAGCCGGGAAGACCATACCAGGGCGGAAGGTGACCATCTCGCCGAGCCCCTCCCACACAGCACCGTATACCGGCTGGATACGGAGCTTAGAAGCGTCATAGTCGTCGGGGCTGTGGGGTACGAAAGTGACGAACTTGCCGTCTTCCGACAGCGTCGACTCGACGAGCGCGGGTGTGTTGCCCTCAGCGATCGAGTCTACAGCGTACTGGACACCAGCACCCTCCGTGGCCTTCCTGACCTGCTCGGGCCAGTCGGCATCGCGATAGTCGACGAGGACGTCGTAGTTGAAAGGCGCGGCCGAGAGGAACGCGTGCTTGGCCCTTGACGCCGCGCCAATGAGGCGGATCTTGCGTCCCGAAGTCTTCTCGGCCATGTTGACCATTTGCGCAGCGTACTGGCCTAGCGAGGACGACGAGCCATACACGAGGACGTTGATGGGCTCAGCTTGCTGGCTTGAGGTGGCGCTGGCAGTGTCCGCGAAGGGAGCCGGCAAGCCCATGCGGTAGAACACGCCTTGGGCGGCGGTCAGGCCGCACATGCTCACGGCTGACGCGTTTTCCAGAGGCATGTCATCGGGAACGCTCCAGATCAAGTCGTAAGGCGCCGTAATGTACTCTGCAAACGCGCCGGGGCGGAAGTTGCCCGAGCAGGCTTGGACCCGTTAGTGTGCTGAAAGAAACATATGTTGAGCTGCGGTACTCACCCCCTTGGAGAAAGCCGGCGACACGGGCACCCGTTTGTGTGCGCTTGTCGGTCGAGGTCTCGAGGTCTGATGCAGCGCCTTCGACGACGCCGGCAAAGTCGAGGCCGATAACGCGGTCAGAAGTGGCAATGGGGTGGGCGATGAAGAGGCCGTCCACGGGGTTAAGAGCGATGGCACGGACGCGGATGAGGACCTCGCCAGTGGCCGGTGTGGGCTTCGGGATGTTGCGAAGAGTGACCTCACTGGTTGTGGGGTCGAGAATGAGGGCCTTGACGGTGGACATGATGGTTGGGTTGTGGTTGTGTTCGAGTGTGAGTCGGAAAAGTCGATGGAGTCAAGATGTGAGAACAGGAGCAGCTTTAAGTATCATGGACTTTACAGCTTTACCCCAACCAATGTCGGATCCATGTTACGCATGTGGAGCCAGCTTACCAACCACCATTCCACAGATCCACAGGCCTGTAACTGGGCAGAGAGGATGCGAAATCTGGGAGTATTCAACCTTCCAACCTTGACCTTGGGGCGGGTTGCCCAAATCAATAGCTGATTTTGATCCCCCGTATACTGGCCATTGAAGCTGAGTCATCGTTGAACTGCTATGCTGTGTCATCAGTTTGGACGTTGTCGTCCTGGCGCGGCACCGAACGGGTCACAGACGGTCGATGAGATGATTGGCATAGGTGTTGCGCGTTTAGTCGGTTAGATCGCCAATCTGTCCACGTTTCAAGGCACGACGCTCCACGCTCACGCTTTAACGAGCCTCCGAAACTGAAGACGGATTTTATGTACAACCGAACTGACATCTGGCTGCGCGCTCCCTTGTGCTGAACAAGCACCTCGGAGACCAATAGGCTGGAGATATCCGACGAGGTGGAGGAGTGGAGGACACAGGTGTGGAATCTGCCCCCAGGTAGTCACCAGCACCCGTTGTTCCGCTTGAGCCAGCGTCGGCCAGCGCCGGCCGATGCACGGCAGATCTGTATTGTATTTTGACTAGCTGCCCACCCGGGGGTGATGCGACTCGCATCACCGCACCTGTGCGCGCGTGCGCAGTCAGCTGTCAGAGGAGTGTTAGCAACAGGTGACTGAAGACCAGTCTCAGCGACACCACCCATTACACTTTGCTAATGCGCCCCCGCCCTAATGGAAGCTAATGTTTTTCGTGATCTTTGTATGGACTGGATTACATAAGGCTAGAAATGGTTACTAATGAGACGAAGCTGTCTTAGCTTTTGATCAAGCTGCCACCAAGCAACGGGAGGGTTTCTGCGCCTTGGGGATCGCCAATACCACTCCCACTGTCAGCCCGATCAACCCTGCCGCTTGTGAGAGCAGTCTCATCCAGTTGGGCTGAAAACACGGCTTTCAAGACGCGCAAGCCGTGCTCAAACTCTTGGCTGGGTGCTCGGTCTATAGCGGTGTTCCAAAAGTCATTAGGGGTGGAAAACACCGGTGGCGGTCGACGCAATGTGTGGCCGACCTGCGCGCTCTTTGGGGATGGAGAAATGTGTGTCCGATGGCCTACATTGCGGCGTTGATTAGCACAAAGGGTCACCATACACTAGCGTGTCTGTAAGTACAACTGAGGTAGTAGCGGTCTTTTTGCCTCTGTAGTGATGCCTCTGGCAGGCTACAACCGGCCACGGCCCTCGACGAATGAATGGACTGCATTCTCCAAATAATCGAGTACCAAGATGGCTCCCTAGCGCTCTTGACATTTTAACGTCATACACCTCTTCACCCAAAGCCCATTCTCCTCCTCTCGAAATCCTGCGTCCGTGGGATTCATTTGGTTCAACCTCGCTGGGCTAAACCGAAGTGGCACACACTTATTGTTTCACCTGCGTCGTAAACCGACACCATCACGCTTTTTGATCCGACTCTTGCAGACACCTATCATCAACACCACCGGCCGCCGGTACACCAAAGCTATCAACTTGACCCGCCTCACAAATGTCACGCCAATGAGGACGACTCCAAATGGCGAGGACGGGACGGTCGATAGGAGAACACCAGCGCCAAGGCCAGTTCATTAAAGTCGTACCTGAGACACACCACGTCAAGAGGCTGTCCAACGCACCGGGCCGCATTGAGGTACTGAATTCTTTGAGAAGCGAGCTGCGCGGGAACACGTCCCCGTGAGGCGGCTGCTGCGCTTGTCGCCGAGACACCGAACTGCCGCACACAACTGACGCAGATAAGGCCACCCAGGCAGGGAGCCACGCAGGTCCGCCAGCCAGAATGCCGTGTTATCCCGTGAGGAGCGGAGCTGTACGTCCGTCAACAAAAAAGTCATCCGGCCGCATCGGAGATAACGGCCGCTTGACTGCTCCACCCACAGGTCATATCTGCACCTGCTGACCCAGACGGTGGCTTGGGACCCCTGGCCTGGCGCCTGAGCTCTGGCTCTGGACAGGACAGGTTGGACGGGTTATTTGGGATGGAGATTTGGGATACGAGGGGCTGGGAGAGGCCGAGAGGAAAGCCGGACATACTTTCCGGCTCGCCCCGCGTGGTGCAGCGATCCGCAACTCTAAAGTGTGCTACGCAGAGGGCAGGATCAGCCGGGCTGTAATCTCCAGAAACACTCTTGATCTGTGATCTACATCTTGACGTCCTTCATTCACAACGTCCACCCCCAAATTGATCCATCGTTCCCCTCTGACTTCTCACACATAGGACGAACAGTTATCATGCGAGCTCCAACTTTTGACCAGTCGCGGGAAATGGATTGGCCGACAACGACCTCCCTGAGATTGAGCAGTCTTGGCATTTTTTGCCAAGACCACCAAAGTCACAATAAAGCTTACGAGACCCGCAGAGTTCGCTTCCGACGGCCACCAAAGCCAAGGAAGGTGGCACATGTGGACACCTGGACGCCTGGACATGAACCCAAGGCGCATGAGCTGAGGAGGCTGCTCGTCATGCAAGGAGAGAGTTAGGGCTTCTGCTGGTGTGCCGGTAACAAGGTGGAATTGCGAACGAACGATACAGTTTGCAGATACGACGGGGACGGGCCATTGAGCCAGAGCAGTCGAGACAGCAGGGTGCGGGTTGTACGGCTGGTGAACGAGGCGGCCCTGGCGGCACCCCCCGGCGGAAGCCTGGCTTCATAAAATCTCTAGATGAGACGGAGGACGTGATTTTTTCCCAAGTCACAACAAAACTCACCACACCACCACCTACACACACCCAACAACCATGGGCTGGTCTTCGGCAATCCATAATGCGAATGTGGCGGTAGCCAAGTCGTTCGTTGGTCGCTACTTCCGCCTCGAGGGCAGCGGTCATGTGAGTGTGGACAGTGCATGAGGGACTTTGCTATGGGGAAAGGCGGGGGAGATCCGAACACATCGGATCTCGCATCACCAGCTACCATCTATGGATGGCAGTGGCCCCCCTCCGAGCGTCGATCACATCCAAAGACATGGCCGAGACTGACACTGTTGCAGCCCAAGGAGCGCCCCAACACGTTCTTCTTTACCGAGATTCGTGCCGGAATGGCCACCTTCTTCGCCATGGCGTACATTATTTCGGTCAACTCGTCCATCGTGGCCGAGTCTGGTGGTACCTGTGTCTGCCCCGCCGACTCGATGGCGGACCTTTGTGCCACCAACGAGGAGTACCTCCTCTGTCTGCAGGAGATTAAGCGTGACGCTGTCACTGCCACCGCTGCCATTTCTGCCCTCGCGTCGTTCTGCATGGGTCTTTTCGCCAACATGCCCATCGGTCTCGCTCCTGGTATGGGTCTGAACGCCTACTTTGCGTACACTGTCGTCGGCTACCACGGTTCTGGTCTGGTTCCTTACGAGGTTGCTCTCACCGCCGTCTTCGTGGAGGGTTGGGTTTTCGTGGGACTCACTCTCCTCGGCATCCGTCAGTGGCTCGCTCGTATCATTCCCGCCTCGCTCAAGCTGGCTACCGCCGTCGGCATTGGTCTTTACCTCACCCTCATTGGTCTTGGCTACAGCGCCGGTATTGGAGTGATCACCGGTGCTACCGACACCCCCATGGAGCTTTCCGGCTGTCTCGACGCCCTCCGTGACCCGGACACTGGTCTGTGCGCTTCCGCAGACAAGATGCGCAGCCCCACCATGGTGAGTCCCCCAAGGCCAAGCCGTTTGCTAACGTTATCCAGTGGGTCGGCATCTTCTGCGGTGGTTTCTTCACTGTCATGCTCATGATGTACCGCGTCAAGGGTGCCATCATTGCCGGTATCCTCCTTGTCTCCATCATCTCGTGGCCCCGTACCACGCCTGTTACCTACTTCCCCCACACCACTGTCGGCGACGACGCTTTCGACTTCTTCAAGCAGGTCGTGACGTTCCACCCCATCCAGCGCACCCTCAATGTCCTGAAGTTTGACATTTCCGGCTACAGCGGCCAGTTTGGTCTTGCGTTCATCTCGTTCCTCTACGTCGACATTCTCGACGCCACTGGTACCCTTTACGCCATGGCCCGCTTTGGTGGCTTCCTCGACCCCAAGACCCAGGACTTTGAGCGCTCGTCGGTTGCGTACTGCGTCGACGCCATCGGCATTTCGATCGGCGCCGTCCTCGGTGTGCCCCCCGTCACCGCTTACATCGAGTCGGGTGCCGGTATCGCCGAGGGTGGCCGTACTGGTCTCACGTCGATGACCACTGGCTTCTGCTTCTTCATCGCCGTCTTCTTCGCTCCTATCTTCGCCTCGATCCCCCCCTGGGCTACTGGCTGTACCTTGATCATCGTCGGATGCCAGATGGCCGCCGAGGCTCGCTTCATCAACTGGAAGTACCTCGGCGACGCGATCCCCGCGTTCATCGCCATTGCCATGATGCCCTTCTCGTACTCGATCGCGTACGGACTTATTGGTGGCATTATTTCGTACATCATCATCAACACGCTCGTGTACATCATTGAGAAGGCCTCGGGTGGCCGTATCGTGCCCCCCAACAAGGACGACAAGGAGACTTGGTCGTACAAGCTCGAGGGTGGCTTCTTCCCTCCTTGGGCCCAGCGTCTTGCCCGTGGCAACAAGCAGTTCTGGAAGGACGAGGAGGAGGGCCACGCCAAGGGCGACGGTGGTGTTATCTCCCCCACCGAGTCTGTGGACCGCGCCACCGTTGGCACTGCGACCGAGGCCGCGGTGGCCAAGGAGGAGGAAGTCAAGGAGAAGGTGGCAGCTTGATTATTTAGATTCATCCGTTTTTAGAGAGGGGCGGGGAGTTGGGCTGCTATAATGATAGATAGACTTTATGCAAACATCCCCAAAGGCAAAGACCTCTGCAGCAGTTTGGACGATTGAGCCAGGGCACCGTAGCGATGGTGACATATAGGCGGCGTCCAACCATACTAAGGACAAAGATAACAAACAGGACACCTCGCCAAGGCTCCCAACATGAACCTCGTCTAAAAATATGTCGATGCACACGCTTCAGCAGCATGCACTGGCAAAAGATAAGCCTAGTATGGGGCTCGAACCCATGACATTTTGATGTCTTAAAGAAGTAAGAGTCAAACTATCTACCGACTGATATAACCAGGCTTTCTGAAAATTGTGCAGCGGCCATGATCTTGAGGTCGCGCCACTCAATTTACTTCCGTGTGTGGCATCGCCACCCCTCCTTTATTGCAGGATCGACCAAAGGCCTTAGACACACTCACCCTGCATGCCACTGCAACACACGTAATAATACAAGATGCATTCGCATGCATCATAAACCCAGAAAGAAGAAAAGGAAAGGGGAAAGAAAGAAAAAAAGGGGCAAAACACAGTATAAATCCTACAAAACACGGGCGCACGGCGCTACATTTTGAAATAGGAAGAAAGAGTTCGGGTCACAATGAGACTTGAGACGGAGACACGGACGGAAGAGAGGAGGGGAGAGTGACGGAATGATGTTCAAGATGAGAGAAAGTGATTGCGATTGCGATTGGGAGAGTCAGGAGAAAGAGTGTTGGTTTGGAAAGAATGTACGAGCGCTCAGCGCTGGAAAGGTGGTGGGGCGCCCATGTACCCTTCCCCCGGGTGGGGGTTATGCGTGGGCTGGCCGCTGGGGTCCATTCCCGGACTGCTAATGTCAGTGTTTTTTTTTTCCTGTTGATTCTGTTTGTCTGCTTTGGACGTACACGTATTGGGGAGAGATCATGCCCCACCGCTCGTCCCCTGGACGGGCGGGATGCTGCTGGAGCGCCGGTCCACCGAACGGCATGCCTACCGGGACACGCGGCTGGTGGTGGTGGTGTTGCTGCTGGTCGGCTGGGTAATACCCTTGCTCGTAGTACTCGGTGTACTGCTGGTGGGGGTGGTAATGCTGCTGCGGGAGGGTGTGGTACGAGTCGGGCGACACTGCCGATGGTTGAACCGAGGGGACGGTAGGCGGCGGCATGCCCTGTACCCCGCCGCTGCCCGTACTGCCGCCAGTGCCGGGGGGAGCAAGGTGCTGTTGGGAGACGTCGTAGTACAGCGCGGGGCCGAGGTCGCTGCCGTCTGGCGACCTGAGGAAGGGGAAGGCCTCGGGGGTAGGAAACGCCTCGACACTGCGATGTGACACCGGTGTCGATATCTCGCCGCTGCCCGTCGCGCTCATGCTTGCGCTCATGCCCGCACTCATGGCTCCTTGCGCGGTGGGATGAGGCATCGGTCCGGGAATGGTGATCTGGGGCCGGACCGCCGGCGGTGTAGGCGGCTGAACGTGAGACTGGGTCTGGGTCTGCGCTTGCGTAGCGACACTGCGAGCCATGACACTGAGCAAGTCGGCAATCTGCCCGGCCTTGCGGGACACGACCTCCATCTGCTGCAAGGTGGCGATGCACGTGCTGACGCCACCCATGGCTGCGTCATGGTCGTTGGGCTGGAGAGCGCCAGTGTTGATCGCCACGAGGGTGATGGCAGCCGCGAGCCAGGCGTAGTCGATAAACTCGAACCTGATGGGACAACCCTGGCCTTGCAGAGGGTGCTGCAGGAGCGTACTGCAGATGTCAAAGATGACGCGGGCCGAGTCGAGGGACACCTCGAGCGAAGGAGGCGACATCCACTCGCCAGCCGAGACGCTAGCATAGTGAATGTAGATTCGGGCCCAGTGGTATCGGGCATGGAGGTGAGAGAGGCGGAGGACGGTGGCCTCTGGGGCCGTCGGGTCCCATTGAAGGTCGGCAGGGAGGTTGTTGTACCAGGCGTTGAGCGAGGCGGCAAGCTGAATAGTTGTCGACGACGGCTGGTTGTACGCCGTGTCGTGCGGGAGCGTCTCGACGGCATTACTCACGATCCGGTCGAGAGCAAGGCTGTGGATAAACGCCGACACTGTTGAGGGTTGGCCCCTAGGCTGCTCAAGGTCCACGTCCCAGTACTCATCGTCGACGGCAAGCGGGAGCGGGCAGCTGACCTCCGAGTCGGGCAGTGCCACTGCGCGACCGAGAATGACACACATTGACCGGTCCAGGTGGTAAAGACACCAGAACGCGCGAGAGAACAGCTGGCGCTCCTGCCTTTCGGCAAGAGTGTTTCCGGGACCGTTGTCGACATGAATGCCAAGCTCTTGACAGGCCCGCAAGGCGTCACCCGCCACAGCCCAGATGGTGCTCGGGTTGGCGTTTCCACGAAGGAAAAAGCCAACAAGGGCTGTGGCCTGGAGAGAGAACAGAGTGGGCGTCTTGCGGAGGCTCGTGCCCGCTCGAACAAGAGCTCGGAGGTACTTCCAGCCGACGGAGAACTGGTCACTCGACTCGCGCCACTGAGCAAAGCGGGCGTTACCGGACCCAGGACCAGAGCCACCAGAGCCTGATCCAGACACAAAGCGTGCACCGTTGGCAAACACCATCAAGCACACTTTGGCGAACTCGACGTCGCCGACATAGAGCCGCTGGAAATATTGGCGGCGGAACAGAGGCGCCAGAAGAAGTGGGAAGACGGCGTTGACGCGAGAAAAGTAGGCGTCGATCAGGAGAGCGGCCTGGTCGTCTTCGGGCCACACTCCATAGTCGACCGGCTGGCGGCCTTCCGTGACCACCACGACCTCCCACTCGGGTACCTTCCAGATGCGGGGGCGTTTCATTTTGTCGAGCTCACGAGCAAAGCCGACGTCACCGCCGTGGTTGAGCGCATGCATCAGGTTATGGGTAGCCGCCTTGCCGTAGAACTGCGGCGTGTCGAGGTCCCCCCGTAACGCCTTTACAGCCGACGGAGAGGCCGACGGCATGACGGTGGACGAGGACGTTGAAAGTGGCGGCGGCTGGGCGGCGTACGGGTCGACCTTTGCGGCCAGACCGAGGTCCGAGCCATAGCCATAGGCGTACGCGGCAGCAGCAGGAGCAGCAGGAGCAGCAGTGTTGGCGCCGTAGGCGTGGGCGTGAGCGTGCACGGCATGGTGGGTCGTGTCCGCAGCCGCATACATGCCCGGCGAGTCCGAGCCCATGGTGGTGGCCTCGCGGTCTGCGGAAGGTGGCACGCTCGTCGACCCTGGAAAGGCGGTCGGTGGCGCCGGGGCTGAGGAGGTGGCCATCAAGGATGGCGCCACGACCCCCCCGGCACCGCCGGATCTCAGGCCCATTCCCACTGGCCCGACGGCTCGCCCGGCGGCGTTGGCGGCTGATACGGATGCGGGGGAGGCCAATGACGAGGCCAATGACGCCGAGGTGGGTGGGTTGTTGGGGTTGTAGATGAAACGCTTGAAGGAAGGGAACGGCGGAATGTTGTGCGCACGCAGCGCCGTCGCATGCGCATCGGCATCGAATCCATCGATGGCAAACGCTGGTCCCACAAAGGAGACAATGTCCACGCCCGGGTGCAGTTGGCGGACGAGGTTTTCGAGGCGCGAGCACCGTTCTTGCAGCGCGGTAATGTACCTGGATACACATGAGCCCCTGAAACATTCCTTGGGTGCGTTGTGTGTGCGTGCGGCGCGCGCGGACAAGCCGGCCAGGCCGTCTCATGGTAACACTCACCCCCTCGGCGGACCCTTGCGTGCTGGCTCGTCGACATAGGTGCACTTGAACTGGTTGTCACGGCAATGCGTGCACTCTGCGACAATGTATCAGCAAAACAAAAAGGGAGAGAAAGGAGCGAGAGTGACAGGACGACACCACAAACCGCGTGCTGTGAAACTCACCAGACTCGCCAGTCCCGCGGCCAGCCAGCGGGCCATCGCACCGGATTTTCCGTCTGTAGCCGTTAGCCTGCTGTGGAACAAACACCATTGTTTCGTCGTAGCCATATTCCTGAACCACGTTTCCTCTAGAGACTAAAAACCCACCTCCGACAGATATCGCAAGCACGCTATGGTGGGGAGAGAGTGTCAGAAATAAAGCTGTGTCTCGTCCCATGCAGTGTAAAGGGACAGCAAAAAATAGGACGTACGGGTACCCTGCGGCGTTTGGGCTCGCCACCGGACTCGTCACTGTCACCGTCTGGCGACCTGCGGACCGCCCTTGCGCTGGGAGTGGGTGTTCTTGACAGTCTAACGGTGGCCACTGTTGTTGCCAGAGATTGGGCGCGGGGCCGGGAAAGTTGGTGTGATGGGCCCGAGCCGAGCCCAACGAGTCGCGATTGATCGTCCATGGTAGCAGCAAGGAGCAAGAAAGACGACGGTCTATAGACTCCTGTAGATGTCTAGTCCAGTGTTCACCAGGGACACTGTCGTAGGTCTATTCCGGAAGTCTTGCGGAGCGAGAAGAAGGGCGAAGCAGAACAAGTCGTTCGGTGCGGTCTGATCGTGCGAGATAGCGTGCGCGGCACGTTGCGGGCGGGGGAGTCCAGCCCCGACCTATCTCACGCAGACCCGCGGACGACCGTTGGTATCGATCGAGAAGGCGAGAAGAGAAGCGATAGTCTTGAAATACCGACGGTTGCCAGTACACACAAGTGGTGTGTGGTACTTTGGAGAGCGAGATCGAGATCGAGGTTGAGGCCGGGGGGTATGCGAGGGCCTAAAACTCGGTTTCGTAGCGTCCGCGGTGGTTGAAAAAGGAACGTGGATGTCTGAAGGAGACACTGCAGTCAAATGTGAACGCGGCCCGGGCTGATCCAGATCTAGCTCGACCACGGCCTTGACGGAAGAGTGTGTCCTTCGTTGACAGTGAAGTTATGAGAAAGAGGGGGAGGGAGATTGTGCACTTGGCGAAGGGGGGTTGTCGTAGCCGAGAATGGAGGCACCAGCTCGTCGGACGGCCCGTCTAGCCTTAAGGCCTTTGGAGCCACCAAAGGCAGACGAGGCCTACCGCGCGCGCGAGGGCTTGTCATTGAGCAAACTCGAGGCAAAAGGAAAGGAAGGCTTGGGATATGCCCCTGCACATACGCCCGTCACACATGCGAAACACGTAGAAGAGAGTGACCCGTCAATGCGCCGCGACGCCGAGGCAGGTCCCGAGGTCCGCTGGACGTACCCATATTCAACGTGTGGCGTTTATGCCACCCGGACGACCGGGTCCTTACGAGCGCACGAGGGCCACCGAGAACAGACGTCAGAGCACAAGACGTGCGCGGACGAGCGCCAGGTGGGTCCGCAGAAGGGGTGCACGAGCGACAGATAGAGTTGGAGGCTAACGAAACCCGGCAGGAGGGTGCGGAGGGTGAGGACGAATGGAGGGGGAGACCGCAGCGCGTTTCCCCCGCCGACTGGTGTCCACAGACCCTCCTTTTGATGGTTACTTCCCCTTGCAGTGAGCTCGCAGCATCTACCACGTCGGCATTCAAGAGTCCGACAAGGTCGCCAATGACCATGTGCGTGCGTGCGTGCACGCAGGGGGATGGTCAGGACTGGCCCTCGGATTAACCCCAAGAGATCCTGCATGGAACGCCCAGTCATCAGGAACTGTGTGTGGGTGGCACTCTGTTCGTGAATGCAGGTGGGTGAGAGTGTGGTTTCACATCCCGCAGCATGCCCATTCACACCCGTTGTGTGTGTTTGAAGACGTTGGCTGGAAACGCCAAACTGCACGTTTCTGGTGGGTGGTGACGAGTTCAGCAGGGCCGAGGCTCTTTGTTCGGTCGTTCCTTCAGTCGAATTTACTGGTTTTGGTGCGAGGCGTTGGCATTCCTTCCTTCCTTGATGCCTGAGGGTCCTCTTGGCCGCAGCGAGGCCTTTCCCCTGTATTGTTCCCAGAAATACAGAGGGTCGTTCTCGGTTATATCCAGGTGGTGGCGGTGTTTCCGGGTGGCGTCCGGCCCGTCCGAGTAGTCTCCCTCTGATACACCTTGTTTGGAGTGTCGTGTTGTGATCCTGTGGCCTGTGGTGGTCCTGCCATCCTGTTGTCCTGCCATCCTGTGATCCTGCCATCCTGCCATCCTGCCATCCTGTGATCCTGTGATCCTGCAGAGGTGAGGGTTCAGGTCGACCCGTCATCTGCCGGCTTAATGAGCAAGGCCAGGCCAGGCCCAGCGCCACAACCGATCGACCCCACAAACGCAAAAGCAATAGCGTGTGTCGTCCTGCTCGCTGGCTTTGCCTGCTGGCTTTTCTGGCTTTCTGGCGTTCTTTCTGGCTTTCTGGCTCCACGCACGGATCAGACGACGTAGGGACAAGCGCAACATGCGGACCTGGAACACACGCGCTTCCACTGTCGCACTCCTTACATTCCTTACCAGCACCCGTCCTGCCATCTCCATATCTCGCACAACCTTGCGCAAGGTTTAGTTGTCCTCACCCCCAATCTCGGTCCGCAGCAGGGATTCTTCCATCTTTCCAGCCATCTAGCCAGATCCCACGCACACGAAGGTCAGGACCAGCGCAGGCTGCTGTCGTGTCTTCAGGGGGAAGAGAAGAAGGGAACATGCTCGCTGGCCATCTCGTGGCGTGTGTTTCATCGTCGGGCGTGAAGCTCACTTGATACAGCCTGTCATTAGCATCCACGTACGTACGTACTCTTGCTTGACACGGTCTTTGGTATGATTCCCATTCCGTCCACCTTTTGGGTCCCTGTGGGGGGAGGGGGAGCTGACGAGTGTCCCAGGAAGCTATATTGTCGCCCTGGGCGCTCAGAAAGGGGCCAGGGAGGTGTTGACCAAGTCCGAATGCCATTGGGAGTGGAGTCCCACGGCTCCTTCCACTTCTACCACTCACGTGCGCCAGATCTCCTCAGCTACTCAATTTAGGACACCACCAGGGGTATATGAGCCTGTGCTGAGCGCCAGCGGCGTGAGTGGTAGAGGCGTCATGACCCCCCCCCCAGCCAGTGGCACCGGTGAATGGTCATGGGATTCCTCATCAACTCGACGTTGAACGGTTGATTGGTTGGACGCTCGGACGTTCGCAAGCCAACGAGTTTCACAAGTCTCTAGTGCACTCCAGCAGTAGTTATACAAGCATAACAGGGCCTCTCAGCTTCATGAGCAGACCCTGCTATGAGGAGTATGTACGTCAGTACCCAATCGTCATCCTCGACTAACAAAAAGGCAGGAAGCAAAACTGAGCGGACCGTGCTAGAAAGCCGCAGTTTGACGTGCCTTTTTTCCCGCCACACTGCTGGAATGCGTGTAACAGCCAGGCCCACAGCTGATCTTCCATGCCACAGAATAACCTCGCAAACGTCATCAGAATGGGTGAGCGTGACGTTCGGATCAACTCCCTTCCTTCTGGCCTCCTAGGATCCTAGCTAGGATCCTAGGACTCGAGGGCTATCATATAACCGTATCCATGCGTCCTCCAGGAGACCGACGGGAAACACAGACCCAGAATTTCTCTCCACTTTTAGTTGACCAGGTGGAAATGCAAAACACGGATCGGTTCGACGGCTTCCACTTGGGTGTGTAGTGCAAGTGCCGCTTCTCCAGCATTACGTCAGCGCGTCGCATGCTTTCACGGCTGAACTGTTGCAGTGAGATGGGCCACAGCCGGTCCTTTGTAAGCACATGTTCTTGTGAGCGCGTGGTTATCACCGTGACCAGTGAGGGGCCGTGTTGAGTCGGCCATTGTCTCTCTCCAGGTCGCCACACCATATAAGGACGTTGGCTCTGCCTGCCACCACACTCTACTTTTCCGTCCGGGCGGCAGGAAAAACGGGCCGCGTTTGCTTCCGTGCCCGGTTATAGCTATGGACGGTAAAAGCCGGACTTTATCCGTGGCTCCGTGTCGCCGGGTGTCTGTACACGCTGGTTCGCTCTAGCGCTCTCTGGTCGCGCCGAGACGCCGAGGGGTCCCCCAAGCTGTGACCTAGCGGACCCTCGGGCCGGGGCTGACTTGGAACGGGGGGCTGCGGGGGAAGGCGGGGATGGGGAGGAGAGGACGGAGACAGAAACAGGTCAGGTCGGTGTGGGCGAGGGAGCGGAAGAGCGGACGGGAATGTGGCCGAGTAACAGCGGTCGCGCGCATGTGATGTGTGCGTTAAGCGTTTGACAACTCCTCTCCTCTCCCTACCACTCGTTGCACATTCCCATATCCCGGGCCACCATCCACATCCTACGGCGCCCGTCCATCATACATATCCCTGCTCTGCTGGCCAATTATCGGCGTGTCCGTCACGCAGACATAGACGAGTAACTCGTCCACCCATCGGCGACCTAGCAAGGCCTGGTGCTGCATAGAGCCCGACGTCTGTCGCCACCCAACAACGCGCAAAGGACAACTCACCTTGACCGGTCATGCCTCCTTCACCCGATGGGGACAGTGATGGGCCCACCAACCCTGCCAAGCGACGCAAGGTGCCGGTAAGTAGGCGGGTGGCTGTAGGAGAGAAGAGAGAGACAGAGTGAGGGCATGGATGCTGATGTCCCCAGCGCGCGTGCGACTATTGCAGAAAGTGAGCCTGAACAACACGGAATGGGAGACAACACCCCCTTGCTAAAACATGTAACCCTACAGGCGTAAGATCCGCTGTGATGGACCCATGCGAGCTGTCCATGACCCGACTTCAAGTGAGCCCCGAGTTACCCTCTCTCCTCGCTTGCGCGCTTGGTTCCCCAGCTGACGTCTTGCCAGAGTGTACGCACTGTACGGAGATGGGTCTGCAATGCACGTACCTCCAGGAGGCGAGCCGCAAGGGCCCACCGCGTGGGTACGTCGTGACGCTCCAAGAACGGTGTGCGCGACTGGAGAATCTGGTTCAGCAGGTGAGTGTGAAAAGCACGGCGGCGGCGGCGGCGGCGGCGTAGCAACGTGAGCTGATGCCGGTCCTGCAGCTGCGGCCTGGGGTGGACATTGAGAGCTGCTGCGGGCCCCCAATGGAGTACGAGACCTTTGACTTTGACTCGTACAAGGCGCAACTGTCGAGCTTGGAGATTCCACCCTTCCCAGCGTTCAGGCAGTACGTTGCCGGCCAGGCAAACATCAACTCGAGCCCATGGGCTACGGTCATCAGCGTGGGGACACCAATGGCGGCACCCCCACCGTCCCTAGCCGGGACGCTCGCTGCTGCTGCGCCAGCGTCAGTGTCGGCGACCATGTACACTGCGCCCGTGTCCGACAGCCTGCTGCGGACAGGGCGCTCGCTTGTACCGGACCTCGGGTCACCCACGTCCGAAAGCAGCCGAGGCGCCGACGCCGACACACCCACGGACCCGTTCATCATGACATCCAACGTCAGCCGCATGGTCAGCGCGGACAACGAGAGCATGCAGTACTATGGACGTACGGCCACCACTGGGCTCGCGCGTGCTGCGGGCGACGAGGCCGCACTCCTCAAGGAGCTGGACCGCGTAAAGTCCAAGCGGTCCAAGGTATGGAAGACGCCCGAGTGGGAGGTGTGCGTCAACAACACCGGACAGCGGCTTATCGACTGGACAATCTGGCCCGAGGACGACCTGGCCATGACCCTTATTGACGCGTACTTTGACTGGGTCAACAGCGTCAAGCCGCTGCTTCACCGCCCGCTCTTCCGCCAGCAATACTTTGCACGCCTGTACATGAGCGACTATGACTTTGCCAAAGTCTGTCTCATGGTATTTGCCAACGGCGCGCGACACGTGTTCGCCCCGCTCGCGCAGTGGCGACGCGCGCAGGACGTGGGACACCTTACGTCCAGCGAGCGACCGAATGACGGATGCGTCTTTTCGGATGGTTGGAAGTTTGCCCGCGGTCTCATGTCGGCTGGTGACAGCCTGCACAAGGCGCCCACGCTCTTCCGGCTCCAGACCGCGGCGCTGCTCGCCCAGTTCCTGCATGGCAACACGGACGCGACGGTGCCGTGGGCCATTGCCGGCTCGGCTCTGCGAGCGGCGCAGGAGATTGGTCTGCACGTCGACGGTCCCGGCTCGATGAACGGCGCTTCGGGGGCGGAACGCCAACTGCTCCTCCGCGCCTTCTGGTGTCTGTACCACTACGACCGCGGTGCGTGCGTCGCCCTCGGCCGGTCCGTGGCGCTGCACGACTCGGACATTGAGACGGCCTACCCGCTCGCTGTGGACGACGAAAACTGGGATGCCGATGGCGACGAGGACGTGCCGATACAGGCCGGGTCTAGTAAAGTCGCGGCGTTTGTGCACGTCATCCAGCTGGACCGTATTGTGAGCGCCGCCGTCTCGACGCTCCCGGCCAGGCGGGACGCCGGGTTCGGCCTTGCGGCCCGCCTGCCAGCAATTCTCATTGAGCTCGCTGCCGCGCTCAACAAGTGGGCTACGGCCTTGCCTGCCAGCCTGCGGTGGGATCCCGAGTCGCGTGACACGGCACACTTGACACGCACGGCCATCCTGCACGCGCGGTTCCACTGGGTACGCATATTCGTGCACTATGCGCCCGCCGCTGTCGCTTCGTCTGTCGGAGGAGTTGGCGTTGGCGCGCCGCCACAGGCCATGCTGGACATTGCGCTCGAGTCTGCGCGTGCCGTCTTTGGCGTCTGTGCCGCCCTCCTGGCCCATGAAGCGTTCACGCCTGCCGCGCAGCGTCCGCTGCCTCTGGAGTTTATCGACTATGCCTGGGTGTCTGGCGCGGTTGCGCTCGTGGCGATCCGGACGGGCGCCGTGCCGCCGAGCGAGGTCGAAGACGTCATGGCTGGCGTCGCTACGTCGGTGCGCACATTACAGCAGATGGAGTGCGTGTCGCGTAAGTCTGGCCAGGTCGCCGACGTCCTCACCGCCATGGCGAGGGTGACCCGCCCGCCGGCGCCTGCCCACGCCTCGAGGATCGAGTACGCCAATGCCAATGCCCAGCAACAACAACAACACCAGCAACAACACCCGCAACACCAGCAGCAACCGCCACAACAGCCACAACAGCAGCCGCAGCATCACATATCGCAACTCATGGGCGGCGGCCACCCCCAACACGCCCACGCACCCGCCACACCGGACCTTTCGTGGCTCGGCGACCCGTCGTCGCTCTTCATGCCGCCCATCTTCGACGGCGCGACACCAGGCAGCGACGCGATGTATACCGATGGAGCCGGGCCAGCCGCTGGCGCCGGCGCTGGCGCTGGCGGCCCTGGCAATGGTGGTGGCCACGGCCACGGCCAGTCGTCCGCACCAGGGAACAGCAATGGCAACGGTAACGGCAATGGCAATGGGACCGGCCCCGGTGCGGGCCGCCGGACAGGCGACGAGATGTGGGCGCACCTCCTGGAGACGTTTGTGTGAGTGCCCCTTCTGGTGAGGGTGGTGGTGGCGTTGCTGACGGGACGGCAGGACGAGCTTGAATCACCCCGGTGGTCAGCATCAGTAAAGTCATTTTACGACCAGAGCGTTGTACCACTGCCCCCTTGGGATGACACGGTGTGCCAATTAGTCGGGTACGAGTTAAGAGGGGATACATGGCCAGCAGCGTGGACAGCCGGTGGCCGATTAAGTGAAGGCCAATGAATGGCAGGCAGCAGCAGAGGTGCCCGCGGCGGATAGGATAGTATGAAAGATATATTGTAGGATTATTGCATTGTGCATGTCGCACCACCCAAAAGAAAACCAAAGAAGGGCCTTGGAGCCTACCTACATACGCCCGTCTTCTATTTACAACGTCCCGTGTGTCTCCTCCCGCGTCTAGAGCTTGGCAGCCTGCGCTTTGGAGAGGTATCCCGTGACGAGCTCTTTTGCCTCCTGCGCGACGCCAAACGACGCCTGGTATCCCGCAGGCCCGATACCGTAGCAGTGGAGGACGGCGACCTTGCGCGGCGTCGACGCCGCCGCCGCGGGGAGAAGGTAGTCGTGCTTGATCTCGCGTTCCTCAATCTCGAGGCGGAGGCCGCCTTCGCGCGACGGCCGGAGACCGACGTTGTGCGCCACAATCTCAATGTCCTTCCAGCTCGTGCCGTGCGGCCCGGCCAGCGCGGGACACACCTTGTACGCGTTCTGGAGGATACGTTCCGCCGTCTCCTTGCGCGGCAGCGTCGAGTAGTCGTCCTTGAGGTTTGTGCCGCCGAGAATGACGCAGCCGTCCGACCCAGGCCGCGGGATAATGTACACGGCCTCGCCGGGGGGGAGGTTGCTGTCGCGCACGCCGTAGCATGTCTGCACGCCCGGCGCGCGCGCGAGCACCGTCTGTCCGCGGACGGGGTGGACGAGCGGGTCCTCGACGCCCAGGAGGCCGCGTGCGCCGAGCCCCGTCGCGTTCACCACGAGCGACACTTCGCCAAAGGCCGAAAACGCCTCGTCGATCGAGGCGACGCGCCGGCGCACAATGGGCACACCGGCGTCGCGCAGGCGGCCGGCGAGGTACGCCAGGATCCGGGGCGGGTTGACGGTGAACGACTCAAACTGCACGCCCTCCTTGTACGCCTTGGGCACCTCGGACTTTGCCAGAGGCCGGAACTGGGAGAGAGTCGTGTCAGGAGGTGGCGGATATATCTCAAAACAAGCAGCGAACATCCGCGTGTCTACGTCCTTGTACTCACGTTGTAAACGACATTCTTGTACCACGGGTTCGAGTAGCCAGCATCAGTGTGCCAGATGTAGCAGAAGGGCGTCCTGCGTGCGAGCGACGGGTTGGTCTCGGCAAACTCGGCAAACTTGGCAAAGGTAATGGTGTCGCGGCGACGCTCCTTTTCGTTGGACGCAAACGACGACCAGTTGGCGCCCTGTTATCGACCGTTAGCGAAAGGTAAGGTCCCGGGGAGGGGGGTGAGAGGCGGGACGTGGAGTGGGGGAGGTAGCGTGGGGCCCGTGTGCGGCTTTGGCTTGTATCGTTGTCCGCTTGGAACGAAACAAGCTGGATATCGGCGGCTGGTCTGTCCGGCCCATCTCCGGACACGCTCATCTCATAGCCAAGACATCACACCTTCCCGTCATGGAACCAACAGGCCGACCTCGCCGGAGGGCCACTGGTCACTGGAGGATATCGCAATCGACTGACGAGTCCAGGGACGCGCCAGAGTCGCCCCGGGCGGGGGACATGGCAGAAGCGATGGAACTCGCCCACCTCTCAGCGGTCGAGTTCCGCTCGTCCAACAGGGTGTAGCCTGTGAGTGGCGCACGTCATCGCCAGTCGGCGAGAGCGCCGGGTAACTGGCCGACATGGTTGGAACCGCCGAGCGGACACGAGCGGCTATGGGAGAGAAGGAGGTGGGGCAGGGGGGGGGCTGGTACTCACGGCCCAGGGGGAGGCGAATGCGGCGCTGTCCAGGTCCTCGGGGAGGTCACGGGCGATAATGGCGACACGGAGACCGGCGGAGGTGAGGGCGTCTGCGGTGGCGAGGCCGAGGACTGAGCGAGCGGGAGGGGTGGGATGGGTGGGGTGGGAGTGGACGCGAAAGTGGCAGAGCACAGGTGAGCGGACCGAGTGGTAGCGAGTGAGGGATGGAAGGACGGGGAGGGACGCGTGAGTAGTGAGCACGACGAGGAGCAGGTGGGGGGGGTTGACCGTCAGCGACGAGCAGGACCAGGCATGAAGCAGCCAACGTACTGCCTGCACCGAGGATGACGGCGTCATAGGGAGACTTGGCTGGCATGGCGGAGACGACGACTGGCGGGGACGATGTGGAGACGATGTGGGAGGAGAATGGAGCGGTGGGCGAAATGTAGATTACGCTCGTGCCGCTGGATATTAAAGAGGAATCATGTCGTCGGGTTTCGCCGTCCACCCGTCGCTTCCGACACCTTGAGATGACTCTACTCCGCGCTATCTCGGAGGAGCCCACTTTTCCGTGGCTTACCCCCTTCATGGCCCCCCACTGTCGAGCTCCTGACAGACTCGGAGCCCTGCTCGGTGTCTACCTCTGAGTGGCCAGGCTGCGCGCCAAGGCAAAGCAAAGGTCACGACACGGCGCCGCCCGTCTTCCGTTCCCGCTTTTCCAAGTCCCACTATTTACGAAAACAACCACCATGCATCATAGCCCCCCGGCCGACGGGGTTCCGCTTTAGCTGGCTGCAGCCATTGTTCTTCTTCACAGCCGCTGTGGTCCATGCGTGCGGGAAGACATGGGAAGCTGCAGCGTGTCCCGGACTGGACGCGCAGGCTTTAGTGGCTGGACGCAGGAAGGTGTCGGCAGAGGTAGTTGGTGTTGCGGTGTTGTGGCACGACGGGGCGTGTCCAACACCACCTGGGCCGCGCGACTTCCGCGCCCTCTCGCGTCCTTCGCCAGACTGTCTACCAACCCTAGCAACTCCACTCAGTTCACCCTCTGTTGCGTCGCTCTCGTTGGTCCGACGACAAGCACAATGGGGCCAGCGTTCTACCCCAGAGTCGGGTGCCCTATGGCGAGCAGGGAGGATCTGGCGGAAAGCCATTGAAAACACACTGTGCGCGATCGATTATCTGAGCAAGTGCCTAATGGCGCTCCTCTATGCGTTTCTCCCTCCTCCCAATAACACACTATTCGGGACTGACTGGAACTGCCCATATCGCTCTACGTGTTTCTCCGTGGCCGGCAGTAGTGCGCAGCGAGAAACACACTATCAGCGAGTGGACTATAAGATGTGCATGTCTCTATGCGTTTCATTATACAAAGGCCCCATGGGAGATATAGACAGTCTTGTATCTTGGTTTGCATAAAAAGCGAGAAACCCAAAGATCAGACGCTCCCCGTACCGTTCACCACTTGCGCGGTACCCTAGAGAAACACACTATGCACGGCCCGCACTCTTGTACGACAAAAGCGCGGTCACGTCTATGTGTTTCTCAACCCGTGCACCAGGCGACCTGCTGGCGCCCGTGCACGCGTGAATCCCTTGTCGTCCATGGTAAGCCAAAAAACACACCAGGGCCATGAACGACAAGGGATTCACAGTTCTGTATACGTTTCTCCCCGGTCGGCCAAACGCACTGTCGGCCGGCGATCCACTCGGGCTTCACGTCTCTATGTGTTTGTCCGCGGTTCGAGAAACGCACAGAGGCAGGTATGAGCGACAAGGGCATCACGGCGCTGGGCGTACGTATGCGTTTCTCCACGTCGGTCCGTGCAACTGTGTACTGCGTGTGGAGCGCGCCACCCGCAGAGAACGCAGTATGCGCGATTGCTATCAAATGTTCCCCCCACCTCTATGCGTTTCGGCCTGGGCTCCAGAACGCAGTATCAAGCGGTTGGATCGACTATCAGAGATGTGTACGTGTTTCTCGGCCGACGCCCAGCTTTTTGTGTCATCGCCGCGCCGCCGCCGCGTTGCGCGTTGCTTGCCTTCCCGTCCAACCTTGCTCTATGCAACCGGCAACGGCCACATGCGCTTAGAACAACGCCTACATGTTTGCATTGTGGAGGGCCATGTCGCCCACCAGCGCTACGAGCCAACGAGCGCACGAGCCATAAACGAGCCATAAACGAGCCATGACGAGCCATGACGAGCCGCAAACGGGCCCGTATCAACGACGACCTATTGTCCGTTGTCGCAATCCACCGACGTGGTGACGGGGTGTGTGTTTTGTTTTTAGTCTCAAGGGGGTCTCGATGTGTCCGTGTTGTGTGTTCCCCAGGCGATACAGTCAAAAACCAGGAATCCAGAGGCAAAAGATACTAAAAAAAACGAGGGCGGAGCCAAAATGAGTGTGTGTGTGTGTGTGTGTGGTCTATCAGGTTGTGTGCACGATGGAGATGTGGATGGGGGAGCCCGCAATGGGTGCGGTGTGGGATGGGAGACGGGAGTACAGATGGAAAGTGGCGTATGTGTCGTTGGGGGGTTTTTTTATTCTCATAAAACGAGGCGAACAAGCACAAGCGGCAGCTCAATGCCTCGATGGGTTGGCAATGTGGAGCGGGTCGGAGCGCTCGAGCGGGGTGTCAATCGAGCCCTCACCGCCGGAATATCCGCCGTACGGGTCCTCGTAGCCGTGGTGCACGCCAGCGGCGTCGCTGTACATCGGGTCGGCCTGGTGGCCATAGTCACCCGACGGTGCGCCCTGGTGGCCATAGTCGCCGGACGGTGCTCCCTGGTGACCGGCGTATCCCGCTTGCTCGTCGAAGCCGTCGGGGGAGTAGTAGTACCCTTGGCCGGTGCCGGGCTGCATGCTGTCGTAGCCGCCGTGTGCGTCCGAGTAGTGGGTGTGGTCCGAGTAGCTCTGGTTGGCGCCGTTGGCGAACGGGTCGCCGCTGTAGTCGGTAGTTGGGCCACCATAGTCGTTGTAGTGCGGCTGGTCCGAGTAGCCGTGCGCAATTGCCGCACCGGCCGCGCCACCGGCTGCGATACCGGTTCCGGCCTGGAGGCCGAAGGGGTCGTAGCCACCAGCGTTGCCGTACGTCGCGGCATACTGGTTGTACTGCGCCATGGGCTGGGACATTGTCGACGGGTACGATTCCGACGTGGGGTGGCTCGACTGCATGTCGCCCTCCTCGTCGAGGGGCGAGCGCGAGGCCGCAGCCGAAGCTGCGGCGGCGGCCGCAGTGACTTCCCTGTCGAGACGCTGGCGCCTGCGACGGCGGAAGAAGAGCAGCCCGAGAGCCGCAATGATGGCAACAACGGCGAGACCGACCACGACAAACACACCCGCCACCGCGCCGTGGTTGTTGAAGAAGCTGCTCGAGGATCCGCCCGACGAGCCCTGGTCCAGCGATCCCGAAGGGTTGTGGACCACCACCTGGGTCACAGTGTAGACAACTCCGTTCGAGGTGGTGAGGACATCGGAGGTAAACGACGCCGGCACCGTGGTGATTGTCTTCCCGCTGGCGTCCGTTGTGGTGACGCTAACGGCCGTGTTGGCTGTGGACTGGACAGCGACAGCGGTCGTAAGGGATGTGGCCGCTGCGGTCGTCGGGGAGGTGACTGCGGCGGTCTGGGTTGGGGTCACGATGACCGTGCTGGTGGACGTAGGGGTAGCCGAGGTCACTTCAGCACTGGTCACTGGTGGAGTAAAGGTAGAAGTCGATGTTATTGTCGACTGTGCGGGCGTGTCACTGCGGAGTGGAGTCAGTGGGGCAATTCGGTGTTTGTGCCAACGACAACGCACCTGGTCACTGGTGTGTTACTGGTAACAGGCTCGTTCGAGGTGGTCGTAATCACCGTCACAGGAGGAGCCGATGTGGGCTGTGACGTGGTCTGGGATGGTGCGTCCGAGGTGGTGACAGCAGGGGTGTCCGATGTCGTCGGGTTGGAGGACGGGGTGTTGGACGTCGGGTCAACGGCGCTGGATGTGTCGACTACTGGCGCTGATGTGGTGGAAGGTTGAGTATCGGTCGAAGGCGCGGCGGATGTGGGATCGGCAGAGGTAGGAGGATCGGCAGAAGAGGGCTCTGTCAGGACTGCATTAGACGAAACAAGCACGACGATGGTGTGAAGGTTAAAAAGTAAGAGGGGGCTGTTGTAGCGCACAATGTCTCTCGGCAATGTGCGACAGGCCGGCAAGTACTTTCCACAACAGCAACCACTGAGAACGAGGAGGGGGAGGGGGATGACTTACCCGACGTAGCCCCGCCTCCCGTTGCTGACGGGGTTGCCTCGCCGGCGCTGGAACCACCGCTCTGGCGTGGGAGCAGTTGATAGGCAGCACCGGCCAGCGCACCGCCGCCGCGGCGTTGCCTGATAGCGTATGCGCTCATGGGCGCAGCGATGGGAGGGGTGTAGGAGGACGAGGGTGGCCTTGTTAGGCAGGTAGAGATGGGGAGGATGTATGTGTGTGGGTGTATGTGTGGAGTGGCCAGAGGAGTAAAACGACGAGGCAAAAGGATCACAAAGGTAGAGAGACGGAGACGGTGGTGGTGTGGGAGCCGCAGACAGACGCAGGGGGGGGAGGGGAAGGAGGGGACCAATATCTTGATCAGGGGCAAAATGCACAGCCCAAAACTCTCTCTTGTCTCTCACCGCGCCAGTGGGTTATTACACGATGGTGTGTTCCGGGTACGCGCAGGCTTATGGACCCTGGGACCAGATTGCGCAGGCTTTCAAGGCGTTTGCCGACGAGTCCGAGTGGATGGGGTGGGTGGTGGGGGATGTGTGTGTGATGTGGATGAAGAGGGATGGATGTGGGGAGGGAGAAGGGGTGATGGATAGATGTGTAAAAAGAGAGAGGGGCAAATGTCGACAAGACGACGACGACAACGACGGCTGTGGGCAGAGCGGGGAGCGGCGCCGGCGGCGGTGGGGGGATGGGGACAGGAAGGCACAAACGCCAAAGCGGGCAGAGAGGTCGCTCCAACCGTCCTCTCTCTCCCGTCGCTCTTTTGTCCCATTTCCCCCCATGCATCTCTCCAGCGAATACTCGGCAATCCACGTTTCCAACGAACACACACATGCATATGAGTGACGACCTTGAGGAGCCTCTGGATCTCTGGGAGGATCCACTATCTCTTGGTCGCAGCGGTGTGTGGTGCCAAGAGTCTGACAAAAGGGAGTCTCACACACCCCACCCAGCGAGAGCACTGCCCAGCCCCCCTGCCAGGTCGATCGCAGCGTGATGTCGGTGGCTTTCAGCCCATTTCCCGCCCCCCCCCCAGTGCACCAGCATGCCAGCGTACCCAACATGAGTGCGCCAGTGCGCCAACGAGCGCCCAAAGCAACCCACATGAACGACCCAAAACGTCATGTTCCTGGATATGGGGATCCTGCGGGCCCTGGGGGGGGGGGGGGCATCCTGACGCATTAAACCGCAACACCCAGGCGACACCCATCCACTGCCATCCACTGCCACACGACTCGGCTCAACCCCCCAGTGGCTCGGACTAACATGCGTCTCGTGACCCCCCATCATTTCACCGACATCGGAACTGAACTGTGATGGGGTGTCCGGGGTGTGTTATATAAAACGTAGCACAGTGGTACAGTGGTACAGTGGTACAGTGGTACAGTGGGGTCAGCCAGCACCGCCGCCATTGTCTCGCTAGCACAGAATGAATGCGAGACACCCCCGGCTGTTGTCGTATCGCCGTCGCCAACGCCGTACTGCCGTACCAGCCGTGGCAGAGACTCGGCATCAATGCTTTTGTGGACCTGTATATTGCGCCATTGGGACTCATACACCATCTGCATTCTCGCTGGTGGGTGTACTGTACAGCCGCAGCACGGGGACTGCTGGCTGTGGCCCGCTCGTCACGCCAGTCACAACTGCCTTGGTGCCACATCCTCCGGCATATAACGAACGCTTTCCGGCGGGTCCCTCGTTGGATCGTCGGCGGACACCCGCACCCGAACAGCAATGTACTGTCCGCATGGGTCACATGACTGGCCGGCGACGACCTTAGATGCTTGCTGCCAGCTTTTTGCTCCTCGCTGGTCCCCTTGGTGCGCGGCCTCGGTGGAGATCTCGGCATAAGGTCCTGCTCTCAATTCTCCCAAAGATCCCCCCCGCGGCACAGCCTCGCACAGATCGCACAGATCGGGTTTCTATTGTGGTGTGAGCAGCGCCGCGAGCCCCGCGAGCCCCGCTTTTTTAATCAAGCTGTGGGAGATTGTGGAACCTGTGGCCCGGCTGGAGAATGCGCAACATGCATATCGCTGTGGCCGCGTGGCCGCCGTGGGGGAGAGGGAGAGAGGCAAATACCCACAGCCCACAGCCCACAGCCCACAGCCCACTGGCCACTGGCGCTTTTTGGCGCACAGACATGACATTCCTTCCGGCATTCCACGCTTGGCTCCTCGGTTCACGCCCGCCTCCACACGGCCTCGTCTGCCCACATGCCACAACACAGCGCCTGGCGGGGCAGAGCCCCGTAGGCCCGTATGCTGTGACGTGGTGGTCCTTCAGTTCCAGATGTGGCCGACACTGTGTATGAGGAGCTTGTGGGAGGACTGCCAAGACCATCCCCTCAGCGTGCAGTTGATAGACGAAACACATTCCCGCAAGCACATAAAATGTCACGCTGGGCCAAAAGGGCGCGACTAGCTAATCTGCCGAACTGGTCGTTAGCCGTAGCGGCGCCACTGACCCACTGGCAACTGACTGGGCAACAAGTGAACAGAGTTAACATGCCCCTTTCTCCCAGTATCGCTGGCTGGAACCCACAGAACGACAGGGACATCAAGGACGCGTGCAGGGCATGCAGGCCACCCAAACAAACACATTACTGGCCTGTCACGTTCCCGTCTACAAAGCCGCGCACGGCCGTTTGCGCAATGTCACCGCCGAATTAAACAAAACAAAACACATGTGCGCGGCGTGGCCGCTCGAGCAGCGCTCATGGACGTGCCGCACGTATCGCATGTGCGCGCGGGCATAGCTGACGCTTGCTGCCAAACGGGATTGCGGGGAGTGGGTTGTGGGATGTGGCAATACGCTCGACTGCAGTTTGCTCGGGTCTTGTTTTGTTTTTGTGGCAGTGAGCAGAGTGACGAGCACGTTCTGAATTTGCGCGCGCGTCAGTTCACCAGGTGTACCTGTTGCCTGTTGCCTGTGGCGGGGGGGGGGGGGGGGGGGGGGCATGTACACGATATCAGAAACCGTACGACCAACGGCACCGACGCACCGACGCACCGACGCAGCGGCCAGCAGACTTGCACGCGTGCCACAACAAGGATGCCAGAGCTAGCGGGAAGCCGACTTGTTCGGCCCGCCGCACGTCGGCACCCGACGTACCTTTCCATACATCTTCGCCCGAGCAGCGGGACCCATGACGACGTCGGTGGGGTGTATCGGGCCATGGTCGCTCCCACTTGGTGGGCAAGTGGACCTGGCAGATGCGTACATGATTTTCATAGCATAAAACACACACACATACACGAACGCGCTGCCTTTTTCGTTTTCACTGGGAAACCCCCGCAGAACATAACAGCCACACGGATCGCTCACAGCCTTCGTTTCCCTCCTCGTCCTCCCCCACTCGCTCTCCCTTCCTTGCTCTGCACTACGACGTGAACCGCGCCACGCCCTGCGTCCGCGTCCGCGCACTGTACTCGCCCTGCACTGCCCTGGCCCCTCCTCACTCCTCACTCCTCCCTCCTCACTCCTCCCTCCTGAGCCGCGCACGCACGCAGCCGCGCAGGCTCAAATTACACTCCTGTCCGCTCCCACACCCTCCCATCCACCCTCCCATCCACCCTCCCATCGTCCGTTGCCTTCCTTGCTCGCGTCCTGTATTCTTGTCTTGTCTTGTCTTGTCTCCTCTTCTCAGCTTCAGCTCCAGCTCGCATCGCAGGGGCATCTCGGCGTGGCGTGGGGCGGCGGGTTCGATACAGCTACAAGTCGCGTGCAGGTTCGCGATCTCGTGTCTCAAGAGTCGGGAGGAGCAACTTGGCGGCCCCCACGGGGGTGTCCCACTTTGCACTTTTGCACTTCGACTTGGTGGTTCACTGGCGAGCGGGGGTTGGGGTTGAGGGGTCCAGCGTACACGACAACAATAGGCCGCAGCGTCCGCTGCGTCCACAATAAAAAGACTGGCGCATGAGTCCCGCGTTCCGACTGTCGTCGCGTTTCATGTACCCATTGCACAGTTGGCGCAGAACAAAGAGACTCGAGGGGGGCGGTTCCGTGGCGGTGGCAACAGAGGGTGTGGCCTGCGAGACGGCATTGTTGGCGGTGGAGGGTGATGGCAGAGTGTGGGTTGTTGCAGAGGTTGTGGACGTGTGGCTGCGGCGCATGAGACTCGGAAAGCGGGAAGCGGAAAGCGACCAAGCGACCAAGCCACAGCAGGCACAGCACAAGGACAGGCAGGTCGGGGGTTCACCGAGGTGCGTTCTTGGGCACACGTCCAAGGTCCAAGTCGCCGCAGCGATCACCGTCAGCGCTGGTAGCGTGAGTTGAGGGTCGAGGTGGGGGTTGGATATGGCGGCTTATTTTCGTCTACGGAAAGCGATAATCACACGGAAACATCGATGTCGATTAACACGGTCGGTTGCGGCCTAAAGGGGCGGTCTTGGTGGGGAGGGGGATTCGAGGGTGGTGGAGGTTGGAGCGTCGGGGACACATGGGTGATCCCACTGCGTTGTTCTTAGGGGTGATGAGGAGAGTGGTGGTGGTGGCATGGTGGAGTGATCCGAGCACGTGTGTGGGGGTACGGGGTATACGGGGGTGCGGGTGTCGATCGAGTAAGAGTAGCGCAGAGTGATGGAGTCCCGTGTGTGGTGGGAGCGAGATCGACCCCCGCTGCACGAGGCAGCGGCGCTGCGCGGCCTAGAGATCCCCCTTCCTAGGCGGGAAGGGGACCCGCGGGCTCCTCGGCGTCGTCGGCGATCGCCTGCTCGTCGGCGCTGTCGAGCGGGCCAGGCGGGGGCGGCTTGGCGACGAGGCCTTCGCCGCCGAAACTCGCGAGGCGCACAATCCGCCGGCCGGGCTGGCTCTCGCGGCGCTGCAGCTGGCCCGTGGCCGGTCCGGGTCCGTGGTCGTTGGCGAGCACGCCCGTCTCGGCCACGGTCGGGTGCGACGGCGTCTCGGCCACGGGGTCGAGGTATCCCGACGCCGAGTCCATCATGACGCCGCCGTTCATGTCGGACGGGGAACGCAGCGGCGGCGAGTCGTTGTCGCTGTGCCCGTTGTCCGGGGACGGCGGGAGCGCTGCGGGTGTGTTGTTGAGCTTGGAAGGGTCGACGGGGGTGCTGTTGGATGTGCGTCTGGCGGACATCATGGTGGTGGAATGGGAGGTGGAGAGAAGAGAGATACGGAGGGTTGCTGGGGAAAGCCAAATCCATGGCGCCGTCATTCACAGTGACACTCCGTGGCGGTATGCGAGAATGCCCCCGCTCCACCTGCGCCGAGAGCGGCCTGCGGGGCCAGAGATCCAGACAGGGTGACGGCCAAATGAGTGTGACGGCAGCCCACCTCGACCACCTCGTGACCACCATGCAATGGCGGCTCATCGTACCCCCCCACACAAACGCAAAAAAAAGGTCATAATCCTGGCGCGCCGTGTGTGCGTGGGCCAGAGCGGCCAGAGCGGCCAGAGCGACCGGAGCGGCCAGAACGGCCTGAACCTAGAACCAAAGAACCGTTGGGCCACATCTCCCAGACCAGTGAATATACCTCCTGTCTCGTCGAACATGATAACGACCGATGCATGACTCCCGTTGGCCCCTCGTTCAACACAAACACACACACACTCTCCTTGTATATCCCCCCCGTCTACTATATAACTAGCGTCATGATTCTGCAGAGAGTGTCAGCCAGTTGTTTTGGTCCAAAAGGGAGAGAAGGCGGGCACAGAGTGCCAGTAGAGCGTGACCGTGCGCGCGTCGCGGCCTTTGGCTCTCGCCTGGCGCTCGCGCTCGCGCTCGCTCCCGCGGTGACTTACTGGTTGCTACAGAACGCGTCCACTGTCCTCCCGTCGCTCGCCCCCTGCCTCAGGCCCGCCACGTCGGCCTCGTTGCCAAACGCAGCGAGCAGGAGACCCGCGTCCTTGACGCTGGCCACCAGGCTGGGGACCGCCGCCAGTGTCGTCGCCTCGAGGATGACGCCGAGGAGGTTTGTCTGCTTTGCAAAGTTGACGGCTTCGCGCACGCTGAGGCAGCGGTTGTCGGGCTCGGCGCCGGACGGGGACGCGATGAGCTTGTGCGCGTCTTCGGCTTGGCGCCGGTCGATGCCGCAGTACGACACAAAGAGGACGGCGTAGTTGGGCTGCTTCCAGTTCAGGGCCGTGCACACGGTCGGGTCAAACGAGGAGAAGAGGATCCGACGGCCGGGCGTCACTTGCCCCGCGTCGTAGACGACCTGCAGGATGGCGTCGACGAACGTGTTCACCTCGGCCGAGTGCGCGATGCCGGTGCGCTCGGCATCGAATTCGCGCGTGTACTTGAGACACAGGTTGAGCCCCACCTCGGCCGGCACGAGTTTCAAGAGGTCCTCGACCGACGCCATGCAGTTCCAAATGACGTCGCGCCACTGCACAAACGTCGTGGCAGTACATGAAGCCGGGAGGCCGCGGCCCGTCTTCTTGGCCACGGCCTCAAACTGGGCATACGTCACGTTGGACACTCCCACATCCACCTCGTCGACGGGCAGCTTGAACTTGCTGTAGATGACGGGGATTCCATCGCGCGTCACTTGGACGCGCAGGCGGATGTAGTCGCCAGACAGGGACGAGGCGGTGACCAGTGCCGGCTCTTCCTGCGACTTTACGATGGACACTGAGGGGCGGACGGCCGGGGACATGCTCGAGACGCCGACGGGGCGGTGCGACTGGAACTGGTGGGCGTGGTCCTGTGTCGAGTTGGACGGTGTGACCTTGGACTTCCAGTACGTCTCGACGCGGCCGCCAATCTCGAGCTTGGCGCCTTCAAACGGACGAATGCACGACAGCTCAAAGGCGACCTCGCCGATCGTCTTGAGGTGGTGGTCGACCAGGAAGGCAGTAAACGTCTTGTGGTCGCGGATATCCATAAATGTGGACGGGTGGATCGTGGCGCGGCCAATGACCTTGGAGCCAAACGTCGGGTACAGAGACACCTCGAGGGCAAAGCGCTCGAGCGACTGGACCTGGAACGAAAACACCTCACGCGCATCCGCCAGTGGCAGGATGACAGAGTGCGGGACGACGCTCGTGTCCGACTTGGACGTCATGACGAGCTTGAGCGACGACCACATGTGCAGCGAGTCCTGGCCAGAGCGCGAGTACAGCTTGACGGGCGGAGCCTTTTCCTCGCCGCGAGCGTACGGGTGGCCCAGGGACAGCTGGACAAGACAGCGCTTAGCAAGGAACTCGTGGCCATACACGCGCAGAGGGATGATTGGGGGTGGGAGCGAGAGCGAGGGGATGAGCTCAAAGTCGTCGCCGGGGCCGTCGAGCTCAATGTCCGAGCCGGGCGACAGGGCCTTCATCTGCGGGTCCGCCGCTAGGCCGAGGTTTTCCATGCCGCGGATCTCATTCTCCTTGGCCAAGAGCTTGGCGCCAGAGTCGATGAGGAAGTTGAGGCACTGGACGTGGCCAAACCATGCCGCGTACCATCCGGGCGACTTGCCATACTCGTCGAGGGCGTTGACGTCGCAGCCAGCAGCCACGAGCACCTTGATGCACGCGAGGTGGTCGAGGCGGCCACCCACGGCGGCGTGGTGCATGGGCGTCCACAGGTTGTACTTGTCCTCCTTGTCCTTGCCGCCGCCGTCCGGTCCGCCCTTTTCCACGAGCAAGCGGCAAATGGCCTCGTGGCCGGCCTTGGCGGCAAAGTGCATAGGGAAGAGGCCTTCCGAGTTGCCGCGGATCTTGGCGCCACGCTGGAGGAGCAGCTGGGCAACCTCGACCTGGCCAAACTGGCAAGCAAGCGACAGGGGGATTAGGTCGTGCGAGACGGCTGTTGGCTCCACGTCCGAGCCGCCATTCACAAAGATGCGGACAACCTCGAGGTGGCCGTTGGTGATGGCGTGCATGAGCGGCGTGTAGCCGTCCATGTCGGTTGCGGAAGCCCGTGCATTGGACGACAGGAGCAGCGAGACGATGGACGGGTGGCCGTGCATGGCGGCATAGTGCAATGGGCGACGGCGGTAGACGTCCTCACGCTCGAGCAGCTCGGGCGCGTTCTGGAGACACAGCTCGACGAGGCGGAGCGAGCCGCCGATAGCGGCCTGGTGCATGGGGTCGCGCTCGTTGATCTTGTCCACGTAGCCAAAGTCGAGGGGAGGCGTGAACACCAGGTCGAGATAGTCGTCGGGGACAGTGAGGGCTGCGCGCCAGAGAATGCGCATCGCGCGGCCGTCGCCCTTGTTCTTGGCCAGCAGCTTGCGGGCCTGCTTGAGCCAGTGGGTGAGGGCCTCGCGCCCACCCTCGACCTTGGGCAAGTTGGCCTCGAGGTCGTACAGCGCGTCGGTCGCGAGCGCCTCTCCCGGGTCGCTCTCATAGTCGTCGCGGTCAAACGCAAGGCCGTCGTCGCCGCCGCCCACCTCGGGCAGCTCGTCGGCAAAGAACGACGCGGTCAGGTGGTCGGATCCGCTCTCCATGTCGAGCAAGTTGGCAGCAACAATGTCCGACAGCTTGGCGATAAACTCGCGGTTGAAGCACGGCTGCACCTCGACCTGGCGTTCGAGGTAGAGCTCCTTGGTGTTACTCTTGGACCGCTTGTCCCACTTTTTCAGAATCTTGCGGAAGCCCGTCGCGTTGATCTCGATAAAGCCCTGCAGCTTGCCGAGGTCACGCTCAAACAACCGCCAGCCTTCCTCGAGACTTGCCCACTCTGCGCCGCGCTTGGTGCCCTCGCTGATCATGCCGTCCTGCACGAGCTCGCGCTGGCTGCGTAGCAAGCGTTTCCGGCTGGACAGCAGCGTCAACAGTCGCAAGCGGAGCTCGCGCTCCTTGATCAGATAGAACGCGTTGATCTTGCATCTGTCAGCTTGGACTCTGTTGTGGTAAAAGCTCACCTTTTCCAGCTCGCGCGCAAGGAGGAAGAAGAAGGCGTCGCGGTGCGCCTTGAACGTGTTGCCAGGGTCGACACTGCCGTTTCCGGCCCCCGAGCCGCCGAGCAGCGCCGACGTCGGTGCTGGCGGCTCAGCACCGGGCGGCAGGGCATCGAGGTCCCCGCCGACGTCTGGTGAGTCCCGCACAGGCGCGAACACTGGTGTGTTGGTCGCGCTCGGGGCCGGGCTCGTGCCGCTGAGGTTGGCATCGGACCCGCGGCGCTTGTTCAGCCGTCCGCCCGACGCCAGGAGCGCGGCTTCGGTCGCGGGACGTCCGGCCGCGAGCGAGTTGATAATCTTCTTGAGCGCCTAATGGTGGTGCGTGTCAGTCCAAAGCACACTCTTTGCCGTGGTCACGGTCTGTGCGCCCGCGCCGCCGGCAACGCAAGGCAAGTCCGGGGTGAACGCCCGCAACGGCCGTAAGACCGTCCGACGAAGATAGCGCTGCGCGCGCGCAAGACCGCCATAGCTGTAGCCAAACCTACCTTGTAGTTGAGATAGAACTCCTGCCAACCGGCCACCTGGGACGCGACGATGCTCTTGCCGAACTAATGTGTGAGCTGATAGAACCGACGGTCAGCAGCTTACCTTCATCGTGGGTGGCGGCGTAGATGGGGAGGTGTGGGTGGAGGGTGTTCAGTGCACGGCGGCGCGTGCGGCTAGAAGAGTCGGCGCTGTGGCCGCGGGTAAGGACTCTTGGAAAGAGCTAAAGGAAGAGGGGAAGCAGAGGATGTGGATGAGGTGGAAAGTCGGACGAGTCGGGCAGAGAGGCCACTGTCGCGAGGCAGATGTGAGGGGTGTGGGGTGGTTGGAGGGCAGGTCAGTGTCACTGCCGATCCATGTGTGGGTGCGCAGGTGCCAAGTGCGAGGGAGATGTGAGAGTCGTGTGCGACGTGCGACTGGACTGGTGCGAGGCGGGCGAGAGGATGGGTGTGTGTGTGTGAGACGATGGTGATGGGGTTTGCCAGCGCAGTTGGGTGGTGGTGGTGGTGGTGGTGGATGTGGATGCCTTGGTCGCTAGCACGATATAGGTCCCGAGTGGACGCCCAGAAGCCGCGCCGTGATGGGACAGAACAGTCAACACGTGCGTGCATCCAGACAGTCGACAGGCCAGACAGCCAAAAGGGCAAAAAGCGGGGGGGGGCAGGATTACTTGCTTCCGGCGGCGCTCGCCGGGTCTCTGCGCCGGTCTGGCCAGAGAGCACACCGTACGTCCCATCATTTGTATCATTGTCTCGCCCATCCCACGCTACAAAGCTGCAGCACACACCACACCTTGCAGATCTCCACACCAATGCATACCCTCTGGCCTCTCAACTATACCCACTTGCAAGAAGAACACGCACAAAATGCAGTCGACTTGCTTGGTCACATTCGTCATGCTCATGTCGCTGTGGCGCCACGAGCCAGGGTCAAGCAACCGTTCCCGGCTCAATCCACACGCAGTCACTGCCATCAAAGTAATGACCAGTGTGTCTCCTATATCCCTCTCGCACCTGCCCCGGTTGCTCACGGACTCACCGGGCTGGTCGTGCGAGCGCTCGTGAGCAAGATGGCGCCGGGAGGCCGGTGGACCATTCGGAATAGCCGCACGCATCGCCTGGCATCGACGTGGTCTGGGGAGTTTCGGAAGGGCATGGTCTAGTCAATTGACTGCAGAGCGAGGTTTCTTGGCCCCCCCCCCCCCCCCTGCTGCTGCTGCAGCACTGCACACTGCCAGTGGCCAGTGGCACACGACCAACGCACGCACGTACGGCGGCGCTGTTGCCGAGTGCGCCGCACGCGCGTCGTACATCGCCTCGCCTGCACAACGCACCCACACGCCGGCGGTTACCTGGCCCGTTGCTCCGTGATCCGTTGCCTGTGTGCCCACGGTTCCGGAGCTCTTTTTGGCGCCGTCAGGACAGGACGGCGGGGTGGCGACGACTGGACGACTGGCTTACCCACAGCCCACGTGTGACTGCAGCAACGAGGGGGCGAGTCCCCAGCGGCGCAACGAGGTCCGAAGACCCGAGAGACGGGGGGGGATGTGAAGTTGGTATGGTCAGCGGTCGTGGTTGAAGTACAAGAGGACACTGCAAGTGTTGCAGCAAGCTGCACCTCCCAAGGTCCCAAGTAACGCCGACATGATAGGAGACCGAAGCTTTGGCTTTCGGCTTTGGCAAGCCACAGTTCGACTCTGAACGCTGTAGCGCCAGTGGACGAAGATCTGGAATCCATTGTTCCTCTCACGGAAGAGACGCAGACGAGACCATGCAGCGTCCGTGTCCGAGAATGAGAGACGCGTGAGCTGGCGCCAATCAGCACAAAGTGATCAGGTGCCAGGAGCGATACCAACGGCGACGGACAGTCAACATAAGAGATAAGGGTTTGGTGAGGAATGCAATAGGCGTCCCATTAGGCTCAACGACAAACTACTCACGCCTTGCGACTGCGACGGCTGCGAGCCTGGTTCCGATAGCATCGGAGCGTCATGTTGTGGAGGCCGTCCAAGGCGGGCCCGTTCACATCGGACCCCCACACGCCCCTCCCCGGCGCACCACCCAGGAGGTATTGACCATGGACGGGCTTATCACGGGGACCGGTCGACGCGGCCGTGGTCGCCTCTGTATCGTTCCCGCCCACCTAGGTTTAAAAGCACAACAATGCTTCGTCTCACCACATCTCCCACCATCACCCTCTGCAGAACCACACGCCTGCTGCCCATCGCGCCAGTGTGCTTTCGCCACTTGCCACCGACTCACCTATCGCCCAGCTCCACTTTCCCCGCTCGACGCGCCCTCGCCACCATGACCGTTACCGCCTCGCCACTCAGCTTCACCTCGCTCCCACCGTCCCCACAGGCCGACCCCAAGTACTTTGAGGAGTTTGGCCGCGAGGTGCATGGCTTCGACCCCGAGAACAAGGATGTCGTCATGGACGAGATCATGGAGGCACTGTACAAGGTGTGTGCGGTGGCAAGATCCGCGACGTGCTTGTGAACCACCGCTGACAATCCGCGCAGTACCAGGTCCTCCTGTTCCGCGACCTCAAGCTCACCCCCAAGCAGCAGTTTGAGATGACTCTGGTGTGTTATCTGGACGGGATCGGTGATATCCCCAGCTAACAATCGCAGGCGTTTGACCCCACAGCCCAGTCGTACGGCCACGGCAACAACAAGACGGGCAGCGAGAAGAAGAGCATTCTCCACCCAGACCTCAAGACGATCCCTCACCGCCCCGAGGTCCAGCTCATTGGTAACGGCAAGGTGCCGGGCAACTACGAGGGCCTTGAGAGCGTGCGTACACACAAACACACACCGACCGAACGCGTTATTGACATATTCCCAGCCCCAGCTCAAGCACCCGCACCACAAGACGTTCCACCGCGACCCCGTGTCGGACGAGGACGAGGCCAAGGGCATCACGCGCTTCTACCGCTGGCACATTGACGCCGCGCTGTACAAGCTCAACCCGCCCAAGGTCACGACGCTGTACGCCGTCAGCGTGCCCAAGGGCGAGTGGCAGACGCTGCGCTACGACGACGGCACCGACGACACGCTCAGCCTCCCCAAGGGCTCCACTGTTTGTGAGTTGAGGCAGGCCCTAAAAGCGAGTACTGTGTCAACTGACACATGTCCCAGTCGCGTCGGGCAAGACCATGTTTGACATTCTCCCGGCCGAGTACAAGTCGGTCGCGGTCCGCACGACGGTCAAGTACGCGCCGCACCCGTACGTGTGGATGAGCAACGCGCACGCGCTGCCCACGGGCCTGGGTCTCGAGACCGAGGGCCTCGAGCTGCCGCTCGACGAGCTCCCGCCATGGACAGAGAGCGAGCTCAAGGCCCTGCCCATGTGCTGGAAGAACCCCGTCACCGGCGGCCTGCACCTGCAGGTCCACCCGTGCGCGCCCCAGGCCTTCTCCATCGCGCCCCTCCCGGCCGGCGCACCCCGCGACAGCACCACGCTGTACCCCGACGGCGCCGAGATCACCGACATTGGCGAGGTCCGTGAACTGCTGTACAAGCTCCAGCGCCCAGGTATCGACCCCAAGCTCCTGTTCGCCGCCGAGTGGAAGGAGGGCGACTTGGTCCTCTTCCATAACCGCGGCCTCTTGCATTCCGTCACGGGCGCGTTTGCGCCCGACGAGCTGCGCATGTTCCACCAGTGTAACCTCGCGGCATCGACCGAGCCCGTCGGTCCCGACGCGGCGGACATGGCGGCGTACGCTTAAGCTTACGTGCTCGGGAGGCAGTGGCGAAGGGAGCGGCAGACTGGTGATTCGGGATCATTGGCGTTGTTACAAGACCATCGGTTGTACTGTTTGATTCATACCCATGCATAGTGGTTTAGCAGACGTTGGCGCCGGGATTTGAGGTGCGCTTGATCCGTTGCGGTGTGGTGTAGTGTGCGTCAGAGTTGAGCCCATCGTCAAGGCCTGCTGTCACCACTTCATACTCCAAAAGTTGGTGGCTCTAGCCCCGGCCGCCCCGGACCAGCACCCCGATGGCGTCGGTGCGGCGTGGGACGTGGGATTTGGAATGCAATCCACCTCGCATCACGTTGGTTGTCACCGGTCGCCAAGTCAGCCACAGTGCTGCACACATGTGGCGAAGGGCAGGTCGCCGATCCGCTCGGGGTGGCCCTTGTGAGAAGGCCGACCCCGTCGGCGGTGCTCGCGCCGGGCATTCCGTTCCCTCCTGTTCGTGGGCAGCGCACCGGTCCTTGTGACCGAGCTGGTTTGCTGCCCGGTGAGGTGAGGTGTACAGATGTGTCAATGTCGATGTCGAGCCCGGCTGTTGGACGATTATGGACGCGGACGTGCGTTTTGCCAAGGAAGGACGGGGGTGGATCGTCGCCGCCCTGGGAAATTCATGCAAAATGGCATGAAAAATCTCCTCCGGCTCGATCCATGCGTGCAGGACCTGCAAAGCAGGGGGCAAGGTTTGCCGCAGCTACAGCAGCCAGCACGCAACACTCAGAAGGTGTACGGTACCCCGGCTCTTAGCGCCCATGCCGCCGTCCCTCGGTTTACTATGTACCAGGCGAACGCCATCTTGGAAAGGAGCGCGGCTGATCGTCGTCGACGTCGTTCCTCAACTCGCAGAGGTAAATGCGTTGACTCTGGTTCCAGCAGCAGTCAAGATATTACATGCAGCCAACGTAGATGCAACCTCCACCAAGCACCGTCTTCTCTATACAACGCGCTCCGCCTCCGTGACCACGATTGAAGAAAGCCAGAACAGCCGCGACGGGCCACCGCACATCCAAGCTCACAAACACCATCGGCGCCTGGTTATATCAGTCGGTAGATAGTTTGACTCTTACTATATAAGATATCAAAATGTCATGGGTTCGAGCCCCATACTAGGCTTCTCTTTTGGCCCTGCGTGCCCCCCTGCGTGTCTGCTATGCATCTGCATCGATGCCGGGCGACAGAGACGACATTCGGAGGCAGGGGCAGGTTCTAGTTGGGGGAAACTTTTGGTGCAGAGCGGGAGTAATTTTTATGGGATCGCCGCCGCCGCCACAGTCTCGTCGCCTGCACCGTGGCGATAGCGGTCCGCGGCCGGGTGTGATGTTGTGGGTTTGACGGGTCATGGTCAGTGTACTGGTCCTTGGCACAGGTGTCAGAGTGAGTGGGGAGTCGTCGAGTCCCGCCTGCCACCTGCAGCGTTCATGTGGTCAGCAGCAGGTCCGCCTGCAGGGAACCGACACAAAGGTCCAAGTTGGTCGGTTCAAGCCGTGTCATGAGTTGCGCCGTCGCTCCCGACACGACACGCTCCGGCCTGCGTCTCAGCGTCGCGAAGCAAAGTCCACGGCCAATGATACTGTCAGCGGTAGACTTGAGTCGACTCCCCATGCGTCTGCTTCCAAGTATGCCGAACCCCTTACCGTGGTCGTTGCAGTAGGCTTCTGGACCGTACCCGCCTGCTGGTGTCGTTATTGTCGGTGCTGGAGCAACCGACGGCGGTGGAGGCTCCAAGTCGCGTCCGTGAGACTGACGAGTGTGTCATCAAACCAAGGAAGGCAGGTGCCTCATGCCTGAGTGCTGCTGATGTGGCTCGCGTCGGCGATGGACACTCATGTCCGTAAGTACACCCAGCACCCTGACTGTTGAAAGCCGGGCACAGGGGTGTGGGCATGCAGTCAGCCATGGTCTGCGAAATGTTGGTTTTGTACCGGAGGGGGGGCATGGATCCACACCTGCGTCGCTGTCAGTTTCCGGACGACAGCTCATGGTTCATGGGGCTTTTCCACTTTCAGAAAGCCTGGTTATATCAGTCGGTAGATAGTTTGACTCTTACTTCTTTAAGACATCAAAATGTCATGGGTTCGAGCCCCATACTAGGCTTCCTCTTTTGCCAGTGCATGGGCGGGAGGTGGCTAGGTGGCTGCTGCTGCTGTTCTCCTTCTGCCCCTCAAGGCTCATTTTTTTCTTTCTGTCTCCCATGCATTCTGATCTGCACCCCCAACACCGGCTCTGCTCTCCTGAGCGCCGTTTCCACCCGCCCGTCCGGCCCCGTAAACGCGAAACGGCGTGCCTCGGTCCAAAGCGGGACCGCGACCAGTGACGGAATTATGGTTTTGATGGCCCGGCGGGGTCGAGTCACAGTGTGCCAGACATGTTGCTCGCCGTGCCGTTACTCGTAACTTGGGCCTGGAGTATGTTGGTACCGGTGCCGTGCGGGGTCATGTCTAATTTCCAGCACAAACCCACCAGCGCCGTGCACTGACGGCGTCGTACACCATGTTCATCCACTTTTATATGTAATGTTCAGAAGAACGGGGGTGGGGGGTCAAACATGAGTCCACATGGAATGCTGAATGTTCCAGGCCGACAGAGTGGCTGCGTGCGTGACGCCAAACACAGGACGGGGGTTGCAACTGTCTCTGGGTACGACCTGTGCCCAAGGGCAACGGCTAGACCTTCTCTTGCATGTCCATGAGGTACGAAAAAGCCATCGACATGAGAGAGCGGATGGGAGTGAGCCGAACGAGTGGGGCCTTTCTGGGGTCTTTGACGCCACAATGCAGCGTAGCGAGAAATGTGTGCTTGGCCACTTGGCCAGTTGCCACCTGTTGGTTATGGGGCTCCCTGCTCCCTAGCTGATCGCCAGACATGTCCAATGCCCAGTGTAGTGTCGTTAGCATCATTACGTCTTTGTTAGGCCATGAGCCTGGGCCTTTTCGTGGGTGGTGGTTGTTGTTGTTGTTGACGTTTTTGGGGTATTGCTGGATTTCTCCGGCATGAACTGGCGCCAGCTGTGGCCTGCAGCTGGCTGGATCCCAGGAGGAGGAGCGGGGTGTGCCCCGATGCAGTGACCACAACCCAGCTGGCCATTAACACTACATACTTGGCCTTTGGCCGAATCGACGGTGGGGGACTTGCGCTTTGCTCTTGCCTCGCTCGGCCCGACGTTTGCACTCTTCTGTTCCTGTGCCCTCTTCTGAAGCCGTCGCCTGAATCCGCACCCACGCTGATGGCCATGTTCCACACCGTGCGGAATGTCCATCCAGTGGACTGTATAACATGGCCGACATGAAACAGAGTTGCGCATTGGACAGAGAGAAACATTCGATGGGTGGGCCTGTGTGATCCTGTGACGCAGCGGTTTGTTGTTCTGTGGTCCGTGAGCCAAGAGGCCACCTTCTCTCATCCGCAGGCCCCGCAGGCTCTCCTGTTGCTGCCACCATCGACCGTCGTCGAGTGTGTCCCATCCGCAGGGGATGATGCTGCGCATTAATGAAAAGGAGCCCAGCATGACGGCCGTTTGTAGATCGTCATTGTATCTGACATTGCCCGTGTAATGGACGCACCGCAGCCAGATGCCAAATGGCTCTTAAGCATCACCGCCGAGCAGCGTGGGGACGACCACACCCCCCGGTTGAGGCAACACGGCGGCAACGGCCCGTCCGGCAGGCCCGTGGGTGGGCTGGAAAACGGGTTCCTGACACGGGCAACAGGCGGAAGCGCAGAGGGGCAGAGAGGCTGCAGGGCGCACGCGCACACACACTAAACGACGCGTTAACAGCGGCGGGCGCGCGCGGGGGGCGCGGTCGGGTGCTCGGGCTCTCTCGGCGTTGGGCCAAAAAAAAACGGCGGGAGAGCAGAGGACGCGACGACGCGAGAGGCGTTTGGGTGTGTCTTGGATTTAGGGACACGACCGATCCTTCAGGGTCTTGGCGCGCCCCTTTCCTTGTGCTCTTTTGCCTTCCTCCTTTTGCCTTCCCCCGGCGAGGGAAGGGGGGTGTTTACATGCAACACACCAGTGGTTGAGCCACCCCCTTGTTGAGTAGGTCGGTCGGGTCGTTTGCGCAACAACACCCTTTCTCTTTCTGTCCGTGTCCTTTTCCATCTCTCCATCACTCTCTCGCTCACTCTCGCTACCTCCCACTCTCCTTCAGTCGTCGCTTGTGGCTCTGGCAGCTACCCAATCCCCCCCTCCCTCCCCCTCGACAACTCCCAACACTCCTCCATCGACAAACACACCCATCCACCAGCCCCGACCTGTAGGCACCCTCGTTTTCCCCCGTGGGTATCACCGTTGAGAACCTGCACAAAAGGACTTGTCAGCGTTCGTTTGGCAGCGTCCCATCAGTGCATCCATGTCAATAAACACGGATTGCGCATGGACACATGAACGCAAACTGGACCCCCCCCCCCCCCCCCTGCCCCCCACACTGGACACACACACTGACACCCAGCATAGAGTCTTTACAGTTCAACCCCAATGCTCGCCTCCCTCGTTCTCCTCGCGCTCGCGGCCATCCAGGCCGTCGCTGCCGCCCCGCACATTGCCCCCAGGCATGGCCACCACGACGTCGCTGCTCGCAGCAGCAATGCCACCGACCTTGCCGCGCGTGACTCGTTCACTGGCCGCACCACCTACTACACCACCACCGACTCGAACCCCATGACCGCGTGTGGTATCCTCTACAGGTAAGTCGTGTAACGCACACGCCGCCCGCGCGCCCAGCCTTGTGGCGTTCATTCCCCATGGCCCACGCCGCGCGCACCGGCTACCAGTCACACACACGCACACCCGCTAACCCCAACAGCGACAACTACTCCAAGATTGTGGCGCTGTCCATGAGCCAGTTCTCCATGGACCTCTGCAACACCTACATCACTGTCCAGTACAACGGCAAGACTGTCCAGGCCCAGATCTGGGACGGCTGCGAGACCTGCTCGTACGGCCAGATCGACCTGTCGCCCGGTGCCATGCAAGTCCTTGCCTCGGACTATGAGACTGTCGGCCAGTTCACCTCGACTTGGTGGTTTGGCTCCAGCGGCGGCGACGACACCTCGTCGTCGTCCTCGTCGTCCAAGGACACCTGGACCTCGACCTCGTCGTCGTCCACCTGGACCCCCGAGCCCAGCACCTCGACTTCGACCTGGACTCCCGAGCCCACCACGTCGTCCACAACCTCGACTACCGAGACCCCTACCAGCACCGTCCAGTCGACCACCGAGGTCAGCACCACGTCCACGCTCGTCCCCACGTCGACCCTGGCCCTGAACAGCACTGTGTCCGCTACGCTGCTCAACGCCACTACCGCTGTGGCCAACGCTACGGCCTCGATCGCCAACGCGACCGCCCCCGTCTCGGGCATCACCCTCGTCCTCAACGCTACTGCTACCATCTCGGCCGCCGACACTGCCATTACCCAGTCCGTCGCTGCCGACGACAACGGTTCGCTGTCCCACGTCAACGCCCTCGTCGCGGCCCTCGGCCGTCTCGTCGTCATTGGCGCCTCGTTGTAGTCCATCGACAACAACGACGGTTTAACGACACGTCAACCATTATCTTCTTTACGTAGCATATAGCGGGACACCGGGACACTGGGCATATTATTCCTTCCTCTCTCTCTCTCTCTCTTTTTTTTTACTCTTTTGTGAAACTTCCTCTCTCTCTCCCTCTACTACCGCCTTATATCAGTGTCGACAGTTCTACTTGTCGATGCACGATCATTTTATGACAAACAGAATACCCGTTGTGCACAGAGAGGAGACTGGAATCTTGAGCAGCAGCAGCAGCAGTGACGAGCGAGCAGAGCAGCGACAGCAGCGTGGCCATCGGCTTCATCCGCAGCGACGCATGCCCAGATAGCAGCAGCGCACAGATACCATGCAGGATCAACATGGGTGCTCCTGGCTGCGAGCGAAATAAACATTTTAAGGATGTCATGGCTCTCGTCGCCGCAGCCAGCCAGCCAGCGCCGCCAGCCAGCGCCGCCAGCTCCAGACCCGTCCCCCGCAGTTGGACGCCAATGACTGCGCGCGCCGGCGGCGGCGCATGACTTTACAGATCCGCAGGAAACGGACATTGGCATCATGATGCATGTCGTTCATGACAGGAACGCATGCTGATGAGATGATGCTTGTTCTGTGAGAAATCTGAGGTACACTTTGGCCTGTGCGACATCAACACTCCGTTTCCATCGGACGCGGCAGTAGTGTCTCAACATAGGACGCCGTGTTACGTAGGATACGGGTGCCAACGCGACTGGACTGGCGTCTGCGTGCTGCTCAGCGTCTGGACATGCATGCAAAAGCAGCTCGGTGGTGAGCGGTGTGGCCCACCAGCACAAGCACCGTACATGCCACCTGAGCACGCTGCACCAATCCAGCCGCCTCGACTGCCCCAGTCCTGGGGGGGCAAAAGTTTACGTCTCGCCTGATCGCCTGGCGGTACTGCGGGCTAGGACGTTAGGACCCTCGCGGGCAAAAATCTGGGGTGGCACCCCTGCCGTCGGTTGGGACCTGCCAAGTCCAAGAAAAAAAAACATCGTGTGTCGAGGGGACCGACCGCGAGTGGGAAGCTTTCGAAGCCGCCCAAGCCCATGCATGAGGCTTGGGCATGTACGTATGCATGTATGCACACTTGCCTTTGCACGCGCAAACGCCAAGATGGCCGCCTGGCGCTGCCGTGGTGTACGCGGTGGACATGAGGAGCACCCCAGAAGACGAAACCGGCAACTTTTACGCCATTTTCAGCCGCGCGCCTGGCGTACTGCCTGCAGCTGCCTGGGCTACCGCGAGGCAGCATGCCGCCGCAGAGATAGAGACGCGCAGGACGCGACTTTATCCAGCTCGGGCTAGCTGGGCGTATGGGACCGAGACATGCGGGCCAAAGGGGGCACCCTATGGCTAATCCTTAGCCTTGAGGAATCCGTCGCCCGTCTGCAGAGCATCGGGGGGGGGCATGTTATCGGGGTGGTTTTAGGTTGCACCCCAGAAAAATGGCTGTCATGTTGGCCACTGCCTTCATTTGGATCGCGGTCCGAGTGGCCTAGGTAAAGTCCAGAGCACCAGAGCGTCCAAAACATGCATGGCGCGCTTCCTCCATGCATGCATCGACGGTATGGCCCATGACCCCCGTGTTGGGCATTAGCGGGATCCAGGAAAGGGCATAAAGCCTGGACGCCAGGATACCTGCGTCCATTAGCTCGGTATGCCCGGGACACTGATTCTGTCATCTTTTCTGCTCTGAAGCTTGCACCACAAGAGGCAAAAGGCGTGGCAGGCGCGCATGACTAGCATTCGCAACCAGCGTTCGCATGCGTGCTGGACGGACCCCAGTGGAAACCTCTCTACAGTCGTGTCCTGTCTGGGTCTGGGTCTTTCCCGGTCCTTTGTACCACCCTGGCCGTGTCCCTTCTGTGCATACCGCCTCGCCTTATGTGGCACCATTCCCGCCATATTCCATACCTAGACCACACGGCTCATCTCATCGTGTAATCTAATCTGCATATCTACCTCTAGACTCGGCAACAACACCGGGCACATCCTTGAAGCCGACCGAGATCCGCCACGAGCCGCACCCACACTAACACTAACACTTCTGAGACCTGCACGCACACACGCACACACGCACACACGCACACACGCACACACGCACACACGCACACACGCACACACGCACACACGCACACACGCACACACGCACACACGCACACACGCACACACGCACACACGCACACACGCACACACGCACACACGCACACACGCACACACGCACACACGCACACACGCACACACGCGCACACGCACACACTACGCCAGCGCGTCATACACAGTCCGCTCAAACGCATTGTACGTCTTGACGAAGGGGCTGGGCTTGCCGGGGCTGAAGACCAGGAGCTGGGTGAAGCAGATACCCTGGTAAAGTGTCAGCGAAACGTTTCGTCGAGAAAACCATCAAGCGCGAGACGGCGAGACGATGAGACGAGTGGACAGTGGCAGTGGCAGGTGCCACCATCACCTCATCGCCCCCGCCCATCTGCAACCTCGCTCGCTCCCAACAACTCACAGCAATACCCGTGGTGGGGTCGAGCCAGTAATGCGTCTTTGCCGCGCCGTCCCAGCACCCGCTGCCGGCCTTGCGTCCATGCCTCGAGTCGCGGGTGTTGAGGACGAGCCCCACCGAATGCTCAATGTACTGCGCGTCGTTGGCGACGTGCTCGGTGTCGACGTAGAACATGCGGTTGAGCTGCGCCGCCAGGCCGGCGTACACGTCCTTGCTCTCGGGGCTGCGGGGCGGGAGCGAGTTGGTGAACAGCGTCGCAAAGCCCGTGGGCGAGAGGAGCTTGGGGGCGGTGGTGGTGGTGGGGGTGCCGCTCGCGGCGGCGGCGGGCGAGGACGCGAGGATGCCTTGCAGGAAACGGAGGTAGCTCTTGGCGGTGCCGAACAGGCCCGCGCCGCCCGAGAGTAGGCCGACGGTCTCGGGCGTCATGGGCCGGGTGGAGGGGACGTGGGTGTACACGGTGTCGTCGTCTGCGTCGGGCGCGCACGCCGCCTGCAGGCGCTCGACGACCTGCGGCGTCGGGTAGAATGTAATGTCCTCGATGCCCAGTGGGGAGAAGATGTTGGCCTTGAAGTACTCTTCCAGGTTCTTGCCCGTGGCCCGCTCGACGATGAGGCCCGCCCAGTCGATACCCACGCCGTACTGCCATGCCGAGCCCGGCTGGAAGGACAGGGGACGCACATTGTCCTCGACGGCCACGGGCCAGCGCGGGGTCACGCCCTGGAGCACCTGGTACTTTGCCACGTCGGCGTTGGTAAAGTCGTAGCTGCATCCAGAGGTATGCGTCAGCAGGCGGCGGAGGGTGAGGGCCTCAGTGCGCGGGGTGAGGATGGGCTTGTCGGCGTCGTCAAAGCCCGTGAGGACGGGCATGGCGGCAAGCTCGGGCGCGTGCTTGTCCACAATCGCCGGGTCGTCCAGCGACAGCACGCCCTGGTCGACAAGCTGCAGGACAGCGACCGAGACGACAACCTTGGTCATCGAGTACAGCTGGAGTGCTGCGACGTCAGTGCCCGTGTCCGCTAGTCGCAGCCGCAGCCGCAGCCGCAGCCGCAGCCTAAGCCTCGCGACTTACTCGTGTCCTCGTTCACCTGGCCCTTGTCCGGCTCGCCATACACCTTGTCGCCCTTGCAAGCGAGGTACAGAGGCCCGTCCGCCGTCGTGAGGCCAAAGTGGACGGCCGGGCGGCCCTTGTCGCTCTCGACAGTGGTGGCAAGCAGCTCGTCCAGCGACGCCTTGCCCTTGGGCGACAGGTGCGGGATCGCGGTCGTGACGGTCATGGTGGGTGGTGGCGAGAGAGTAGGAGAGGGTGGATCACAGGAAGCGAGAAGAGCTTTGCGTTGGAGAGTTATATCAGTCGAGAACAAGAGCAAGAACAAGACGACGTGGGTGGGCGTGCATCAACACGTTGGAGGGGGTATATCCTCCCCACCACGACCATATGCACCTTCGCAGTGGAGCTCCGGGTCCCGGCCGCCGGTAGACCGGTCATGTCCGTCAGGTATCGGCCCGGAATGAGCCCGGATCGGCGAACCGAGTGGCATGTCGTGGGGGTGAGGCAGTCTTGCGCTCGCTGGCCGCTGGCCAGAGCGCGCCTTGGAGTGTCAGTGACACGGCCGTAAGCTAAGGGCCACGCGTTGGCAAGTATACCCGGTGAGCATTGCGCTCGTAACTGGCAGGACGTATGGCTGTGTGGCACGGCTAGCGGTGACGGGCACGCCAGACCGCTGCCATGCCCGCGGTCTTTTCCCCGCTGGTTTCTTACAGCGCTTGGACTAGTACAGGTAGAGTGCAGTGGCTATGGCTGAGGCCGCCGGTGATGCATAGACGCGCGGGAGAGAGCGCAAAGCACGACATTCGAGGGCAAAGCGAAGCAAGGTTGGCGCAGGAGACGTGGCGCCGCCGGCATTTTTCCGGGCTGGGGGATATTTTTCCGACTCGTTGCTATTTTTCTTGATCGCCGACCTATGACCACCCACGTTGGGGCTTCAACCCACCGTTTACGGCGCGCAGCGGTTCCAGGGGCTGACACAGTCCGTCAAGGGCCATCTCACGAGGCTCCTCCAAGCGTTTGACCATGCATAGCGACGTGGAAGACGCAGAAAAGGCCATCCAAACCAGACACCGACGTGGCTCTCCTCCTCAACATGTCTTCTTGATCGTATAACGGTTAGTATGCTCGCTTGTCATTGAGATCGCGGGAGATCGGAGTTCGATTCTCCGTCAGGAAGTAGCTGTGGCCTTGCAGCAGCAAGGCCTTCTCTTTTGCTTGTGAGAAGAGGTCGGGAGGGAAGGAGGGAGATGAGCGAGGTTGGGGATCAGTCAAGACTCTTGAAATGTTCGTTTTTGGCCATGTTTCGACTCGGCATCTTCTGATACGAGGTGTTTAGATACTGTACTACAATGTACATCAAATACAGCTAGCTACTGGCACAATAACGGTCTTATTTCTTGGGACAAGCGTGCCGTTGTCAAGGGTTAGTTACGCAGAGGTGTCACGGCCTCCAGGATTGACCTTGTTCTCAATTCCAAGCATCGCACAGAACTGCTCAGTCTGGGGGTTTGTATGCCAAAGCTTGGGATCTCCACCAGGCTGGTGATATGCTGGTGCAGTGGTGGCGAACTGCTGGACGTGGCGAACTTCAACTAGTCCGTCCTCAGTGACACTGCCTTCCAGCAGTGACGGGACGAGAAGCCCTTCTTGTCGTATCCTGTCCTCTTCTACGGCTACTTGAGCCTGTAGCACCTCATAAGCAGGCAAGACCGGTCGCTCACTAGCAGTTGTGGTGAGAGATAAGGGTGGAAGACACGGGTGATGGCAAGCCAAGTGGGGTCAAATGTCATTCGTGGTCCAGCTTTGCCAATGCGCTCGGGAGTCGCTATGTCAATAAGCTGTGTGGTGAGAGGTGGTCCACACGACGGGCACCTCCTAGCTCCTCCGGCCTAGCTGCCACTTTCGTCATTTTCGCCACTTCATGGTCGACCCAAGCGGAAAACTTGACGTGGTGGTGGGCACAGAGCCAGTAGTCTGGCTGAATGTGTTTGAGGAAAGGGTCATGTATTGCGGGGCGCCAAGGTCGTTGGTGCTGATGTCGCCCTTGAACAGCGGCTTGCGCTGTATCACGTCGGGAGTGTCGCCATAGTGAGCAATCGCCGATGGCCAGTCATGAGACATGAACACGGAAGGCGCTGACGGGGGGAGCTGGGGTACCGTTGGCTATGAGCTGCAATGGGACCACTCAATTGCATGGCCTTTGAAACATCATGTGCACGAATCGCAAACACGCTGCGCACTGACCGGCTGCTGAAGGGGACATTCTCAAAAGTGAGCTGCGGGCTCGGTGTCACGGCGCACCACTTGACACACATTTGGTGTAATGGCGATGTATAAATGCCACTAACGACACTAATCCTCAACGCTGCTCATGCTTGGAAATCTCGGCGTATATCTGAGGCAGGCTGTGGTGTCAGCACCCTTGGACGGCGACCTGCGTGTCAGCACAGGTTTTAAAATGTCAGCGTACCTTCATCGTGTTTCGAGGAAATATTTTTGAGAGTACGGTGGCAACGATATGAAGGGGGGGCAGCCTTTACTGGCAGCTGTGTCCCAGCTCTCACAACCATAGCTGAATTGACTCTGCGGGGCCAACACCGCTTTGTGCTGCAGGCCGGAGCCGATTGAAACGCATACGTGTCGGAGCCACCGATAGCCTCGGAGGATGACTGCAGGTGTCTGCGAGTGCCACCGCACGCCGGTAGGGCCACAAGGCAGCTCCAGGCCTTTTGAAAAGAGGCAGATAGGTGTTAAACATGTCGCTCGTCCACTCACTCGCCCCCGCTGGCAGTTGTGCAGTCATAAAGGTGATGGGACGTACGGGTGCCTCGAACGGCATCTTGTCCTCATCGGCTTGTATAGTGTAGGTGGTTATCATTGGTCGTTGTGGTTCGCAGCAATCTCATCATCTGACCCGACCGCTGTTCGACTCAGCGTGCGAGCACACCCCCTCTTTTGCCGTTCTCGCCATCTCCATGCATCAGATGCACGCTCGCTGCACCCCACCTGGCGGCTCAGCACCTCGGGGACTTCCTCCGGCTCCGACCGCCACTCGCTGGGCGTCATGGGATAAATGCCCCGTTCACTCACATTTGAGACATACAGTGGCCTCGTCCTTCACCGTCTGTCGACTATATGGCCCTACGCGCGCAGCAGAGGGGATCAGGACTCCTAGGAGCCGCTCAGGAAGATGATATTGGAACCTCATGCCATAAATTACTGCCTACTACAAACAACTTCCGCTGACTGCCACTTCTTCCTCATCGCTTCTCATCTCTTTTGCGTACGTCTTTACTTGCGGAACTCGGGCATACCCTGGGCCATGCGGATGGCCCGGCCCTTCCAGATAAGGCCCAGGCAGAGGATGAAGCCGACGCCGGTGGCCAGCGCGCCCTGGATGGCATACGACTGGGTGAAGCCCACCCTCGTTCCCCAGTCGTAGACAAAGAAGGGGACGGCAAAGCCCCAGATCATCTTCCAGAAAGTGAAGACGGCCTGGGTGTCCATGGAGCGCGGGAGGTAGCACTCGAGGACGTAGGTCTGGAGAACACCAGTGGCGGCGGAGAGACAGAAGAAGAAGAGGCCACCGCCGATAAGAGGAGCGATCCAGTGGAGCTGCTTGTCGATGCAGATGCCGAAGATGAGGCATGCGGCGAGGAAGAAGGGCAGGATAGGGAGCAGAGCCCAGAGACGGTCCTCGGGCTCACGCGAGCCCTTCTTGCGCTCAAAGTAGCCGACAACCTTGTCACCAACGATACCACCCGACCACTTGCCGAGAACACCACCGATACCGTAGGCGAGGAACGAGCAGCCGAGGGGGATGGTCTCAAAGCCGTAAGGCGCCGCCTCGAACTTCTGGGGGGCGACGATGGTGATACCAACGGACCAAGCGAACAGGCTGCCGTAGTAGATGGAGGGAATGGTGATGGTGACGAAGCGGAGCTGTTGACATTAGCAAGAGTTACGAGGAGGAAGTGAGACGCACCATGAGGATGGGGCTGATGAAGACGCGGGCAAACTCGCCAGGGCGCTGCCACGGCATCCAAGCGGCTCCCACGCGACCGGTGCGAACAGAGACGGCGCTGTTCGTGTCAAGGTGTGTGGGGGCCTCCTTGCCCTCGTGAGAGAGCTTGTGCTCGGCGTCCTGCTCAATCTGAGGGGTGGCGGTCTGCTCGTGCCAGTTCCAGAGGGTCTCGGGGATGAGGAAGAAGACGATGGCGAGCTGGAGGCCGCTCAGCGCAAGGATGAACCAGAAGAGGATACGCCAGCTGTGCTTGTCGACGATGAGGCCGCAGAAGACGGGAGCGACCGCAGGAGAGATGACGACAGCGATAGCGTAGAGAGAAATACGCCTGCCACGCTCCTGGGGCAGGTACATGTCGGCAATGGTCGAAGGTGGGATGGTCTGCGACCACCCGGAGAAAAGACCCATGACAAAGCGGGCCGCAGAGAAGACCCCAAACGAGTTGGACTCGGCAAGCCAAACACAGATGGGGATCGGGAGGAGAGAGCCGATAATGTAGACAGGGCGACGACCAATGGTCTGAAAAAGGTCAGCCAAGTGATCAAGCTATGAACATGCCGTGGAACACATACCTTGGAAAGAGGGCACCAGATCAGCGAGCTAACAGCAACGCCGAGGAGCTGATAACCGATAGTGTTGGGAATGTCACCAGGAGAGACGTCGAAAGCGGCACCCATGGGAACGAAGGCGACCATAAGAATCGCCACACTGCGTGTTAAGAGAGGCGTTCATTGTCGAAACGGGGTTTACGCACGAGAAATTGCCCATCAAACCGCAGAATGCGAGCGCACTGAGGGCAAGGAACTTGCGCAGTGGCGAGAGAGCGTTAATGGGGTGGTTAGCGGGGAGGGTGGTGTCCTTGCCCCCGTGAAAGCGCTCCTCCTCGTGGGTCATTGTGGAGTTGTCGGCCATGGTAGGTAGGTGTGTGAGAGGGAGTATGTTATCCAGCTGCGTAAACAAGTCTGGGGCCTACGGACCAGTGAACTTCGTCGCGTCTCATCTTATACCGCTCCTCTTGTCGTGGCACTTGGACGCTCGCAGTCTCATGACCCCGGGTACACGGCAGAACAGCAGGGTGTGTCGCTTGCCAATCCATTCTGGCCACCATTAGGGGGTATGCATGGGACCCCAGCGGGGAACTGAGGGTTTGTGGCGGCCCCGCGTGTACACCGCCGGTGTGTGTTTCTGACGTTGGAGCGCTACACGACGGTGACAAGTAGCAGTCTCACCTCGGCGGCAGAACATGCCGATGACCTGTTCCCTGATCGATGGGGTTGGGCGTCCTCGGCGCAGCACTCTTCTGGCGGCCGGGGTTGCTTGTCTCGGTCGCGTGGGGACACGGACCGGACCGAAATCATGAGCTACGTCGGTGTCTGGGCCTCGGTTGGGTATCTGGGAAAGCAGTAACCAGCGAGGGTATGGGATAGTCACGGGGTTGTCCCTTGCGCAGTCGAGGGAGTTGTGAGCTGCCGGCAGTGATTCACTGCTGCTGTCACAGCACAGATCGCAGATTGATTCCTTCAGCCATCTGCTCCGCATCTCCGCATCTCGCGGTATCTCGCCAAGACAGCCGTGGCCAATTTTGGACTGGCGTTGTAGCCAAGCCTCCCGCTTGGGGCACGCTCGTTGGCGCACATGTCCACAGAGGGCGCCATGGCGTTGTCCGTCACAAGGTTCCCCGCAGTCAGCATGGTGTGTCAAAAGATCCGATCCGGAACAACGCCAGGTGCCTACGGTACACGATGTCAGCGCTCTGCGCCGGCGGCCTACGACGCCCCATGACTGCGGCGCGCTCAACCTGCTCATGGTAATGTCTGGCAGCCGGCGAACTGGAAGCAAAGACGGCGAAATGGTGGTGAAATGTGGTGAATATGCGGCCAACTCGGCACCAAATCGACATGGACGCCGCCAAGCCCGCACATTCCGCAGCAACGCACCACAGCTGAAGCAGTGCCTATTCTGGGATTCAGCAAAAAAACAATAAAATACCGTGACCACATGTGAAGAATGTCATCACTTTCCCGGCAACATCGTATGTGAGGATGTTCACTTAAGCGGTTTACCGCACAAGACCCCGCCTTCATTCGCGGTACATTACCAAGCCCACCACTTCTGCCGACGTTATGAAGGGATCGGCGTAGTTGACTCAGAAAATCGGAAAAATGGGTGGGAAAAGGGATTGGTTGGGTATAGCAGATTGCCATGGCACCAGGCTCGGTCATATCCGCGAGGGGGAGCAATGTTGGATGCGCAATGTCGGATGCGCAATGTTGGATGGGCAACGCGACAGCCTGTGTTCCGAGTAGCTGAACTTTAATTGGACACCATCTTAGAGGGTTATGTCTCATACATCTTCCTTCCATCGTCCAACGACTTCGGACGAGGAGAAATCAAACGATCGATCCAATTGGTAACATAGTCAACAAACTACGAGTACAGACTGACATACAGATTGAGAGTCAATTAAATGGATTCTGACCAACCCAACGCGACTGAGCCACGGGCCTGAGGACGACACGTTCGTGTGGTTTGTGCCCCTCCTCGTCTCCAAAACAGAAAGCTGTTGCACAACAGAATTCACGAAGGCCTGGGAAGCAGAAATCAGCCGTTAGGACGCCCATAAATAGCCAGCTTGGGGCCAGGTCTTCTGGGTGGTGCTCGACGGTGGTCCACGGGCCCGGAGAACGCGCATCCTGCCTCAGCTCGGGCTCAAAAGCAACGGTTGTCCCATGGTCATCGGCACTGGTAGCATGGTACCAGGTGAGGCCAACATGTGGCTGTTATTACGGAGCGCTTGCTACAGCTCGCCAAGGACCAACTGCGGCAAAAAGAACGGTGCCGCCACATACACACTGAGCGAGAGACGTGCGCGATGCCTGCTGCGGAAGCGTGCGTGATTCGAAGGCACAATACAATCGACGTTGACGCCTAATGGATGTGAATCATAAGTCTGCAGACGTGTTGTTCGCAAGCTGGCTTGCTTGTCAACGATCCGTACTGTCAGCGAAAGGTGCTGCTAGCGACCAACAATCACTAGCGACTGATGACGACTCAAAAGCCGGCCCCCTGTCTGTCCATACCCTCAAGTCAAGATCAATACCATCCTCCCGCGTCATTGATACATGACCGTGAAGGACATCGTTGGCGCGGCCAGTTTGTGCTAAATAAAACAGATGCACTACCCACCCCTCCCTCTTGCCACAACGATGATATCTGCAAGGTCGATGCCAGGCGAAAACGTACCAACATGGCACTTTGCTCGGAAGGCCGAAACATATATTCTGCCATGTTTTTACAGTCGCAAACACGGGGGCGACCCCTTGGGCTGTCGAACGCGTACATGAATGTCCCGTATGGTACTTCTAAAAAGAAGCTGAGCGGGTGCGCCAGCACAAAAAGGAAGGAGGGCATTGACCGAACAACTCGACAACTTAGTCTCTGACATGCATCGGTGTGTGACTCAAGGGCAACCGACTTCAAATCTAAAGAGGTAATTTCCGGTCGCCCGAATCGAACACTGGTTATCGGCTATTGTCATGAAATGCATAAAACCCAAGCCCCGCAGTAACCACTCTGCAGCCAAAAGTCAGTAGCCTGGGTGTGCTCCTGTACCTTATTTTGATCCCGTTTCTTTATTAGACCAGCAATAGAAACAGTTCAAATTGTAATTCTGCTAATGTCAACACGGCAAGCCGTCTGGTTGCCGATGCCGTGTCCAGTGCGCAGTGCCTATCGGGTGCACGGAACAACTCGATGTCATTGTTGGCGTTGGTGGTCATCACATGATGGCCGGACGGGTACACCATAGTTGTACAATAGCAACGACGACATTGGAGCATGAGACCTGCCCACCACAGTTCCCCGTGCCCCTCGAACATCCATAGCTGTACTGTACACGGAGCTTCCAACATTCTGCATATGACTGCCGACTCGCCACCTCTCAAATGCGTATTACAGTACACAAACAACCAAAGCTACCTGAACTCTTCTCCTGGACTATGATATTGCCTTTTACACTCCTGAGCTGCGCCGACCACATTACTGGGAGCGCTCGAGGTGGAAGTCCTGCTCAAGCTCGTACTTCATGCGACCAACGAGGTCTGAAGGAGCAGCAAAGTTGGCCGAGATGGGCTTAAAGTTGACCACCAAGTCGTCCTTGACGGCAAAGACCGAGTCGTCCTTGAGGTAGTCTGACTCCGAATCGAAGACCTGGGTGACGAGCGTGACGTGGTCCTTGGCCTCGACCCAGAAGTGAATGTGGGCAGGACGGTACGGGTGGCGGTCCATGAGGTTGAGGAGGGTGCCAGCAGAGAAGTCGAAGGGGATGGGGTAGGGAGTGGGCTTGAGACAGATGGTAGAGTAGCGGCCCTCCTCGTCGGTGCGGAAACGGCCACGGCAGTGGTACTCTGCCTTTTCGGGGGTCTGCGCGTCGTACAGCCCATCGGGGGCATCGTGCCAGATGTCGACGAGTGCGTTTGGAAGAGGCTTCCCGTTCGAGTCGTAGATCACGCCGTGGAGGTGGGTGTAAGGGGCGCCCTCCTCGAGCTCGCGGATGATGGTAGTGCCATTGGCCTGGACGGGGACGCCAGCACGGTAGAAGGGACCGAGGATAGCAGACGAGGTGGTGTCCTCGCCGCTGCCCTTGCCCTTGCGCTGGGCGCGGGTCTGGTCGAGTGTGTTGACGAGCGACTCGATGCCCAGAACGTCGGTAACAAGAACGACCTCGTTACGCTTGTCGCTCGAGACCTGGCCAGCCTGGACCATCAGGTTGCACGCGTCAATCCACTCCTCAGAGGTAATGTCGGCCTCGATGAGGAACTCGTGGATCTTGCGGATGAGAATGGGGAAGACCTCCTTCACACGAGGGGAAGCCTTGTCGCCGATGGCGTCAATGACGCTCTTGGTGTAGCCCTCAAAGTCGTAGTTGGACATTGTTGTTGTTCAGAGGAGGGGTGCGAACTGGGTCTGTGAAAGGGGTTGCGTGTGATGCCAAGCAACAATAGTTGTCCTCGGTCTTTAAGTACGTCTGCGTATTCCACTACCGTGCCGGTCTGGAGCACAATGCGGGGCAGGCGATTCGTGCACCCGCGGCCGTGGTCGCCGCCGGGTGAGGCGGGGCACCATTGCTTGTGGTTCCTAGAACGGGGGCCGACCCGTCCCGCTCTCAACACGTTGTCGGAGCTTCCGATCCCACCATGTGCACTGTGGGTACCGTGGGATTCCGCGGGCATGCCGTGTGGTGCTTGCGGCCTACGTTGACAGGTCTCGGCTGCAAGGTGGAGATGGCGGACGTGAGCGCCACAGTGCGTGTCATTTATGGTGTGTTTGTCAACGTTGTGATAATCAGTGTGCCCACAATCGATGACGATCTGTCCGGTGTGTGCCATGTGGTCATGTCCGACCTCCGTACCTCCACCTTTCCGAACACCGTTGCATTTGCCGTCGCCATATCTCGTTAGTCATTTCATCGTCGTCGTCGTCTCCAGCGAGCACCTGCCTCATCACCATTCACAGCTAGCTCACCACCACCATGTCTGTCCCTGCCCCCATCGTCGAGTTTGTCAACGCGCTGTACTCTGCTAGCGACATTGGCCCCAAGGCCGACGCCCTCGCCCACCAAAACTATGTCGACCTCTTCAACAAGGACGCTACTCTCATCATGGGTCCCACCACCTTCCTCGGCCACCCTGGTGTGCTCCAGTTCCGCGAGAATGGCTGGAAGGGCGTGCTCACGCGCCGCCACGTCTGCAAGGGCATCTTCATTAACCCTTCCAACGCCAACGAGGTGATGACGTATGGTACCGTCGACTACGGCATGGAGGACGGATCAAAGGTCGAGGGTATCGAGTGGGCTGGCCGCCTGGAGCTCGACCAGACTGGTTCCAAGCCCAAGATCGAGTTCTACCAGGTCTTCATTGTGGGTATCGTAGAAGACAAGTGACAGCCGCTGACCAACCAGACCAGGAAGTAGACGGAAGGAGCTGTAGCATAGTTATATTTGGAGCCACACCAGCTGGTAGAATGCAATACCTGTGACCATATGAGATCTCGAGGCTTGGTGGAATGTACGTAACCGCGGCTTGTCCATCTCCATGTCAACGTCGACATGGTTCTAGCGTCAGCGGTGCGATGATAGTGTCCACTGGCTGAGCAAGCAAAGCAACGGGACCAACTGCCAGTGGCGGCGCCTTCAGCTGCCAACATCGCCAAACCAGTTCCGCCGCGGCGTGCTTTCGGTTTGCTCGACGTGACTACCCAAACAATAGACACAATAGGCGACTGCTTTTCACAGGAAGTTTGCGGGTCGGGGCAAGTGAGCGGTTTGCGGCGACCTACCTTTGCAGGAGTCGCGGAACGGGAGGTCGGGTGAGGTGCTGCGGTGACGGGGCGACCAAGGTGCGAAACGCAGGACACGGGGCAAGGGTCGGAGGCAGGCCGCAGTCTGGCAGTCATGGAAGGTTGCTCGGCATCCGACTACTGGCAAGAAAGATCGCAGAGGTTCTCAGTAGACTAGACTTGGAGATTGCCGAGGTGGCATTTTGCTCAGTGGCAGATGGTACTAGGAGAAAAGGACAATAACGAAGCAAACGAGCTGCAAACGCGTTTATGAATCCAAGAACCGATGCATTGAGTATGACTAATCTACAACCTACAGCCAGACTGCGACGCTGGCACCAACCTGCTCCTCCTTGGAGCCCACGCGGACCTCGTCCACGACCTTGAAACCGTCCTCTGCAGTGTACGAGAGAACCTGGATGAATCCTTCCTCGGAGTCTGTCAGACTCAAGAAGACCTCGCCACGGGGGCCGAGGTTGGGGCAGACGGCAATGGCGTTGGCCCAACCGCCAGACGTGCGCGTCTTGAAGCGGTGTGTCGCGTCGCCCCTGTCGGCGCCTACAGGGTCGGCGAGGCGACCGTCGGGGTTGAGACGCCAGGCCGTCACATAGCCGTTGGTGTGGGCTTCAAGACCACGGACCGAGCCAAAGACCACATCAGCAGCAGGGGAGAGACGGACCTCGTCTGCCCAGTACTTCTTGCAGTCATCTCCGGGGGGCAGGATAAAGCCGCCCTCGAGCCACTCGAGCTTGGCGTCGTCTGTCAGACGCAGGACGTCGACGTATGACGAGTGTTCCTGCAGCGTGTAGACAATGGACCCGTTCGGGTGAGGCCAGCAGTGACGGGGGCCGTCGTCGGGGCGCGTGGCAATGTTCTTGGACGCCTCGGTCAGGAGACCAGTGGCCAGGTCGACGTGATAGACCCAGACGCAGTTACGACCAATGTCGGCCACATACAGCTTTGTGCCGTCTGGCGACAGGTCGGCAGAGTGGCCACCGTGGCGGAGGCCTCCAAAGTCCATCTGGGTGTTGCCCTTGTGCATCGCGTCCTCGCTGACGAGGCTGAAGCTCTGGACAGCTGCCTCCTGCTTGAGATGTCCGCTCTTGTCCAGGAGGAAGACGTCCACTTGGGGTCCACAGGCCGAGTACACCGCCTTGTCGTTTGAGCACACGTATCCAGACAGGTACTTGGACGTGACAGTCTCTTTGAGCTCCGTCACGGGGTAAGCCGAAGCAGTGCCGTTAGGAACGCCGTTGGCCGTACCATTGGGAGCGTCGCCCTTGGAGGGGACGATGGCGTAAGACGAGACGGATGGGACCTCACCCCAGTTGGTGGTGTACAAGGTCTTGCCGTCGCGCGACACGTCGAGCCAGTTGTGACCGCCCACAGCCTTGTTGGTGTGCTGCAGGTCCAGCTTGCCCTTGGCAGTGTCAAATCCGAGGGTGTAAAGGTACGGGGAGCGGAAGGTGCCCATGAGCAGGTTGTAGCTTGTTGGTGCGAGGGCCTGGGCGACCGACTTGCCGACCTTCAGTGGAGCCTCGACCGCTCCCCAGTGACCGACGTTCTTGAGCACGACACAAGTGCCCTGCCCGTTGGGAACCTCTGCGGCCCATGCCGCCACAGCCGCAGGACCAGCGAGGTAGTCCTCCTCGCCGCCGATAATGTGGAGCGGGACCTGGAGGTTGGCGGCCGAAACCGCTGGAATCTCAGACAGTGCGATGCAGGCAGCAGCATACGCGGCGGGGTTGGTGGTCGCGACGAGGTGGCGGATAAAGGCGCAAGTGGTAAGGTCACCAGCAGCGGTAACCTTTGCGACAGCAGTCGCAGCCACGACGTTGGCAATACCCGCGAGGCCCTCAGCAGTCGAGGCAGCCTGAGCACGTCCTCGCATGTTGTCCTTGGCCGCGGCCGGGAGGTTACGAACGGGGTGCAAGAGGATGAGCTTCTCCACCATCTCTGGATGCTTCTCGGTGAACAACGATGTCACAGTCTGTACGCGAGTCAGCGCCATCTCAGCCACTCACACAACTCGCAAACTGTACTCACACCGTTCATCGAGTGGCCCACAAGAACAACCTTGGAGAGCTGGAGTGCGGCGAGCACTTGCTCTAGGTCCTCGACATAGTCGGCCATGGCGAGCTGGCGTCCCGACCAGTCGCTCTTGCCGTGTCCGTCCAGGTCATACGCGTACAGCTCGCGGTCATCGCCGAGACCCGAAGCCTGCAGAGCAGGTAGCCAGTAGCTCGACGAGCTGTATCCAGTCAGCATGTGGGCAACAGGCTTAGCTGTGGTGACTCACCCGCCCAGACCGTGAATGGCCACCACAGGAGCCTTGGACGATGGCTGCTGCGGCTTGGAGTGGATGTAGTAGATCTTCCGCCCACCAGGGAGCGAGACGTAGTCGGCCGCAAAAGTGGTAGGCATGGTCGTGTTGTGAGGTGAGTGGGTTGCACACACAAGAGAGTTGGTGCTCGAGCCGGGACGATATCTTGTGGAGACTGCTCCGCCAGGTCCCCGTCTGTACTTTACATCTTTCCTTGTCCTCCAACTTGAACAGGTGAGCGCTGGCCCTGGGATGCCAGGAGCGTCATTGCCCCGATCCGAAAGAGATATGGAGATGATCATTCGCCATGTGGGCTCCCTGTCGGCCTCTCCGACCCGTGGCTTGGCTGTGATTCTCCGCGGTCACCGCGGTGGGAGGCCGCTTGGCTTATTGATCTGGTCGGTATCCTAATGGAAATACAGCGTTATTCTGCTAATGAATTTGTAATATGGGAACCAGGGCCTCGTCACAACGTCTCGCACCTCGACTGCCTGGCAGACTACAAGAAGCGCATGACTCCATGCCATACACTCCAGAAGCCCATCCACGCTCAATCTACAGTCTAGCCTGCTTTAACGGTCTGGTGAAGCTTGAGAGCTCGATGTAGCAGGTCGGGGCATATATATCCAGCTAGCAGGCCCGGTGCCACTGGAGTTGGTAGGGTTGTTAGGGTTGTTCACTTGTCGCATTGTTGTCTGTAAGGTGCAAGCAAGCGCTCTCCAAGTTTAACCATCCAACTGCAGTGACATTGCAGTTATGTCAGCAGATCAGCAGACGAGCGCCCCTCCTTTGATGATCGGCGGGTCGCCAAGGAGGATACATCTTGTGCCACATTGCAGTTCCGTGGCTAGCATAAGCAAAGTATGCAAACGGGGCCTGCCTCCACAATGAGACACGGGACTGTCCGGACGTGAAAGAGACGCATCACAAAACACTACGTCAGCGACACACGACGGGAGGTTGGCGTTGTTCAGGTGAGGGCACATGGCCGTATGCCAACTGCCATGCTTCTGTCTGACAGTTGTAATGGCCCCGAGCTGGGTGGTGGTGGCCCCGCGCAAGGGGACCTGGGGCAGCCCCACAAGCTCCAATGACCCGGAAAAGCACACCGGGGTCGCCGTCGATGATGTGAGGGGCGAGGAGGATTGCCGTGCAGGCCGGCGCTTCAAGCGCGCGCCCATAGGCGGGTAGAGGTGCAAAATGCGGGAATCCCATTCCGCCGATGACAGCAGCGGCCCAGCGGCCAGAGCACGCATGGTGGTACGTCAGCCCCCCATCCCCCGACGCATGTTACGCCAGTAGTCAGGCTTCCCATGTGACCCCCCACGCCGCTCTCACACCACATTTTGGATGTGCCGTCGACCTCCGGGCCTCCGACAAACCGAGACTGCGGCCAGCGGCATCATAAACCACCCAGACTCGCTTTCGATCCAACGACCGGCACAATCGCAACCGCTCGTTTACACACACACCACCCTCACTCATCATTTCGTTTCCACCCATACATCCACCAGACACCTCTTCCACACCTCAATCCACCCCTCGCCATCGCGGCCCGTCGCCGAGGACCCCCCGCGCAGACAATTGGCCCACCAAAAACCCCACCCCTCCTTCGCTCGCCAAAAACAACAATGTACAAGTACTTGCAAGAGGACAATGGCCAGTCCCAGCTGAGTGCGTTTCAGCTCAGTCTCTGTTTTGCGCCGCATTCCAGGCCAACAGTGACGCGCTATGCTGCATGAACTCCCAGTTACTGACACCAGGGCTACCTCTCATCTCGCCTGTCCATCTCCATTGCCTGGTCATCACTGCGTGCGCCATCGATGACGCCCATCACCACCCGATCGACGTATCCGTCCCTCTCAACCCTTGACCACCCCGTCACCATGTCCCCACAGAAAAAGTCAAGTGCCAAAGAGTGCGTACTTTTTGGCCTCCCATGGGCAGCAACCAGCTGACAAATGTTCCCCAGGCCTGCAAGTTCTGTCGGAAAAGTCACACTACATGTGAAGACACGCGACCGTGTCAGCGATGGTGGGTGATGGAATCACGTTTCAAGCTCACACTGGCAGCATCAAACGAGACATTGCACAACTCTGCCTTCAAGATGAGGCTGACCAACTGCAACAACAAGCTCAGCAGCAGGCCCAGCAGCAACTAGCAGCCGCGGCAGCGAGTGGGCAGATGGGCAGTAGCGGCTCGCGACCGATTGTGCCCAGCAAGCGGCGCGGATTCTCCACATCAAGCTACGACGAGGACCGTCCCGAAGACCGTGCAGCCCTCGCAGCGGCAACACAAGAGTATGTCAACGGCGTCGCTGGGCCAGGACCAAACTCGACTCCGAGTCCCGTGCGTGGGACAGACTTGATCTCCAACGTGCCCTTGCCCCAAATCTCGCCTCAAGACCAGTTCCGCCCACTCGGCGGGTTTGCAGACGAGATGCAACAGGCCCACATGGCCGCTGCAGCAGCTGCAGCGTCAGGCGGTTCCGTGCCGCAGTGGTATGACCCGAGCTCGTTCCAACACGCGCTGGAGAAGATGGACACGCCATCAATACCGGGCCACACAGGCCGGTCGGGTACCACGGGTGCTACACCTGACTTTTCTTGGAGTGCGCTCGTCGAGGGCATGCTGTCAGAGCCGGGTCCGCAGACTCCAGGCGAGTTTGCTTGGCTCCAGAACCAGACAAATGGCAGCGGAGGGACACCGTCCTCTTCCCTCATGCCCCACCAGCAACAGGGCAGCACGCCTGGAAACGCAAACCAGACAACATCCAGCAACAGCAACATGTCGCCCTCGGCGCAACGAGAGTTTAGGCCAGAAATGTCTCTCTCCCCGGGCTCGGGTATGCCAGGACCCGACGACCCCGTCGAGCCGTTCAATTACACCTTTTCCTACTCGCGTCTGCGGTCATTTGCCAACGAGCTCGGCAACGCCGAGTTCCAGCGCCGAGTCTCGACGGCCACGGAGCGGTTCAAGCCCATCCTCCACGGTTGCCTGTCGACCTACACGGACGAACAGATTGTGCAGTCTGAAGTCCAGTTCCTGACCTACGTGCGCAATTGGCAGGCATTCTGCGAAACCATCCCCGTGCCCGCGTGCGTGTGGAGGAGGACAGGCGAGATTTACGCTGCCAACCGCCGTTTTGTCCACATGCTCGACTTGCAACCCGACGTCATTAGGCGGGGGCGTCTGGCAACATACATGGTGAGGTAGTTTCTGCTTCACCCAACTAACCTCCTGCAGATCCTCGACCCGCCGTCGTTTATGGACTACTGGGAAGAATATGCATCGCAGGTCCTCGCCAACCTCTCCGACCGGAACAACTTCGACACGGTCCTACAAGTGGGCTTTGCCAAGCGCGGCTACTCGGCCAAGACGCACCTGCTCAGCTCATCGATGCAGTTTGACAGCTTCGGCCTCCCCATGGCCGCGACAGGGCTGTTCACCGCCCTCCAACCCCTCCCCACCGGTCCCGGCTCCAACCAGGCCACCACGAGCACGAACGCGGCCACCACTACCGCGTCCGGCCCCGATAGCGGCGGCCCTGGCGCCAGCGTCCCACGCCTATCGGTCTCGGCGGGCTCTGGCGAGCCCACGATTGATGTGCAGGTAGGTGGCACATCAAGCAACCCTATCTACCGTCCTGTCGCCCTGTCCTCTCTTGCCAAAATGTGGATCATGTGAGGCTTTGAGACGAACGGACAGGTGCGGCGATGGGAACAGGTTAGATGTGGGGGTCCCGGATCTCCGAACTCGTGGGCCCTCAAGGGGTGTGCTGACACTGCCAGATGGCGGATTGAGATGCGGCCGAGGACGAAGATGAGAGACGAGGACAAAGACCACCTAAGGATGAAGGAAGACAGAACAGAACCCCCCGCCGCCGTTGAGAGACAGTACTCTTCGATATTGTTATGCCCGCGTGGATACAGAGTATACCGGGATGCGGACGCGACCGACTTGTCAGCATTAGCCACCTTTTCTGCTTGTATCATAGAAATGGCACAGTCTCGTATAATGCGATACCGTGCAGTTGCTGCACACAGTAGCTCTGGCGATGGAGGTGTCGCCACTGCCGCAAAATAGAGTCAGCGATCCAGTCCCCCACAACAGTGGAGAGCAGCTTGCAGCCTTGTTGGGGGTGTGCTCACGATGCGGACACCCGTCCCGTTAGCCACCAACTACAGTGACCTCCGTGTGCCTATGACTACTCATTCTCGAGGATGACAGCGTTTACGTTGATCTGCCGTGGCGCTAGCGCGACGACAAACGCAGATATATAGCGGAGTTGTCTTCCGGAGAACACTCCCGACAACGAGTCGGATCGCGACTGAGAGATGAAATGAACCGTGTAGCACAGACCAGTCTGGTATGTACATCATCCCCAACGTTAAAGCAGGGCGGGCCGATCTGCTACGAGCTAACGAGAGACTTTGGTCAGCAGTGGATAAATGTTTGTCAGCGCAAGGCGACGGGTGTGTACCCAAGTTCGCTCATATAAGACCATGTTCCCACACCTCTTGTTCCGTCGGGTGGTCTCACCCACACTGAAAACGACAGCATGCGCACTGCTAGACATATCGCCACGTCTTGTGGAGACCATTCATTCATACAGCTGCCCACAGCAAGCTGAACTGCCACCACTGTTGCCACCACACCCACACATGGCCCATTCCCGCACCCCCGCAACTTCCCCGAACCCCGCGACATTGTCAGTCACCAAACTGCGGCCAGTAGCGCACTCCGCCACACATACAATTGACGGGCCCCCTCGCTGGCGTTCGGGGGTCCATTTCAAGGCCCCCGCTCGTGTGGCCGTGTGGCTGTCAAGCCCGACTCCGCACGCGGCGGACCCCGCTGCTGAGGGCCCACAATCGTAAAGCGACTCACCATCCGTTCCCCGTGGTGCTCGCACCAGCCCCGCCCCACAATCCGGTATCCCCGTCGTCGCCCCACAGACCCACAGACGTCAACAACCAACCCACGACCATCCCAACACTCCGGGAGCTCCGAGACGCTCGGCCGCCGCTGGGATGCTGTCTTGGCTAGTCATGGCGGATTACGATACAGCCAACGTGTGGTTGGTCGCATCTTCCCGAGCGACGACCTGACACAACGCACGTTTGGGACCTGTCAGTCGCAAACCCGTACTGGGTATACCCTCGTTATTGGCTTGGCAGAGCAAGACCAACCTGGCCCCCTACTGGCCTCACCCTGTGGGTGGGTGAACCCGTCGCCGATTCCCCGACTGTCAAGACGTTGCCTCGCTCGTCGCTCCCGAGTGAGGTTTACCCGCCTACTTGCTAGCTAGCGCCATTCTCATCATGAGCAGAGGTGCGATGCCGGGCGTGCCGAGTGATATTAGATGATCGGCGTAGCGGCGAATGTGGGATCGGGTGGACGGGTGTGGGTCGACCCTTCAGCGGTGCCACACGGCGGGTGTGGGGCATCGGAGAGGGCGTCTCTGTGTTTTGCGGCGCAACGTTGGTCCCCCACTCACTCGGAGCGCCACATGGGAGAGTGTCAGGCAAAAAGCAGCACCCAAGCCCCCGCTGCCAGGTTGGAGAGGTCGGGTGGGGATTGCAGGGGGTTTAGAGAGCGTCGTACTGCCAAACAGCCAGGTGAGATGTCGGAGGTTGCCTCCGATCGTAGTCGCTTAGCCCTTGCCGAGTGGCGAGTGGCACTGGGCGTCAGGCAGGTCGGATGACGTTTCCGAGGGAGCGCAGAACAGAATCAACAGACGCGTTTACACCAACGCGCCCTGCGTCAAACCCGATGCGTGCATGCATGGGACAAGAACATGTATGTAGGTATCCTCTGTACATGTGCATGTCACAGAGCGAGATGGGGGACCGGTTGCCAGCGCTGACGTGAATGCAATGCTACACAGACATGTCAAGTCCCGGCGGCAGTGGCTATATCCAGCATTCGCGTAAGTCGCCTAACGGCACGGAACATTGCCTGCTCGTGACTTGATCTCTGGTTTGTGGGTGTCGGGAGCTCCGACTCCCGCTTCCCGAGTTGCGACCACCACAATGTCCTCTCACTCTACAGAACTGCAGTCCACGCTGCCAGGGTGCCATCCCGTGGGGGCCCGCTGCCCTTGCGGTCTGTGCTACCTCCACAGCGCGGATCTGGGCTCCGGCTCTCGTGCAAAGGCCCAAGTATGTCACCGGACTGGCCTTGCGGTTGCAGCATGCGAGGTTGGTTTCGGGTCTAGATAAAAGGCCGACAGCAACGCTCCCACAGAGTTGTTTTTCCACAGCTCTCTCTCTTGCATCCCTCTCCAGTCCTCGACGACTCTAACACCACCACCGCGACTTGGCGCCTCTATCCCAACACTTGTTCTTCTTCCTCTCCCCGACTTACTATCGCCATGGTTCAGGGGCCTCGTCACATCGAGAGCTCTTGCGATGTTCTCATCGTGGGTGCCGGACCTGCTGGTCTGATGGCTGCCCGTATGCTCTCCGAGTTTGTTCGCCAGGACCCCAGCCTCAAGGTCCGCATCATCGACAAGCGCTCGACCAAGGTCTACAACGGCCAGGCCGACGGTCTCCAGTGCCGTACCCTCGAATCGTTCAAGAATCTTGGTCTCGCCGACCAGATTGTCGCGTAAGTCAAACGTTGGTCATGGGACCGCTGCAGTGGTGGTGGTGGTGGCTGACGCCTTGTCCAGCGAGGCCAATGACATGTGCACTATTGCCCTCTACAACCCGGACGAGAACGGCCACATCCGCCGTACCGACCGCATCCCCGACACCCTCCCTGGCATCTCGCGCTACCACCAGTGTGTGCTGCACCAAGGCCGCATCGAGCGTCACTTCCTCGACTCGATCGCCGAGGTCTCAGACACCCGCATCAAGGTCGAGCGTCCTGTCCAGCCCCAGAAGCTCGAGCTTGACGAGTCCAAGGCCGAGGACAACTCCGCATACCCCGTCAAGATTGAGCTCCGCTACATGCGCGAGGACGAGTCGGTCCCGCTCCAGTTTGGCCACAAGGTCGAGAACGGCCTGTTCCGCTCCAACCTCCAGACGCAGGAGGAGGAGGACTCGCACTATGCTCTTCCCGAGGGAATGGAGCCTGACATGGTCGAGACTGTCCACGCCAAGTACGTTATTGGCTGTGACGGTGGCCACTCGTGGGTCCGCCGTACTCTGGGCTTCAACATGATCGGCGAACAGACCGACTACATCTGGGGTGTGCTTGACGCTGTCCCGGCCTCCAACTTCCCAGACATTCGCTCGCGCTGCGCCATCCACTCTGCTGACTCTGGTTCGATCATGATCATCCCGCGCGAGGACGGTCTTGTGCGCTTCTACGTCCAGCTCCAGGCGCGCGCCAAGCAGGGCGAGCGCGTCGACCGCACCGCCTTTACACCCGAGGTCGTGATTGAGAACGCCAAGAAGATCTTCCACCCTTACTCGTTCGACGTCAGCCGCCTCGACTGGTTCACCGCCTACCACATTGGCCAGCGTGTGACGGACAAGTTCTCCAAGAACGAGCGCATCTTCATTGCCGGCGACGCGTGCCACACCCACTCGCCCAAGGCGGGCCAGGGCATGAACACGTCGATGATGGACACTTACAACCTCTGCTGGAAGCTCGGACTTGTGCTCACCGGCCGCGCCGAACGCTCCATCCTCAAGACGTACGAGTCGGAGCGCCAGCCGTTCGCGCAGGCCCTCATCGACTTTGACCACCAGTTCTCGCGTCTCTTCTCGGGCCGTCCTGCCAAGGACGTTGCCGACGAGATGGGTGTGTCAATGGACGCGTTCAAGGAGGCGTTCGTCAAGGGCAACAAGTTTGCCTCGGGCACTGCCATCTGCTACGACGCATCCCCCATCGTCGCCAAGGGCGACAAGGGCTGCGCCATCACGTCCACCCCGTCGCTCGCCAAGAACATCGAGGTCGGCACCCGCTTCGAGTCCAGGCAGGTCGTGCGCCACTCGGAGGGTCTCCCCATCGAGCTCGGCGACCTGCTCTACATGAACGGCGCGTTCCGTCTCATCCTCTTTGCCGGAAACGCCGCCGACTGCACCCAGATGGCCCGCATCCAGAAGTTTGCCGCGTACCTCGACTCGGCCAACTCGGTCATCTCAAAGTACACGCCCGCCGGCCAGCACCGCAACGCCACCATTGAGACCATCACTGTGCACTCGAACACGCGCGAAGAGGTCGAGATGCACGATTTCCCCGCCCCCTCCCTGTTCCCCAAGTACGACTATGACAAGATCTACGCCGACTGCGAGTCGTGGCACAAGGGCCACGCCCACGCCTACGACCACTACGGCATCGACCGCCAGAAGGGCTGTGTCGTCGTCGTCCGCCCCGACGGATACGTCGCTGCCGTCCTTGACCTCGAGGACACGGACAAGCTCGACGCCTACTTTGGCCAGTTTATGGTGGCGCCCAAGAACGCCGTCGGCGCAAACCAGGACCCAGACTGGACGTTCAAGACCCAGCGCGCTTAAGGGGGTTCTTAGGTGGTTGCGACCGAGCGACGGGGGATTGGAAAATGGAAAGCAAAGGAGGAAGAAGAACCTTATCCGTTTGGTTTACTGGAAGTGTAGTAGTTCATGAAGTCATGTATGAACCTGTTCACGAATCTCGCGAGACAGCCACAACGTTGCTGGAACGCAGTGGGGGTAACTCTGAATGGGAAGCTTGCAAAGGACTCCTCGTCAGTCTCCTTTGTTCCCCGACGGCCCGCAAACAAGCTGTCGAATCTTCTAATGATACATCGCCCACTCTATGACGTATTATGTATGACCAACTACAATCTATGTGGAGATGCAATGCTAACAGAACAAGTATGCGTGTGTTTGTGTGAAGTGAGGCTCATTACCTCTTGTGATGGTCGTTCTCCACCTCGTCGAAACAGATACAGATGGCCGTGATGAGACTCAGGTCCACGCCGGGCGCGACGACCACGTAATACTGGGTGCGATGTCAGTTGGGCCTCAGGGCAGACAACGTCCAACTCACAGTGTCCTGTCCGGTAAAGAAGTTGGTTGCGTTCAGGATATCCCTCTTGATCTGGGCCACGACCTGGCCATTGTCCAGTATCAAGTCGGCGCTGCGGCCGATAATGTCGCCGCGGAGGGAGATGGTCGTCGGCTGGCCAGTGGACGCGTTGACAAACGTGGCGTGCATCTTGGAGCCGACTGCGAGCGTGTCAGCCGTGCTGTCCGCGCACTCATGTGGCATCATAACATCACAAAACAAACTCACAGGCAATCTTGTTCTTTACACGGAAGATTTCATTATCGTTTGCGTCCACCGCGACAAAGGTGGACAGCAGGCGCAGGATCTTCTTCTGGATGCCGAACAGAAACTGGCCGTTCGGGTCCGTGATGGTCTTCTTGTTGCGGATCGAGAACATCTTGGCGTTACATGATACGACGACGTTGCCGTTCGTGTCCTTGACGCCAAAGTCGTCCTGCGGAATCTGTCAGTTCTGACAGGAGAGAGACGACCAGCTGAACATGACCACTCACGCCTGTCCACGAAAGGACCTTCTCCCTGAGTACGAGGGTGACGGGGTGGGGCATGATGTAATTATTATGCAGGCCCACAGGCGGGTGCACGGGGTGCAGAGCTGCAGGGGCGGAGGGAACGAAGACGCCCATAGTGGTTGTTGTTGTGATGGTTGTGGTGGCGAGTTAAGGAGTGAGTTTGAGTGAGTGGTTGAGTGAGACAGTCAGCCGCTAGTCGCGTCTTTAAGAGCTCGCTCGTACGCGACAATATCGGCGTCTCCCGACGCCGCTGACGCGGGCAAAGCTGTGTGCCAGCGGTGTAAAGAGGTACGTGCCAGGGGTGGTTTTCAGCCCACGATATGCTTGCTGACTGGCTGCACGCTTGTGTTTAGCCATTCACCAGTTGATTTTCCTACGAGTGGACGGCGGCCGGCCGGTGTTGCCGACAGAGGACAGGAGTACGGGAGACGGGAGGACGCGGGAGCTGTACGAGCTGTGCAACAAGCGGTGTAAACGCCCTGACCGATGATTATGGAGATGCCGGGAACCAAACAAAAATGCTAATGATCACGTAAGCAGTAACAGTGCAGCCGTGGGAAAGTTGAATGGGTTTATGGGGACCCCACATTTCCTCTGCCGCGTCTTGGCGCGCGGGAAACGCGCTAGGCGCTAGGGGATCGGCTCCGGTTGACGGGACTTGACGTTGATCTCTCCATCCCCCTTTGTGTGGGTGGGAGACGTACCACCCCACAGTGTGTCTTCCCTCCCGCTCATCACCATCCCCACATCTCTCTCTCTCTCTCTCTCTCTCTCTCTCTCTCTCTCTCTCTCTCACTCTCTCTTCTACTCACGCACACACACACTCTCTCTCTCTCATCCACCACACTCACTTGCTCCTCCCCCCATGCCTCCTAGGAAGTCAGCTAGGGCCGCCGCCGCCGCTGCTGCTGCTGCTGCCGCGGCACCTTCGCCCTCCCCACCTCCAGCCGCTCCGGCCGTTAACACGACTCCCCTCAAGGGCCTCCGTATCGCCGCATACGGCGCGTTCACTGGCGGCGTCACTGAGCAAGACATCCTTGCCAAGGCTGCGGATCTCGGGGCGGCCACAACCCTCTCCATCACCAAGACGGTCACCCACGTCATTTGCAACCAGACGGACTACGACCGCAAGGCCCCCAAGCTCCGCAACCCCATTATCAACCGTCCGAACGACCTGATCTTCCTCTCTGAGGACTGGCTTGACGCCTGCGAAACTGCCGGCAGCAAGGTCGACGAGGCGCCCTATGCGTTCACGCAGAAGAAGGACACTCAGGCCAACGGAACCGCGAACGGTACTCTCAACGGCAAGAAGCGCGCCGCTGCGGGATCCGACGACGAAAGTGACGAGGACACCAAGCCGCCCTCGAAGAAGCGCGCAAAGGGCGCAAAGGGCGCTGCAAAGGACGAATCTGACGACGGTGAGCTACCACTACCACCCTCTGACAGCCAGTTACTGATACCACCAGACACCAAGCCCGCCAGCAAGGGCAAGGGCAAGGCGGCCGCGTCCAAGCCCGCCAGCGGCTCGGCCAAGGCCACGCTCGATGCCAAAGTCGCGAGCCCCGTCAAGCAGAAGCCTGCCAAGAAGAAGACTGGTGCGGTCCAGATCCCCTTGGACCAGGGCTGTCACCTCATCACCCACAGCGTCTACATTGACCCCACGGGTCTGGCATTCGACGCTTCGCTCAACCAGACCAACTCGAGCAACAACAACAACAAGTTTTACCGCATTCAGGTGGGCATAACATACCGTACAAAGCTTACCCTTCAGCTTCTCCAGAACGGTAACGACTACAGGACCTGGACACGCTGGGGCCGTGTTGGCGAGCATGGCCAGAGTGCTCTTCTTGGCGGGGGCACGCTTCCCGATGCCATGAAGAACTTTGAGAAGAAGTTCAAGGACAAGTCTGGTCTTGCCTGGGCCCAGCGCGACCAGCCTCCCAAGAGCAACAAGTACGCATACATCGAGCGCAGCTACGAGGACTCTGATTCAGAGGATGACAATGACGACTCGGACGTCAAGAAGGAAGACGAGGACGAGGAGGAATGGGTTCCCCCCGTGTCCAAGCTGCCCACGCCTATCCAGCAGCTCATGGCGCTCATCTTCAACCAGCAGTACATGAACGCTACCATGGCGTCGCTCAACTATGATGTCAACAAGTTGCCCCTTGGCAAGCTCAGCAAAGGTACCATTCTCCGCGGCTTTGAGGCCCTCAAGGAACTCGCCGAGCTTTTCGACGACCACGCTCTCGCCCAGTCCAAGCACTCCAAGACCTACCCCGAGGCCGTGGAGATGCTTTCCAACAGGTTCTACAGCCTCATCCCCCACGCGTTTGGCCGCAACCGCCCACCCGTCATTGCCAGCGAGGCCCAGCTCAAGGCCGAAATCGACCTCATGGACTCGCTCGGCGACCTCAAGGAGGCCGCGGCCATCATGAAGGCCGAGCGCCCCAAGGACACTGTCCACCAGTTCGATCGCCAGTACGCTGCGCTGGGCATGGAGGAGATGTCCGCCCTCGACCACAGCACGGCCGAGTTCAAGAACATTGCTCAGTACCTCGTCGAATCCAAGGGCGACACCCACCAGGCCAACTACAGGGTGGAAGAGATCTTCCGCATCGAGCGCAAGGGCGAGCATGACCGTTTCGACCAAGGCGAGTACGCGAAGCTCAAGAACAAGGACAAGAACCGCAGGCTCCTCTGGCACGGAAGCCGCTCGACCAACTTTGGGGGTGAGTTCGGATGTTGGTAATGAGAGGACGTCGCTGACAGGTTCCAGGTATTCTGTCGCAGGGGTGCGTCATTTCTCAACTGACCTGGTGGTTGTGCTGACATTGTTTCCCCTTTAGCCTCAGGATTGCTCCTTCCGAAGCCCCCGTTTCCGGTTACATGGTAAGTCCTGCGTTGAGGATGAGGTGCTGGCGACGGACCATCCTTGGAATCTACGGCCGTGTCCCTCCTGTATAACGAACGCTAACACTTTTCAGTTCGGCAAGGGCGTCTACCTGTAAGCTTGGTCAACAAAATGATGCGATAACAAGCTGATCCACCTCCAGCGCGGACATGTCCAGCAAGAGTGCCAACTACTGCGCTGCCCACATTTCGAACAACACCGCCCTCCTTCTTCTCTGCGAGGCCGAGCTCGGAATCATGCAGGAACTCAACGACAGCTCCTACAATGCCGGCGACACCGCCGCCGCCCAGGGCATGCACAGTACCTGGGGCAAGGGCAAGGTCGGTCCGTCGGTGTGGAAGGACGCGTCCTGCATTCACCCAGACCTCAAGGGAGTCCAGATGGTACGTGTCTTTTTACTCTTGACTCGGGAGAGTTGCTCACCCCTGCAGCCCAACGTCGATGTCAAGCCTGGTCTCACTGGTGCCCCTGGCGCCTGGCTCCAGTACAACGAGTTCATCACGTACTCGGTCGACAGCTTGAAGCTCAGGTACCTCCTCCGCGTCAAGATGTAAGCTTGCCAGCACAGCAACCCGACCCACATTACAACCCCGACCCAAGATTTCCCTCACAGCGCTACCCACCCACTCTCTCCCCCTCCACCCCCTCCAACCCCTCCACCCCATCCACCCCCGTATGACCTGCCTATAAACCAGGAGAGAGAAGTAAAAGTCCCAAGGAGTCACCTGCTCATTCCGTCCCCCGTATATTGTTGATAAAGCCGCCTGTGTTTATGCGAGCATGAATGTTCAAACCAAGTTGCCGACTAACATGTGTGCCATGTCCTCACAGCACGGCAAGAGGATACAACCTGCTATCTAACACCCTGGCCCCGACCACGACATTGGGCAGGTTCAACAGTGAACAGCTGTTCCTCATCCTTGTTCGTGGTGCCGACTCGGTTGACCGCACCACTCACTCAACCCGCTACGGAGGGGTGGTTTACCTCCACATTGAACCATTTCGATGACGTTGCCTCCACACCATCGACGACAATGCGCTCCGACCCCTTCGCCACCAGCACAAGCTACTGCCAGACCTGCTCCTCGCAGCGTCTCGACTCTGCCTTTTTTCCCGCATGCTGCGGCGTGCCCATCTGCGCGACATGCGTAGCGCGGAACCCCCGGTTGAAGGAATACGTGCCGTGTCTGCGGTGCGGCGACGTGCGCACGCGGGACGGCGCGGCGGCCGTGCAGGCTGGCGCGGACGCGAGGCGGGCAAGGGCGGCGAAAGAGGACAGCGAGCGGTTCGTGTTGGGGGATAGTGATGAGGAGGGGTGTGGGGACGAGGAGGACGGGGAGGGTGAGGGGGAGGAAGAGGAAGAGGAAGGGGGGGAGGGAAAGGGGGACGGTGGCGACACCGGGGGTGATGGGAACGGGGCTGCGGCCGCCGCCGGTGGCGACAATGGCGAAAAGGACGACCTCGTCGAGGTGGAAGTCAAGCACACGCTGGTGCGCGGGGACACGCTCCTGTCCGTCGCGAGGAAGTATGCCGCCGACGTGAGTATCAGATGGCCACCGCCTGTCCGTTCATCCGCGACTGTTCATGTCTCACACACCCAGCCGCACCACCTACTGGCGCTCAACGGCCTCCCGCACGCGGCACTGTACGCCAACCCGGCCCTGCTCCGCACACGGCGGTACGTGGTGATTGCACGGCGCCGCGTGCCGGCCTCTCAGGCGGCACAGCAAGACAAAGACACGGCACTAGACGCGCTCCAGTCGAACAACGGTGAGGATGATCCAGGCCGACGCGCCGCGCGGGCGCTCAAGCGGTTCCAGCTCGTCAGTAAGGAGGCCGATAAGGGGGTCGGGAGGGCGTACCTCGCTCTCAACAATGACAACGACGGTGGTGGCGGCCCTAGCCACAACGACACGCAATGTGATGACGAGGACCGCGGCGAGAAGGGAGGCGACACCCTCCCCCGTGCGTGTGGCGACTCGCTCAGCGAGAAGAAGGGCAGCCAGTCGTCTGCAAGCGCGGCCGAGCGCGCTCTGGAGCACTTCTTCGACGATGACGAGTGGGCCGCCAATGCGCCCGAGCCCGCGCGCGGCCTCAGTGGCAGGTGGAAGGTCGTCGCGCCCGTGTTGCCAGCGGCCATGAAGACGTGAGCGGTGACATGTGCGACACGTATAGGGTGACGGCAACATGAGCCACCACCGACACGCCAGCAACATGAGACGACGTCAAGATGTTCGGTATTCCTCCTCCTCCTTGCTCGCGTGGGCGTACACCACTCGATATCCACACTCGTTGGCGTCGCGCAATTCCCGACGCCGTACGCGCTTCGCCCGAAGCTCGACGTCGCCCCAAGCCGACCGCGCGTAAATACAGCGAACAGGCCTGGCGCAGAAGAAAACAACGAGGGGTGCATGTCAACACATGTTGCAGAGGAGAAAGTAGCTGTCTGTACCCATGCATGAAAAGCCGACAAGGCAATGTTCGTGAATGGTGATGGGATCACTTGGAGAACACAGTATATGCATGTCGGCGCGAACTCCATCGAAGGATGCTGCGTTATCGTGACTGGAGAGAACGCAGGACACTATCTGCGTGTATACGGTCACAAGCCCCTCTATGTGTTTCTCCGCCGATGACTTCACACACAAGCCCTCTGCTGCCCATAACACGCCGCGACATGCCAGAACCGTACAGGTTCGCCAAAGTAAAGTGACCGTTATGCATAAGGGCAACGACTAGATCCACAGTCCATACCAGGCCTGGACTGGGCATTTTAAAGTTTGTTTATAACGAGCACAAGGCTCGCATTCTCGGGTTCCTTACATGACAATGAAGGGACTCTCGTTGTTGAACTGGAGGTCGTCCAACAGGCTGTCAAAGAAGAACGTGTCCTGTCCCTCTGGCAGCGGTGCCGAGTGCTCGGCCGTCGGATGCTCGCCCATCAGGCCCGGGTTGAGGCGCGCGAGCGCAACGAGGTCGGGCGGGAGCCAGCCCTCCCACGCGTCGCCCTCGATGGCCTCGATGTTGCGCTTGAGGCCCGACTCGCCGGCGTCGGGCCTGCGCGACAGCTGGACGTTCATGAGGCTCTGGAGCGTGTCGGCCGTCTCGCCCAGGTCGGTGCGGCGGCGGTTGGAGAGCATACGCAGCTGCTCGATACCGCTCGTGGCGTACGCCTTCCAGTCGTCGAGTTCCTGCGGCAGCGCATAGGTGAGGTAAATGATGGTGACGACCGTGGCCGCAAACAGGCAGTACGTGTGGGCCCAGTAGTGCGTGTTGGTAAAGTGCTTTCCCTGGGGGCCGTGTGGTGTCGAGCTCTCGAGCAGGCGGCGCGCGCTGTTGAGACATGTCTGCTTGGAGAGCAGGTAGCGCGGGTTGGTGCACGCGGCTGAAAAGTAGTAGCGATGCAGGCGCATCAGGCGGAAGTCGGAGCCCTCGCTGAGCGCGATGCACTCGCGCTTGAGCCTGTACAGCTGCGTCGCGTCGACGACGTAGTCGATCTTGTCCGGGTTCTTGAAGAACGAGGGCATGTTGGCAATGGCATTCTGGATCTCGGCGTTGGCCTCGGTGACAAACGAGTACCGCATGCGTCCGGCCTTGCGCGCCTTTTGGACCACTGCCATGAACGGGTAGAACAGCCTGAGACGCTGCAGGAAATATGACATGTCCGTGTACGTGTCCATTGGAAGGGACACTACCGGCACGTCGTCCTTGATGTCCACGTCGTTGACGTTGGCAGGCTCGGTGGTCTGGTTGATCTCGGGCGAGATGAGGTACAGGAACCCGTACTCCATTGAGAAGAGCCAGTCGAGCTCGAGAAGACAGTACCAGACACGACGGGCGACCTCGCGGTCGATCGTAGACTGCCAGCGTGGGGGAACGCGCTTGACCTCGCGGGACATGATCTTGGCCTCGTCGGGAACATTGCACAGCCCAAGGGCCATGGCAACCTTGGTGGCCGAGCCCAGGAGGGTCCAATGCTGGTTGGCGCGGCGCACACTCGAGAGGTAGATGCCAGCAATGATGATGGTCTGACAGCTGCGGATGTCGTGCACCTGCATCCAGTCTGACGCCTCCAGTGCTTCGTACGACACCTCCCAGCAGGTCTGGGCGAGCCTGTCGGCCTGCTCCTCGGTCATGCTCAGGTCGCGGTAGCCTTCGTCATCAAGGAAATGGATGCCGACAGCGAGACACGATGCGTAAAGTGCAAGTGTCGCCAGCTCGTCGCGGTAAAAGTCGGTTGACTTCAAGCGCAGGCGAGAAGACAGCTTGCTGTACTGAGCCTCAAACGTAGGGCGATGCAGGCAGCGCCAGCGGAAATCGACGTGCTCCAGAAAGTGGGTAATGACGTACTTGCCGACGATGATGGATGGGAGCTTGGTGACTGAAGGGAACGACTTGACGGCGCCGCTGTCCTTGTTGCTGCGCTTGTTGTGGATGAATGAAGAGAAAGTGAGGGGCGATCCGGGCGTAGGCTCGTCACCTTCCTGCGTCTCCTCTGGCTGGTTGCCACCAGAAGCGTTCTTGATATCTCTGCCGAGAGCCATACCCTCCAGCGCAAGAGCGGCGTCGTGTTCGTGGGCACTGGGCGCCTTGCTCGCGGGCTCCGTCCCGCTGCCACCAGGACCGCCGAGACCAGGGGGGAACTGGTCGTATGCCGAGGGCACGGCCTGCCTCGTGAACATCCACGCGTCGTTGGTAGGTGGGGCCATGAAGCCGCCGAGCTCCATGGGCAGATGCGCGCTGCTCGAGCCTACGCTGAGGTGGTTGTTCGACTCGACGCTGGTAGGTGCCTGAAACGACACGCTCGGCATGCCCATGTGCTGTGGGGTCATGACGGTGCGGGCTGGTGTGATGGCCGACTGGGGGAAGACGGACGAGGCAGACACGGACGGGGCAGCATGTTGGCTTTCCCGCTCGACGTCCATGCCATCGTCGCTGTCGTTGTCGTTGTCATTGTCATGGTCGCTCTGCTTGATGCCAGATGTAATGGTGTTGGAGCGTTCGCGCTTTGAAGGGTGGTCACCATAGTCTCTCCCAGTGGCCTTGAGGGTAGGCAAGGGGTCCTTCCACTCGTTCAGCAGGTCGTGGTAGACGTCGGCGTTGTCTACGCGGGTGAGCAGACGTGACAGAACAGCCTCCAGCTGTGCCACGCGGTTGGCGAGGATGCTAGTGTCGAGAACATGGGTGTAACCACTGCGAAGATCGTCAGCGATCGAGGGCTCCTCAACGGATGATCGTGGAAAGGTGATGGGCTTACGTTGGCCTGTCGCTTGGTTCCTTGACATATTGTTCACAGAGCTTGGCCTCTCCACGGTCCTTGCAAGGTGTACAAGGCCACAGACGGTCACACTTGGGATGGTCAGTACTTTTGTTTGGCGTACGGTCAGGGAGGAGAGGGCCGAGTGCGGGGTGCGAAAGGGCGCAGCCGTCCTTTGGCTACACGGTGGTTGGCTGTGCGGCTCGATGCCGCTCGCTCATGGGGCACCAAGCATGGTAGACACCGCAGCACGCTATGCAAAAGAGAGCGATGTGGATAGAAGACAGTAGGGGGGATTGGTGACAGAGAACGTCTAGCCGTGCACACGACACTTGCCTTTGTCTTTCTGCGGCGACAGGCTATAGCTGGTTAGCAGATGTCTGCGGGGCGGGCGCATGAAAAGAACTCACCACTACAGTTCTGTACCGACTTGGCCTTGCGCAGGGCGTTGCCAGGACCCAGCGAGAAGCTGAATGGAGAGATGTTCTAGATGGATTGAAGAGTGGTCGCATCAGTATATGGGTAATCGGGGTACAGGTGGGGGTGGTGGGTGTGTCCTCCACTGCCGCGGCGCCATGTGCGGTGGTAACCGCGATTCACCGGGCAGTGGACCGGGTAGCTCGCAGCAGTGCTGTGTGTGCACGGCGATGGTGACGGCGGGGCTGTAAACGCCCGGGTCGATGGTGACCGGGGGTACTCACCGGGAACACGCTCGACGACATTCGGGGATGAGGGTGGATGAGATGTGGAGAGAGCGATGCCAGAAGCGAGGTTCGACCAACAGGACGTGCCCAGTAGGTGGTAACCAGATCGAGGCGGAAGAGTTGGTCACCCCGAGACCCTCCAATGGCCGCGTATATGCAGCCTCTGTGCCCCCTCTGCCCGTCCTGCAGAGTTCCCCGGGCCGGCCAGATTCGGGCCCCACCACCCCCTCAACGGGTCGACAACTCGTCGTCCCCTCCTCACGTGGGGGGGTCATTCCGCAGCCGCGTCCCGGCCGTATATCCGCTCCTGCCCAGACATCCTAAGAGATAGCCGCTGTCGCTCCAGCTACATGCATCTGGCACCCTCGTGGACATTGTGTTGCACCACCAGAACTGCCACACTCAGATCGCCTTGTCACACTGTCTCACACACTGTCAAGACGACAGTTCCACAACAGAAGTTACTTTCCAGTCGACAGCATGCTTCGTGTTTGGGTCCTGGGAGGGCAGCGCAGCGTTGACGCCGCCTGGATTGCGGGGTCTCACGGACGAGCCTCTGCGTTGCTGCCCGCGCGCTCTCTCAACCCCACCGACGACGACTGCCAAGGGGAGAGGGGTGGGTCCCCGGGGTGACCGTCCCACAAATCGGCGCTTTGCATCGCACATTGGCGCACGATTACTCGCCGTCCGAAGCAACGGACGGTGTGCACGCGTGATGGTGTCCTTGCTCTCGGCCGGGAGGGCCGGGCCCGGAGTCGTTTATGGCGGCGCTTTCATTTCCGGCGGCCGGAAACGGCCGTTTTGTATCAACCGACGACGACATTTTCGGTTGCAGACGGAGTATGAGCGGCGAGCGGCGTCCTAGACGAACGATGATGCGTGCAGGCGGGATGCCGAGTGCCAATTGCCAAGATTGGGAAGCCAAGTCTGGCACTCGCAGCTTTCGCTAGGCGGTGCTGATGCTGGGATGTGGCCGCCGCCACTGGCGTCTGGCCGCCTCGAGGGTGTTTCTCACCTAGAACCAGCTCATCTGTTGTTCTAGACAGTTGGTCGGGAAGGCCAGATTTCGGATCTGAAAGGGCATCCTTGGGCTGCAAAGTAGCTGCTTGACTTTCATTGTGCTGGCAACAATGATACTTCCATTGTGCTCGCAATAATGATGCGTTGGCGATGAGGCTGACGGGACAGCCGCGCTGCGGCGAGGTCAGGCCTGAGCCGCCGTGCAGCAACCTCAGAACGCCGCACACGGCCTTGCCCGACGTCAATCAGGCAAGTGCCAGTGACAAAACGGCCATTTCGTCGGGCTCGGGTCGGCGTCGGACGGGTTCATAACGAGGGACCGGGAAAGCACGCAAAGGGTTTTCTGGCGAAGCAAAAAAAAACAAGCACAAAGACTAGCGCATGTCACCTGTCGTCGGTCAGCTTCAGGCCTTCAGGAGCATTGTTCAGACGCCACAAGAAATCACGAAGTGCGACTGCCAAGCGATCATGCAATGCTCAGCGACATGGAGAACCCATGGACATAGAGCGGGATAAAGGGTCATGATGCTCAACTCACTGCCACCGATTCGTCAGCAGGTAGGTCGCCGCCGGCATCGTTGTGGACCTCCCCAAGGAGGGGGCCGCGATGGGGTGAACAACAGCCTGTTGCCGCTCCCTCTCACCCGTAATTGCTCGGCGTAGGGACCAAAAGTGCCGAGCGGACGCCGGTGTCGGCCAGAAGGGAGACGTCATGAACAAAACCGACGGCCAAGTGGTCGTGGCATGTGGAGATCGCAGAGGAAAGTATACGCCATCGCCTACGGTGTGAAGGACGTTCACGCTTTCATTTGGGCAGCGTTGTCGAACGGCATCTCACGTGCCTCTACAGACAGGTGACGAGTGGAAGGTTTGACGGGGCCTCGAGTGACTCCGAGGCACAGTCAGGTAGTGACCAAGGTACCCTTGGCCCCGGCGGTAGCGGGGACCCTAGGACAGTGCGTTGTGGGGTGCCAGGGGGTCCGCGTGGACAGCAGCAACAGCTGTGGCGGCGGTGAGTGGTCCGTCAACAGGGTCTGTCCGCCATTCCACCAACAAGAGGTGGTCCGTCTGGGTATCGACGTTGGACGTGGTTGTTCACTCGCGTACTGTCGGCATCATACGTTGGCGTCCGAAGTCGATCACCACCTCCCTCTACGCAATGCGCTAGCCTTCCCACGTGGTGCATTTGCAGACGGTGACGCTGGCTCTGCCGTAGGGATAAACCAGTAGATTGTTGGTGCGAGAGGGTTCAGAGCAAAAGAGATCATCATAGGTCAGATATTATAGACCCTGCTTGGTGTCGATGGCCTGCAGTTCGTTGACGTTGACGGTGGCGATCGCGGAAGCTCGGCCAATACCCGACGATTGCCTGTCCTACCCAAGTCCAAAACGTATCACGATCCGATTGGGACAACGTATAGTACACGCCTTGGCTGGTTTCCCTCTTTCATCCGGTGGTACGGCTCGGGGACCGTTATGGTTGTACCGAAGCTGGTAGTTCTGCCACTGAGCACGACTGCTTGCACGTCAGACGGGTCTGGCGGCCGACTCGCCCAAAATGAGACTCCTTTTGAGTCTCCACAGTGGGGCACCTTAACGCCTTCTGTGGGGTCGACGTGGCCTACCAGCTGTCTGTTGGGTCACGTCGGCCAGCAGTGACTACCATGGTGACTGCCTTGGGGGGGCGACCACGTCTGACTGCGCGGCATGGCGGCGCTAGCCTATGTGTGGTCCTTCTCTCATGGCAGGTGTTCGGTTCAGGACAGTCTGAGGCGAAGACATTGTGAAGGGTGTGGATGGTGATGGTGGCGATCACAACCCCACTAGGTTCCTTGCCCATCTTCTTCAACCATACTCGCCTCCCATGCAAGGCTACTAGGTCGGTGTCAATGTTTCCGTGCACAGTACAGTACATACCCGGAAACTGTTTAAACTGACCCCCCTCACCCTGGCTGCGGCCGATGCCCATCCAACAACGCCTTGCCCCGCGATAATCAATGATGGTTTAACCGGCCCCGCTTTATCCGCCAAAGCTTAGTTCGTTCATAAAGGTGTCACCAGCTCTCACAGCAGTGCACTCCAACTCACCATCGCACCAATAACCTCCCCTTAACCATGTCTCTGCAAGGAAAGCGTGCTCTTGTGACCGGTGGCTCTCGCGGTCTTGGTGAGTGGATTGTGGGCTGTGGATGAGGACGTCTGGCACGTCGCTGGCTGGCAAATGGCGGACGTCCGGCGCCGGAGTGGTGCGAAGCGTGGATGCTGACGTCAAAGGTGCCGCCATCTGCAAGGTGCTCGCCGAGCGCGGTGCCCGTGTCGCTGTCAACTACTCGGCTTCGCCAGACCGTGCCGAGGAGACCCGCGCCTCGCTTGCTGGCCAAGGCCACGTTATTATCCAGGGCGACGTCTTCACTCACGAGGGAGTGGATGCCCTGGTTGCTGGCACGATCAAGGCCTTGGGGGGCATTGACTTCATCGTCTCCAACGCCGGCTGGACCAAGTTTGGCCCTTACAGTGACATCAGTGAGTTGGGTGATACGCGGATCTGCACCACGGAGAGGGCTAACACACACCCCTACAGAGGCGATCGCAGACGAGGACTGGGACCGCTGCTGGCACCGCAACGTCATGGCCCACCTCTGGCTCGCCCAGGCCGCCGAGGAGGAGCTGAAGAAGAACCACGGCTCGCTCGTCATTTCCGCTTCCGCTGCCGGTCTCCGCCCGTCTGGCTCTAGCATGGCCTACTGTACGTCCGCTGACCTTGCCCGCGGAATGTCCATGCTGACTCCCACAGCCGTCTCCAAGGCCGCCTCGTCCCACCTGACCAAGTGTCTCGCCAAGTCGCTCGCGCCCAATGTCACAGTCAACGCTGTCGCACCTGGTCTTATGATGACCGAGTGGTCCGCCGGGTTCTCAGATGCGCAGGTCCAGCATGCCAAGAACAACACTCTGCTCAAGCAGACCACTGGTGTTGAGGATGCCGCTGGTGCCTTTGCTGCTGTGCTGGAGAACCGTTCGATGACCGGCCAGACTATTGAGGTCTCGTGCGGTATGGGTATGGCGTAAGTCACTGTAGCTGTAGCAGTTTTAGTCAGTTGTCTATGAACTTGATAGAGTCATGCACGGTTTGTTATGGCCATCAGCCTCGCCTCGCCTGACGGTGCCGGCAGCATTACCCGCGGGGGGTGAGAAATGTGTGTGGCCTGTGGCTTACCGGAAACGCATAGAGTTCCCGTCAGGACAATTCCCAGAACCGCATGTTGTGTTTCTCCGTTCTTGTACCCAGAGCGATCTGGCGATCCCGACGTACCCGGCGAGAGCCAGCGAAACATTATGCCTTACCTAATCCACAGTATCGTCAGCCGCGACGATCCGGGTATGAAGCGGACTGCATGCTCGTCAACGTGAGCACAGGCAGTGGGACGTTAGGGTAAGCTGTTACGATTCAGGATGGGGGATGAAGCGGGAACGGTTCGTGAGCTCGCGCTCGGAACAGCCGAAAGCGTGGAAAGCGCATAGCAGTGCGAGGATGTTACGATGCAAAAATACCGGATACTGCATGACCTCGCCTCGAGGTACCTGAGTTGCTCGGCCTGTCTCTGGTGGTATCGATTAATCGGGAGGTCGGACATCTGCATCAGCCACATCTGCAGCCGGCATTGGATTGGACATGTCCAGGTGGCCTTTGGGTCACCTACTGGTGTTACAAAGGCTGTTCGAGGAGAAATGTTGAAAGACAACGCTGCATAACACGGCCCTTGCAAGACAATAGTGCAGTCACTGCTGCCGAAGGAGCCCCGTTCAGTGCACGTTCTCGCACCCACTTTCAGGTCGGCCTCCGCACTTTTGGGTCGGCCTCCGCGTTTGCTTCCATTCGTGCTTTGCGGCGTCCGCAACAGCCCCGGCGAGCCCCACATGCTCACAAACCTATGACCCTCTTACTTATCCCTCACCATCCGTCACGACACTTACCAATACGGCCCTTGATTGACTGGTGTTCGCCATCAAGTTGCCGGTCTATACACAGCGGATAAATCATGCAGCACCTTCGGCGACCGACCTGCTTCCGGAGGCACCCCGGAACCCCGGAATACATGCGTCCGTTTTGTACCCACCGACGTAGCAGTCAACTGGGCAACCAAGACAGTTCACCCATCTTAAGACGAAGTGGGGGAGTCACCGGCAATGTATACTCTTACTCTACGTCTTCCAACGCAGGCAACATGACCAGCACCAGCACCATTGTCCGCAACGCCGTCGGCGGAACGGCCCACGCAACTACCACCCCCGCGACCTACAAGGTCACCCACCCCGCCACTGGCGATGTGCCCCACGAGGTTGAGCGCTCTACGGCTGCAGACCTCAAGCGCGCGATTGACACGGCCCACGCCGCGCTCCCGGCCTGGTCCAAGACCCCCCTTGCTGACCGCAAGGCCGTGCTCCTCAAGGCTGCCGCATTGCTCGAGGACTCTAGCAGCGGATGGGCCGACAAGCTCGTCAAGGCCAACCTCGCCGAGCAGTCGTGTACGCCGTGGTGGGCCAGTGCGCAGATTCACGCCGTCGAGGGTGCGCTCAAGACCCTCGTGGCCAGCGCAGATGAGGCGCTTGAGGAGAAGATTGTGACTGAGGGTGCTGGTGAGGCAAAGGAGTATGGCCTGTTGCTGATCACGTAGCTACTTTCAAGATCGGACGCGAGCCTTACGGTGTCTGCCTGGCGATTGCCGCCTGGAACGCTGTCGCCATTCTCACCATGCGCGCAATTACCACCCCTCTTCTGGCAGGCAACACTGTCGTGCTGAAGACCAGCGAGATGGCTCCTCTGTCGCAGACCCACGCAGCCGAGCTTCTCTATGCTGCTGGCTTGCCACACGACGCCCTTGTTGTCGTTCACGTTGCCACTCCAGACGCTGCAGAGCTCACTCCCGTGCTTGTCGGTGACAAGCGCATCCGCCATGTCAACTTCACCGGTTCGACCCGCGTTGGTTCCATCATCGCCGGACTTGCCGGCCAGCACCTCAAGCCGTCTCTCATGGAGCTCGGCGGCAAGGCCCCGACGCTCATCCTCCCGGACGCGGACATTGAGACTGCTGCGTCGCACAGTGAGTTGTTAGTCCCACGCTGTCGCTAATCAGACAGTCCTCTTTGGCGCGTTCATGAACGCTGGCCAGATTTGCATGTCGACTGAGCGCATCATTGTCCCCGCGTCCAAGCACGACGCGCTCGTCGCCGCCCTCCGCAGCTCATGGGACACTGTCAAGGTCAAGCAGCCCCGCGCCCTCTTCCAGAGCGCGTCGGGCGAGCGCGTCAACCGTCTGTTTGACGACGCGATCTCCAAGGGCGCCAAGCCAATCCTCGACCAGGCCGGCAAGGCTCCCTCGACCGCCTTCTTCGAGCCCACCATCATCGGCCCCGTCGACCCCAGCATGGCGCTGTACACCGAGGAGAGCTTTGGCCCCATTGCCGTTGTTGTGACTGTGCCCGACAGCGGACGGAGCGACGACGCGGTCATTGACGAGATGGTCGCGATCGCCAACGACACCGACTACGGTCTCTCGGCTGGTGTGTGGGGCAAGGACCTGGCGCGTGCTGAAAAGGTCGCCCGTCGTATGGAGAGCGGAGCCGTGCACGTCAACGGCCCCACACCCGCCGACCCCCCAATGATCCCCCACGGAGGCTGGAAGTCGTCCGGCTGGGGCCGCTTCAACGGTGTCGAGGGTATCCGCTCGTTCACCCAGACCCGTTCGATTGAGCTCTCGGCCGCGCCCCAGCCGATGCCGCTCAACGTCTTTGAGCTGTAGGAAGGCGTGTGCCATGCCTGTGAGAGATGGTAGTCCATTGTATTGTTCGTAGAGAGATGACAGAAGATCAGAGATGTGATGACGTAAAGTACCCACATCTATGATGCAGATCATGAGCCAACCACCGTGCAGATCATTCCGCTTTGGCCCGATCACTGCCACTTTCAATACCCTACTGCAATACTGCAAGCTGCGCCGCAGCCGATGTCATGCAGATGCGCTGCACGCGCTGCACTGTACGTGCTGTACGTGTATGGGCCATCGAAGGCCAGCGAGGCCAGTCTGATGGCCGGTGAACAATACCGTGCTCCGTTCCGGCCATCGCTCCATCTGTCCCGTCCCTGGATGTTGACGAGCTGTATTGCCGAAATCTAGCGGAAGCTGTTGCCGCGGCCTCGCCGGCGCCGGTTTCACGCTGGCCACGTCTCGTTGTGGACCATGATCCATGACGAACTGGTAGCGGGTGTTGGGCGGCTTGTTTGACGGGGTGGGTGGGTGCTCTGGCTTGCAGGTGTTCTGGTCAGTAGCAGATGTGTGCTGGGTGGGTGGTTGGCTCGCAGGCAGGTGCAGAAGCTGGCTGCGTTCCTGGCTGTCGCTTCGCTGTGCTCGCCGTTTAGGCCGTGCGGTGAGTATCCACCCGCCGCGATATGCTGCTGACAGATGCGCAAGCGTATAGGCCACAGCATTCGTAGCCACTGGCCCGCAGACTCCACGCCCTCCACATTGCTCGGGGGAACGCCTCCGCAGCGTTGTTGCAAAGTGCACGGTTCAGAATTGCGGGGTTCTACTTCAAAATGATCCGATTGTGCCATGTTCTGACATTTGTGGAGCGGCTGGTTGAGCATTGCTATCTCTACCATACTATAGCTCTAACATGCACCGTTCACTCGCAGATCTAACCTCCGGATAGCAAGAGGACAATGGATGCACCAAGAGAGCATAGGAGCATGCTCAGCCATCCGGACAGACCGGCACCGACGATATCGCTCCCTGCCCAGCCAGTGCCAGATGTATAGGGTGCAGGGTGAGGTTCGTTGGGTGGATGGATGGAAAGGGTCGTGGGGGGGGCAGAATTGACCGCGAACCGCGTTCGTTTGCCGCATGCCGATATGACCGCATTGCCGCCAGCAGCCCGCCTCAGTCGTGCAGGATACACCACCAGCTTCATGGCACAGCCTGGCCAATGGTGACCAGCGAGCTCCAATGGCCTGAGGGTCGCCTGCCTGCCTGAGCTTCTGGAGGGAAGCGAGACGGGGGGGAGAGGGGCATCATGGCACGCACACCGGGTCGATGTGGTGACGGGCTGTACCTGGCGCGGGCCAACGGTGTGCTATGAAGGGCTCCTGGGTTCAAGGGCCACTCGTGCGGTGGTGCGGGGTGTGCGGGGTCCGGTTCTGCTGGCGCCGCTGTCTGGCGGCCATTAGATCACCGGCGGGCCGGAGCCTCTGAGAGAGTTCTTGCTCCGTGTACCCAGCGGCCAGAGCCAGTCTGCGCAGGCGGCTCAGCTGACCTGTACGGCATAGAGTGACCACTGGGCGCATCCACATATAGGTAGCTGTCCGAGCCGACAGAGTTGTTCCTCATCACCTCCTCTCTCCACACACAATCATGTCTCCTCCTGCTCTCCCCAACCTTCGCATCCACATCATCGGCGCCGGGTAAGTGGGAGCTACTGGTAGCTCGCCCCGCGATGGGCAGCAAACGGTCTCGACGAGCTGGTAGCTGACTATCTCTCCAGCATGGGCGGCATGGGCACTGCCCTGTCCTGCGCCAAGAAGGGCTTCACCGACATTCACGTCTGGGAGGCCGCTCCCGCTCTTGGTGAGGTCGGTGCCGGTATCAACATTCCCCCCAACCTTGCCCGCGTCCTCGACAACTGGGGTGTTCTCCAGTACTGCAACGGCGAGGGTGTGGCCATGACCAAGGCCAACGTTCTTGGTGAGTTATGCGGGGGCCTGAGAGGCCTCACTTGGGCGATTGTTGTGGGGATCCCGATTACTGACGCAATGTGTGCAGACTGCGCCACCGACGAGATCCTCACCTCGGTTTCGTACGACACCTACATGGAGCAGGAGTACGGCTACCCCTTCGTCACTGTTCACCGCGCCGCTCTCCAGCGTGCCCTCATCAAGGGTGCCGAGGACTCGGGTGTTGTGAAGCTCCACCTCGGCAACTTTATCACCGACTACGACTTTGACAACACCAAGTTCAAGGTCAAGCAGGGCGAGTCGGGCGAGCCCGAGTGGGTTCAGGCCGATGTCCTCATCTGCGCCGACGGTGTCAAGTCGAAGGCTCGCGAGGCTATGATGGCTCGCAAGGGCGTCCAGGACGACGTTGAGGACACCGGACAGGCCGCTTACCGTATCATGGTCCGCCGCTCGGCCATCAACGAGGACCCCGAGCTCGTTCCCTTCTTCACCGGTACCGAGTCGTACCGCTGGATCGGCGAGAAGCGCCACATCATTGCCTACCCCATCGAGAACGGTGACCTGTTCAACATGTCGACCACCCAGCCCGACCGTCACTTCGTTCAGGCCGACACCTGGACTGCCGTTGGCTCCAAGGACGAGATGCTCAAGACTTTCCACGACTTCTGCCCTCGTGTCCAGAAGCTCCTCAACCTCGTTCCCGAGGGCGAGGTTCTCGAGTGGAAGCTCCGCATCCACGAGCCCATTGCCCAGTGGGTCGACAACAACACCGCCCTTGTCGGCGACGCCTCGCACCCCACTCTCCCCCACATTGCCCAGGGCGCCGCCCAGGCTGTTGAGGACGCTGCCGCTCTCGGTGTTGTGCTCGCCCGCATCACCAAGAAGGAGGACGTCCACAAGGCCCTCGAAGTGTACCAGGCCATCCGCAAGCCCCGTACCGACTGGGCCGTCCGCACCGCCTCGGCCAACTCGAAGGGCCTGCACACCCAGGACAAGGACTCGCGTAACGCGGCCTTCGCCACCGCCAGCGACGGCTCCAACCCTGACAAGATGATCTCGCGCGAGACCCACGACACTCTGTTCATGTACGACGTCCAGAAGGAGACTGAGAACGCCTTTGACGAGCTCTTCGCCAAGGCCATTTAAAATTTTGTATGATTCGGGGTATCAGTGCAATGCATAGTAGTAACAGCGTTACAAGCAGAGTGGGAGGGGCAGCAGTGGTGTTTGGACAATCACTGTGGCCTGAACAATGGCTTTCTTGCGAGCAACACGGCGTTGCGGAACGGCTATAGGTCACTGGTGCGCGGAATGGTCCGCAGTCTGTTGCCCACCACCGATACGGCCGTACTGTCACTTGGGATTACGCATCTACTGAGGTAGTGCTGGCAGTCTCTTGTTGACAGGTGGATCTGGTCCAGCCCGTCCACTTGTCGGGAAAATCCTTGTGGATCTTGGCGGGCGTCTGGTTGCGTACTTTGTGTGATTAATGTGATCATCCCACGCGTGCGATGATTGGCATCGTGTGTACGGCCGTGTTGAACTCGCCCGCACCAGACCCGCAATGACAGACAAAGGCGAAGGTAACGACTTGATTCTCTGGCTAGTACACGGAAGGCAGCTCAAACAACAGAGTACAGAGTGCTGGTTTCAAGTTTTGTGGACTGCAGATACCTCGTTTTGACATGATGATGGGACGTATATGGGGGTACAACTACTACAACGGGAAGCCAGTGTAGGCGAGCGCGAGGTCGGTCTCGGCCGAGGGAGTGGAGACGATGCGCTGGAGACGAGCAATCTGGAGCTTGTCCTCGAAGGGGGTGGCATTGGGGTCGGTGTGGAGGAGGTTGGTCATGTCGTACGAGAAGCGCTCGGCCTGCCAGACACGCTGGAGGCAGGTCTCCGAGTACGCCCTAAGCAGGTCGTCGCTGCCAGTCTGGACCTTGTGCTTGAGGGCACGGGCGACGGTCACGACGTCGCCGACAGCGAGGTTGAGGCCCTTGGCGCCAGTTGGGGGCACAATGTGTGCGGCGTCGCCGGCGAGGAAGAGGCTGCCGTAGGCCATGGGCTCGTGGACAAACGAGCGCATGGGGGTGACGCTCTTCTGGGTGATGGGACCACGCTGGACCTTCCAGCCGTCGGTGGTCTCACAGCGCTTCTCGAGCTCGTCCCAGATCTGCTCGTCCGACCAGTCCTTGGCGTCGGTGCCGGCGGGGACCTGGAGGTAGTAGCGCGAGACGGTGGGCGAACGCATGGAGAGAAGGGCAAAGCCGCGGGGGTGACGGGCGTAGATGAGCTCGTCGTTGGAAGGGGGAACGTCGGCAAGGATACCGAGCCACGAGAAGGGGTAGGTGCGCTCGTAGTCCTGGCAGAGCTCCTTGGGGATGGCCTCGCGACCGACACCCCAGTAGCCGTCGCAGGCGACAACGTAGTCGGCGTGGATTGTGCCGGTCGAGCCGTCCTTGCGCTCAAAGCGGATCGAGGGGTTGGGGGTGTTGGCGCCGTCGACACCGAGAGCCTTGGTCTCAAAGAGGAGGGGGCCGCCCTCCTTGAGCTGCAGGGAGATAAGGTCCTTGCAGACCTCAGTCTGGGCGTAGATCATAACCGAGCGGCCGCCAGTGAGGGTGGGGAAGTGGAGGGGGTAACGCTTCTTGTTGAAGAGGAACTCGACGCCGTCGTGAACAAGGCCCTCCTTGTCCATACGCTCGTGGGCGCCAGCCTCGCGAAGGACGTCGACGGTGCCCTGCTCGAGGATACCGGCACGCTGGCGCTGCTCGACGTACTCGCGGTCCTTGGCCTCAATGACGACGCTCTCAATGCCGGCGCGCAGCAGGAGGCGTGCGAGGAGGAGACCGGCAGGGCCGGCGCCGATAATGCCCACAGTGGTCTTGATGTCGTTGCTCGAAGTGCTCATGGTGGTGGTGTTGGGGGTGCAGTTGGTAGCGAAGACGAAGCTGTGGCAATGAGCACACTGCCCACGAGCTCGCATACATAAGTAACTAGGCCCGGCCTGCCCTCATGTGACGCATGTTCCAATGCATCAGGAATGTGCTGCTGCGGCCCCGGATCTTGTACGCCGGCCCCACGGTATCCGCGGCGGAGCATGATGCGTCAGCCAGCGACGACCCCCGCAAGCCCTTTTGTATCTGCCGGCGGCTGCTGAGCCCACACTAACGGAAGTCCGGTCCTCCGAGCTCTCGCCTCTCCAGGTCGGATGCGCCGCCCGCGGCTCAGTTCGGTCATCAGCGCATACGACGAACAGCATTTAACAGACGTATGAGCAAAACGTGGCACAGGAGACAATAGAGTTGCGTGGAATGCATAGGCCCAGGCAGTGGTGTCAATAACTTGTGTCACGGAAGCCTTCACGCACCGCGAAGCTTCACGGTGGTACGGTGATCCTGTGAGTCGCCGGCGATGTAAGTCGCCTCACAGCTCGGCTTTTTTCCGGCAGCCGCGGCCAAGCTGCAAGGCTGGCTCCTGATCTCCTAAACCCCATCTTCTGCTCGCTCCGTCCAGTCGACGCAGTCCCAATAACAACAAATGTCACTGTCCGCTGCCCAGCTTCGGCCAGGAGCCGCGTGATACTGCGGCACGTGAGTACGTGAGACCGTTCAAATGTCGGAAGTAAAAGACGTAGTTCATAGCACGACCAACGCCCAGTTGCCGCGGCGAGCGGCAATCCACGTCAACATGGCATACTTTTCCGACGCGTCCGGCCTCAACATCTTCCTTGTTGAGGACAAGTCGCAGGCGCATCCCTTGGCACCCAAGCGGGGATACTGACAATACTACTTGCTCATCGACAAAAGTGGCCATTGTGGCCCGGGCAGCCGCGTCTATTCCGTTGTTACCCCGGAACTCGTAGCGGATTTTCCTCGGAAGTCGGGGATGACAGCGCCTCACCTCCCGCGCATCTACACTCATCCATCCACCACATCACTGTGTTCGTTTGCGGAGGCCGCTCTCACTTTCTCTACTCATATCCGCGGTCACCGCACCTCTCATCCGCCCCCTACCAGCCGCGTACTCTGGCGTCTTCCCCGGCGAACCGTCGCCTTGTGACGCGCACGCAGCCGGCTCCGAAAAGGGATGGGAGAGGGCACAGATCTGTCAACAACATCCGCGGTACCCGTCGATAGAAGTTTGACTCTCCCACTCCACCGGCCACATGTGTCACTCGCATGGGTTTGAGCCGGGAGATATGCTGTAAAGCACCTTCAATATGACATGCTGTTTCATGTGCTACGTTTTGGGTTTTCTAGTCAGGAGAAGAGGGACAAGAGCCATGTCGGAATCAATCAACATCAAAGCCTGGTTATATCAGTCGGTAGATAGTTTGACTCTTACTCCCATTGTGTTAAGATATCAAAATGTCATGGGTTCGAGCCCCATACTAGGCTTCTCGTCGTCTTCCAGTTCATCAGGACTGGCAGGTTGACTGCTTTTTGGGTTGCGTTGAGTCGGGGATCGGGGAAGACAACCTGAAGAGGGATGCCGAGTCAGAGGCTCCGACCCTTGAGCATGCTCCTCCGCCCTGATGGCCTGATGCCTTGCTTATCCGGCTACATCCCCTCGTTTGGCAGCAGCATACCTCTTTCACGAAGAAGTCTGTCTACATGGCAGCAGTCGACAGCAGCTAGATAGCGCATACATGTTCCTCATCGTACACAAACTCTTCTCCATTTCGGCTTCTGCCACCATTGTGGCGCTAGTGTCCACCAAGCGAGATCTGGTGATACTCAGTCCCCCTAATGGTCTCAGCAATCACCAGCTGACACGAAGTACCCAATAAAGGTGTAGGTACATACATATGCCCGACGCGAACGACGGGTCCACATGAGGCCACGCCCAAGGATCCCCGACCCGCACAGGAATGTCGGGTCATCGAAACCTGTGAGACCCCAGTTTCGCCTAGGTCTCATAGATGATTGGGGCATTGGATGTCTGTCCGGTTGACGACAGGAGCAAGGTCCCTACCGGGGGCATACTGGAAGCCTGTGTGTCAGCTGTCTTTCCCTATCCTGTTCTGAATGGCAAGGAGGGTGCCGTTTGTAAGAATGACATTGTCATCATCGTCGGCAGCGATGAATACATTGTTTGTTTCCTCATGACACGGAAAGCGCGTCTGGGGGCCAGTCACTCTCGCCCTATGGTCCACCATTACCGATTAAGGTGGGGTCGAGGAAGCACCTGTTCCAGTGTCGCAGTGCTCGCCTGGAATTGAGTGGACTAAATGGACTGAGTAGACGGTGTCATCAGGGGGCGTCGGAGTTGGAGAATGGCGCCTTGACGTAGCGGACTGGTGTGTTATCTGACGGCCTTCGATGTCATCGACGGCAAATCAAGGACAGGGAAGACACTCAAAATCGTACTTTCACTCCGTGTCGTGTGCTGCTCGGATCCCATTCAACTGCCTATCCACAGGCCGTCAACGAAATGTAAATGACCTAAAATATACGCAATTTCCGACATGTCCTCTGTCCGCACACAGCCGCATTGGAAGCCAAAATCAGCTTTTCTGAGTAGCCCCTTGTGCAGGACAAGGGTACAGGTGCGACGGACGATGCATTGAGAAGAAATGAGTGAAAGGAGAATCGGGTTATAAATGTGTGAGCCGCAAAACTTTCAAGGGCCTGGTTATATCAGTCGGTAGATAGTTTGACTCTTATTATTTAAGACATCAAAATGTCATGGGTTCGAGCCCCATACTAGGCTTCCTTTTTGGCTATTGCTTGTCCTATGCAGTGTGGCAAGGTAGGAAGACGTGTGCAGATGTCGAGGAAGGTTGTTGCTGATCGGCGAGATGAGGATGGATCGGTGGCAGATTGCCGATCATCCGCGAATTTGCCGTGTCACACACGGCCCGAGTGCCGCGGCTGATCTTGCTGTCTGCAGAGTGAGATTGAAAACAGAGTATGTGCGCCAGCGCAACAGCATGTGTCCCGTCTTCGACATCTCTGGCACGCTTGGGCCATCGTATTCCTCTGTCCAGGCTTGTTGCCAACGTCCAATGGCCATGCAATGCACAGCGCACAGTGCCACTGAAAGTGGCCCGTCGGAACCGACGGAACCAAAAAGGTTCAGGGAGCCACACGCGATTTTCTCCACCTGGATTCGTCTCCATCTTTGCTCCAGCGACGACAAAAGACTGTTCTGCATCCTTTGAAAGCATGCAGAGGAGCAGAACAGCAAAAGGAATGCCTCCTCTGAGACTCGAACTCAGGTTTCGGGATAACACTGCCATTGCAGCTCATATATTAGTGAATATGAGACCCGCTTCCTAACCACCTAGAAGAAGGAAGCATCGATGTTCACTCGTTTGTGTGTGCCCTAATAAAGCGACAGGCCCCATTTTCGCGCCCAACGCCGAGACTGAGACGTGAGCCCGCTGAGGAGGCTGTCCGGTCGAGGGTCTGCTGCAGTGATACTGCACAAATATACAGCGATCAGTGTGGCAAGCGTCTTATGCAACACCTTGGCATACGCTACGCTCCAGCAGAGGCGAATCGGGCAGATGCGAAACTGTGCCTCACACCGACTCTCTACAATCTCTACGTTGCAAGCTGTGGACCAGTATTGTAGCCTCGCTTTGTTGCTAATTAGGCGTATCAGCTGTATGTACTGCCCAGAAGTCAATGGTTTGATCAATGGGCTAGCAATCCATGATATCATGATGGAGAGTGGGGACGATCATGGATTGCTAGCCCCATTTAGTCCAAGAGCTACCGCGTCCTCTTTCAGACTACGCAATCTATATCAGCACCTCGCATCGAGCTCGGTTTTACAGGCATCGCCCACAACGCTGTGGATCTGTGGTGCACTCGATCGAGACGGCGCTGGCCCCCGCGGTGCCTCTCGGGGCCAGCGGGGATCGTGGGAGCCGGTCATGATTTTGCCGAGTACGCTCGTGGGGGGCATCAACCCAACGCACATGTCCGGGACCAACGGGCACGTACTTACCCGGATGACACTGTAGCAGTCAAAGTCAATGTGATGTGTCCACTGCCCATCTTATCGTCTTGACATTACTCTCGTTTGACCAACTGTTGTCTCTGTGAGTCGTCTCCTGCAACACAGTTGCCCACTATGTACCCAGCTGACATGGCTGCAAGATAGCCTTCTGTCCGCTTGTGTAGAGAACCCGCTTTGCCTTTTGGTCACCCGCCGTTCCGGAAGTGCTCGGGCGCCCCACTCCCACCGTGCACGCCTATCTGTGCTCTCGTAGTCGCGCAAAGACCTTGCTCCGCCTAGTTTCCGCATTGGTGTGTCTTAAACGCGGTTTAGACCCATTGAATGCGCTCGTCCGATTCGCCCGACATTCCAGTTGTTGCAGCAGACTCGGCTCGTCATTGCGTGCTTGTATCGTCGTCGTCCCGAGCTGCTCCCCCAGCCGCCCCGCACGCCATTGCCGCTGTTGCCGGGAGTAATTCGTCGTTTTGGACGAGCCCTTCGCCCTTGAGTCCGCCCGCCCCGTGTGCCACGACGCACAAACCCCATTTCATGTCTGTTAACACCATCAGACGTCTCTCCACAACCGTCTCTCACTTGACAAGACGAAAAATGGCTTCCGAGTACAGCACCCGCGTCGTTGGCGCCGCCAACACCCTCGAGCACCGTGTCTTCATCGAGAAGGACGGCAAGGTCATCTCGCCCTTCCAGTAAGTTTCCATCCTCCATTGTCTTATCCCGAAAAAGGCCCACCAAACCAAACGTGTGTTTGGTTTTAATACGTGCCGCCTGTATACATAGACAGATGGTATCGACACGCACAGCGGCAGGTGCCAGGTACCCAGTGCGGGCCACCCACGCATGAGGGCTGGGGCAAGCAGCTGGCTCGCTACCGAGCTCGCCGTCGTCCATTACAGTTTGCTCCACGTCGCCCGGGGTCCGTTCGCCGGGCGCGCCGGCGACGCGCTTCACGCTAGGCAGCTGTGTCTGCGACAGCTTGGTGGCCCCGTCGCGCTGGGATCTGTGTGACGTGGCTCCTACTTGTTTGCCGATCCGACTCCACTGTCACCCGTGAATGGCTGTTAACCTCGATCAGCGACCTCCCCCTCTACGCCGATGAGTCGCAGACCATCCTCAACATGATCGTTGAGGTTCCCCGCTGGACCAACGCCAAGATGGAGATCTCCAAGGAGGAGGCCTTCAACCCCATCCTCCAGGGTGCGTTTTAGCAAAACAGGGTGCCCCGGTCATGTACTGACTTTTTGCCAGACACCAAGAAGGGCAAGCTCCGTTACGTTCGTAACTGCTTCCCCCACCACGGCTACATCTGGAACTACGGTGCCTTCCCCCAGACCTGGGAGGACCCCAACTCGAAGCACCCCGAGACCGGCTGCAACGGTGACAACGACCCCCTCGACGTCTGCGAGATCGGCGAGGCTATCGGCTACGTCGGCCAGATCAAGCAGGTCAAGGTCCTCGGCATCATGGTGCGTTGTGTCGAATCCGAGAAGAACAAGTGCTGATTCCCCCAGGCCATGATTGACGACGGCGAGACCGACTGGAAGGTCCTTGTCATCGACGTCAACGACCCCCTTGCCTCGAAGGTCAACGACATTGAGGACGTGAGTTTAAGATTCGAGGACGCCTGCGCCCTCTCCGTCATGTGTGGAGGGACGACGGAAGCAAAAGTGGCACCAACTGTGGCACGTGTGGCCCCAAGTGGCACCCACACATCAGCCCGTCGACCTGCCAATTCTTTCTTTTTCTGTCCACACACTCGCGCGCCTTGACCACAAACTGTAGTACTGACGCCGAATAGGTTGAGCGCCACCTCCCCGGCCTTGTCCGTGCCACCAACGAGTGTAAGTCGAATTTTTCATTCTTTTTCCGGATTTTTTTTCCTCCGACATCTACAACACCTTATCTACTCAATCTCAAGAGCCTTGAGAACAACACTGACAAACAGGGTTCCGTATCTACAAGATCCCTGACGGTAAGCCTGAGAACGTGTTCGCCTTCTCTGGTGAGGCCAAGCCCAAGAAGTACGCCGTGGAGATCCTTCACGAGTGCCACGAGGCCTGGAAGAAGCTCATCGCTGGCGAGTCGCCCGCTGGTGACATTGCCCTCAAGAACACCACCCTCACCGGCGCCAAGAACTTTGTTGCCGCCGCCGAGGCTGCTGCCCAGGTCCCCGCTGCCAACGTCCAGCCCGCTGCCCCCATCGACCCCTCGATCTCGAAGTCGTTCTTCATCTCGTCGGCCACCGCCTAAGCGCGCGTTTGTCGCTCAAACGATATGTAGTGGAAGTACTTGGAGAATGCAAGATGATGCAGATAAAGAAGCGCAGTTCACGGCGCATCTTGTGGTGTTCATGCCACATGGTGCTGGTACGACTTGGCTGCAATGTTTACGACGTGACTGCAATGCTGAACGGTGACAGACGGGACATGACCAGTGCTGGGGGACTGCCACACGCACCTCTGTGCCAAGGTGCCACTAATGCCAGTCCACCCGTCATCCCCCCCACCCCCCCCCCCCCCCCCACCCCCCCCCACACACACACACCCACCCTCCATCGTTCACCGCATTGTTTGGCTGGGCAGGTATATGTATACGCGTGTGTACGAAACGTGTCGCGGCAGTTGCGTTGATGTTGCTAAGCCGGATGTGCACACATCGGCAGAGCGTTCCTTGGACCTCGGCGGGACCAAAGGTGTTTTGTAACCATGACATTGTCATCGTATCCGGGTGGCAAAACGACGCGGTCTGATGACATATAACAGGCCGGTCGCGAGGAAAACGCCTGCCGTCTCCCAATATCACAATATACCTGATCTGTAAACGGGTTCACAGTCATCCCCCGTGTACCACACCCAACGCACCAACCATGCCCGTGAATTCCTCCGCCACATTCGAAGTACGGCGCCCTGGTCTCGGTCTCCCGCTCGACTACTACTTGTCCAATGGTCCACTGGATGACCCGGAAGGGGACGTGTTCCCATCAGCCCTAGTGGACGAGAATACCCACTGGCGCGCCAACACCATTACGACCCGCGAGCGTGGCATGCTCTGGTTCATAAACCTGGTGACTGAGAAGCCCAACTGGACTACAGACGTCTTTGACGACGCTGTCGTTGCCAGGTGGAGGGCGGAGCTGGATAGGAAGGTGAGCGACGTGGTCGCGCGGGAGGAAGAGGGCGAGGAGCAGCTGTACCGGGTGCTGCGAGAGAGACGGCTGGCTCAGATTGAACGGAGGCGTGTCCGTCGGGAGGCACGACGGGCTGCGCGGGAAGCTGTCCTCGCAGAACAGGGCCCAGCCGCCGTACAGGCAGAAGCGGCCATCAGAGGGAACAGGAGGCGTGCTAGAATGCCCTCCTTGGACGAGTCGGATGGGACCCCCGAAGAGGACAGCGATACTGGACCGACAGTCAAGTCGACTACAAAAGTGGACCCATTGCGCCGCGGGTTTAGCAACGAAATGTTCGACTATTGCATCGCAGAGTTGCGCGATAAGGCCACCATTCATGACAAGCACGGCATCGTATCAGTGTTTGATGGTGCTGGCGCCGTGTTCAAGACCGACGGCATTCCCCCCACTCTCCGCAAGGCGCTGCAGTCTGCAAGCGAACGACTCGAAGCGTCACCTGACACCCAAGATTTCCGGGAGGGCTTTGGCGGTGCCCGTGTGCGTGACCTCATCGACCCTAGCCTTTGGCCATTGGTGTACGGTAGGACTCGCGTCCTAAGGGACCGCGATCTCACTCGTGAGACTTGCCTGGAGGCCTTTGGCAGCGGCGAGACGATCCCCCCTGCTCCCCACCCTCATGGTCCCAGGCAGGCTTCCGGCGGAGAGGAACATGATACCAGCTTTTCTTCCCTTGGAGAGGCTGCCGCCACCGAGGAGACGCCTGACGAAGCCCGGCACGCGAACACGAGGCTACTTTCCTACAAGTTTCAGTGGCTTCCGTGCGAAGTCGAGGTGGACCACGAGGGTGCACACATTACAAGCTACATCAATAACCTCCATCCGGTGCAGCACTCCGAGCTGTACACAGCGGTTGAAGGAGTCCTCACAAAGACTCTGCCACTGCTGGACGCGGTGTACGATCGTGTCATGACGTGGGATACCACGTGGTCTGATGAACTGTGGCCTCTCGATCGATGGGGACATGGGCGTGAGATCGACGAGATGTCCAGCGACCCTCGGTGGCAAACCCGCATCGTTTACGAGGAGCAATCGCGCCTCTGCTTGACGCCCGGCGAATGCAGCCTCAACGACCGGGGCATCTGTGGGTGGCACTACACCCCCGAGAACAAGCGGTTGGACGAGAGGATGACAAATACCTCGGACAGCGAAGAAATGGAGAAGATCTCGGCAATACATTATACAGCTTGGCAGCGATACGAGGAGCAGTGGGAGACAACACACCCGTGGAAGACGCTGGAGCCGCGTGAGTACCAGTACCTTGGTCACCGGGATTACAGACTGGCCGGCCCCTGGTTCAACGGCAAACGACATCTTCAGGTCATCGTCAAGATGGTCACCATCACCCTCTCTCCCGACAGTCCTTCGTACCCTGGCGGACAGTGGCATGTCGAGGGAACTCTGAACGAGCGCATCTGTGCAAGTTCCCTTTATTACTACGACATGGACAACATCACTGAGACTCGTCTCGCGTTCCGCACCGTCGCCAACGGCGAGCGCATTCCGGACCATTTTGGCTGCCGACCGGGCAACGGGTTTGGCGTCTATGGGTTTGACATTCCAGCATCTCACATGGGACCGATTGTTCAAGACCTCGGCAGCATACAGGCCAGAGAGGGCCGACTCATCGCCTTCCCCAACGCGTACCAGCACCGCATCGAGCCGTTCCAACTCGCCGACAACAGCCGCCCAGGACACCGCAAGATCCTCGCCATCTTCCTAGTGGACCCCGCGACCCCTATCGTCTCCACTGCCAACGTTCCACCTCAACAGCGCCATTGGGGCTCCTTGCATCACCTGGACACGAGTCTCCCTCCAGAGCTCCGCGATGTTATTTATGACGATCTCGGAGCCCCGTTCGACAGGCGTGAGGCATTCAAGCTGCGCCGGCAGCTCATGGAGGAGCGCGATAACCTGTGTCAAACGTCGGCCAACATCAACCGCCGTCGTAAACCTCCTCGTATGCTGGCTGGCCATTCTGACTGATGGTCTGTGATTTCGGACGATTAAAGTGGTGGTTTTGTGCGCCAAGGAACAAAGAGAACTTTGTAGCACCAGAATTGCCGCTAAGCCTATCCAGTACGCCAGTGCACAGCCTAACAACTGTTGCTTGATAGAGTTTGGTTGACATAAGCATGTGACGGTATAGCTGACGGTGCTAATGGTGTCCCCATGTCGGCGCTTTAAAACAATAGACAGCCTCGGCTGCAAACAAAAGAGGGTGAAACGAGCTAGACGGATGCGGCGGGTGATCGAGCGCGAGTGACTGGACTCTACTCAACCAGCACAATGCACACATTCAGCGGTTATAAGTCACAACGAACATCTGTGAACATCTCTCACCCCTCTCTCAATCAACCGTCTTTTCATCGCCACCCATCCCCCCTCCGAGTTGACAAACAACCATGGGCACCAGGGGTCTCCTCGGCTTTCTCATCAATGGCGAGCGCTACGGCTCGTACAACCACTGGGACAGCTACCCCGAAGGGCTGGGAGCTGAAATCGTCAAGTTCATCCTCTCGCTAGATGAGGAGCAGATTAAAACCATGGCTGAACGTGTCGAAGCCCTCGAGTGGTAAGTGAACGTATGAACGCGCCTAATGGTATCGTGCTGAAGCGCAACACAGGGTCAGCGTCAAGGACTACGGCGAGTACAACCTCCAGATGACCGAACCCCTCCCTCTCATCCTGGCGGGCACCGTTACAAGCATGCCTGACAAAAGCGACTTTATCCACGACTGGCTCTGTTGCGAGTGGGCATACTACATTGTGCGTCATGGACCTTGTTAGAAGTGCTGACCTGAGGAGGACTTCAAACAAAGGGTCATGGAGGTCTGGTCGGGTGCCCGCCAAGTCGGCGAGATCATCAGGTTTGCCGACATGTCGCCAGGCTGTATCGCGGGGTGGGTAGACGCTTTGAACGAATGCAGATCGCAAGCGGCGGCGCTCAACCGTGCGATGCCCGCCACCGACAGCGACAAGGAGACAACTACGGATGCTCAGTCGCAGAGTACGGCCAATGGAACCAACAAGCATGACGACTCTGAGGCCGACACGGAGGGCGACAAAGCTCCCAAGAACACCAAGGACGCAGAGGATCCCAAGGCCAACGAGGTGGTCATTCCCGACCAGAAGTTGTCTCGCACTGAGGTTGGTTGAGGGGACTTCGGCGACAACAGCTGACATGCAGGCTGCTCACCAGCGGGACCTGCAAGCGATCGCTGCCGCCACTGGTGGGATTGGGATTAGCGTTGTGGGGCCCGACGCCTTCGACAGGCTGATCTTGGCCATGGGCAATGCCTCGCGCGCGACGTAGCTACAAATCGCACACATCCTTGTGGTCGCTTGTTCAGAATTAGGAAGAGAAAGTGTAGTAGGCCGCTTTGGAGACTGTCTGCCGCATATGTACACAATGTCATGAGTGTCATGCGGACGGTGACCCCCGTGTCCACATGTTCATCCCGTAAAAGCGAGCCATACAGTACAACAACGCCACTGGCACGGCAGACAGGGCGTGGACGCGATCCCGTGTGTCTTTTTACCTCCTCACACCAGACTTTGCGGTGGCCAACACATCACGTACACCCTCCACCGTCGCATCCAGACACGCATCCTTGGGTGTATACGCCAGTCCCAGCATCCTGCGGGCTTTTGTAGTTTCGAATGTTGCCGCTGTAGCCTCAAGTTGTGCCCGGAACACCGGGTCAGGGTTGCCAGGTGTAAGCCTGGGATCGTGAAGGACGCGCTGGACCGCCTGTAATCAAGCGTTAGCAAGACGAACCAGCACAGTTCAGACGGGGTGCGCACCAATGCAAAGTCATTCCCGAACACGGGTCCCGCCTGGAGGAGAATCCGTTCCCCACCAGCTGCGGGGGTCTTGAGTGCCGCGACTGCAGCTAGACCAACTGTATTGTCAGAAACATCCCTGCAGAGTGCCGTGTAGCTCACCGTCATACGAATCAACATAGGGATAGAACGGCTCGGACAGCGCGGCGGTCCCCATGGGCCTTGTCATCCAGGGTATGAGCGCAGACGACGACGCCGTGACTTGACCGTAGGTAGTGGAGAACTCGGTCGGCGGGCCAAGTACCTGCTAGGTCAGCCACTGTGATCAGCCTGGAAAGGTGAAGACTCACATATGCCACGAGCAGCGCCACGCCGTCAAAGTGCGGTTGCCGCTTTGCGAAGAAGGCCCATAGTGCGCGTTCCGAGACCACCTTCGAGGCGTGGTATTTCAACGGTGGCGGTGCAGACGCGCCCAGTTCTTTCACTTGCTCAACGACGGCGTCATTCCACTCTGATAGCGTCAGTTTTAGGCAACGTTGGGATATTTCAAGCTTACCGTCTTCAGCGTGTGGGTGACGGGTGGGTCCGCTTTGGGCGGTCGAGAGAGCCGCCGCGGAGCTGGTGGTCAGCACGTAGGTAGGAACAGAGACACCGGATGTATACACACCCCATTTGCACTATGCGCCGTACAGTCGGACACAAAGCGAGTGAGTTTAGTAGTGACTGTATTCCCACAATGGCGGGGACGATGACGAGGCCCGGGTCGCCCTTGTTGTTGATGTCTGGTTTGGAGGAGGCGTGGACCACCCCAACGACCCCGAGGACAGCAGCGTCATATGCGCCTGGCTGTGGTCGCGGTCAGCTTCGTCAGAACGACCAAGCAGATCCACAATAGCTACATCCACCACCACACCTCCAACACTCACCCTGGCCATTTCACCGACAACAACAAACTCGTCGGCGCCGAGTGACTTTACATATTCGCCCTTTTCGTAGGACCGTACCGCTGCACGAACACGAAACCCGGCTCTTGCGAGAGCTATAACTGCTTGTCTGGGGACATGAGCACGACGTGTAAACCGCCAAATGCTGATGCGCACGTGCCAACAAAACCGGACGCGCCGGTTACGAGGACGAGGCTTCCTGGCGGGACTGAGGGCATTCAGAAGGCCGAGCTGTGTGGAAGGTGCTTGCAGAGGTGGCGAGAGAGAGAGAGATATAGATAGAGATGGTAATAAGTGATGAGCCGGATCACCTGTTCACACGACAGAGGGCTGTTGTGGTCTTTGGGGGCGGTGGTGGAGGCAAGTGCGTCATAGTGAACGTGATGCCAAGAGCGAGACTACCTGTGAAACAATGCATAGTCGGATCTGACAACATCCGTGAGTAGCCGACATCCGAGATGGTGGAGGTAAATGCTTACATAAGCGAGAGAATGCACTGCACTGGAATATTGATCCCGCTGGCTTTCCCACGGTGCTTGCCACCACCGCCTGCCGCCGAGTCGCAGTGACGTGCGTGTTGCCGCCCAGTGCGCCAGTCGCGTTCAGTCTACTTGCTGTTATTGTCATCTTCTAGCAAACCCCATCGTCACCCACCACACGCCGCCGCCGCAATGTCGTTCTTCGGCTTCACGTCGGCCCCCGTCGACGTAGACATCCGTCTCACAGGCGAAGAGGAGCGCAAGCAAGTAGAGGTCAAGGGCGAAGCCGACCGTAAAGAGATGTGTCCCGTCTACTATGATGGCGAGAGTGTAGAGGGTCAGGTGAGCTACTGGCAGGCTGCTCGCATTGAGATGCCCAACACAACAAGGACATGGTTGACGTTCAGGTTCTTGTGCGCGTCAAGGATGGAAAGAAGTTTCAGCACGACGGCATCCGTATCGAGCTCGTCGGATCGATAGGTGCGTCCCAACCTTGGCTCCTCGAGTCACCGCCGTCCGACGATCCTCAAAGCTGACATTGTGCCTTCCCTCCATGAACCTCGTCGTACCCGAATACATTCTTATCACTGCAGAGCTCTTCTACGACCGCGGAAACCACTACGAATTCGTGTCGCTGAGCCAGGAGCTGGCCGGACCCGGCGAGATGCGACAGGCGCAGACGTATGACTTTACGTTCAAGAACGTCGAGAAGCAGTACGAGAGTTACTCGGGTATCAACGTAAAGCTGCGGTGAGTGACGACAGCTTCTATGCCATCGTGGCTCGAGCTGCTGCTGACGTTTATTACAGATACTACATTCGCGTGACGCTCATGAGGCGCATGGGCGAGGTGACAAAGGAGCGAGAGTTCTGGGTACACTCGTACCGCATGCCGCCTGACAGCAACACGAGCATCAAGATGGAGGTCGGTATCGAGGACTGCTTGCACATTGAGTTTGAGTACAATAAGGCAAAGTGAGTTGGTTCTGAGCTGCTTGAAGAACAGTCCAACTGACAAACGCGCCAAAGGTACCACCTCAAGGACGTTATCGTGGGCAAGATCTACTTCCTCTTGGTGCGCATCAAGATCAAGCACATGGAACTGTCGATTATCCGCCGGGAAACGACCGGAGCCGCACCCAACCTGTACAACGAGAGTGAGACCATCACCAAATTCGAGATCATGGACGGCGCACCCGTCCGCGGAGAGACCATCCCCATCCGTCTCTTCCTGGGAGGGTTCGAGCTCATCCCGACGTTCCGCGACGTCAACAAGAAGTTTTCGACCCGATACTACCTCAACCTCGTGTTGATAGATGAGGAGAACCGCCGTTACTTCAAGCAGCAGGAAATCACCGTGTACCGTATTCCGTGAGTACATCTTCCGCGCACGACAATGCGAATGTAGCTGACGAATGACAGCGAGAACTAGGCTTTATTACCCTTTTGATGCATCCAGGTTGTTTATTCAGCTTGGCGCCGCACGGTGGCTCCCCCCTAATCCTGCGATTCCTGTGCTCCTGCAGACAGCCACACTGGGGAAGACCCCTGCGGTGGCTGTGTTCTTGCCCAGCAACAGCAGCGGCTCTCTGTCCTGTCTGCTCACTCCAGCCTAAGACCCCAATTGTGCATAAGATCATGTCTATTCTAATTTTTTACCACTTGCCCTCCTTGTCCATGACAGTGAGGACCGACTCGATGACGGCGACGGCCTGGTCACACTGCTCCTTGGTGATGGTGAGAGGGGGGATGAGACGGACAGCGTCCGAACCAGCAGTGAGGAGGAGGACACCGCGCTCACGGGCCATGCGGACGACCTCTCCGGGCTGCTTCTCGTTCTTGAAGGGGATACCACGGATCAGACCACGGCCGCGGGTCTCCTCCTTGATGAACTGGGGGAAGAGCTTGGGGAGGCGGGCGATCAAGGTGTCGAGGTGGGCGGCCGAGTCGGCGAGGTGGGCACCAAACTCGGGAGCAGAGATGCGGCCGAGGACGTGACGGCCCAGAGCGCAGGCGAGGGGCTGGCCACCGAAAGTGGTGCCGTGGGCGCCGACGCCGATGACATCGGCAACGTTCTCGCGGACAAGGATGGCGCCGATGGGGAAGCCGTTGGCGAGGGGCTTGGCCATGGTGACAACGTCGGGCTGGGCCTCGACGGGCAGCTCCGAGTGAGCCCACATGGTGCCCGTGCGGAAGAGACCGCACTGGATCTCGTCGTAGATGAGGACGGCGTTGACCTCGCGGCAGCGCTTGGCGAGAGCAGTGAGGAACTCGACCGACGCGGTGCCGACACCACCCTCACCCTGGACGGGCTCAATGATAACACCGCAAGTGTTCTCGTTGACGAGCTCGGCAATCACGGCGGCATCGGCGTTGTTGTACTCGCCCACACGCACGTTGGGGATTAAGGGAGCAAAGGGAGCCTGGTACTTGGGGTTGGGGGTGCACGACAGGGCGCCCATGGAGCGACCGTGGAACGCGTTGGTAAAGCAGACAATGCCAGTCTTGTTCTCGCCGCCAACATCCTTGCCGTACTTGCGGGCAAACTTGAGCGCACCCTCGTTGGCCTCAGTACCCGAGTTGGAGAAGAAGACCTTGGCACCGGGACCGCCCGACTTTGCAAGGCCGAGACCACCAGCAGCACGGGTGCCCTCGACGAGGTCCTTGGCGAGCGCGCCGGCGTGCTCGTTCCAGTAGACGTTGGAGACGTGCGAGAGCTTTTCAGCCTGCGCGGCCTGAACAGCGTTGAGCTGGGCATCCGAGTGACCCAAAGCAGTCACCGCGATACCGGCCGAAAAGTCGAGGTACTCGCGACCGGCCGAGTCGGTCAGGTTGGCACCCTTGCCCTTGGTGAAGAGGATCTGGGGGCGCGCGTACGTGTTGAGGAGGTACGACGAGTGCTCCTTGATCAATTCCTGGGTAGCCTCGGGAGCCGAGTTGTCCGGGTGGGTAACGGCAGTGTATGCAGTGTTGGCCTGGGAGAGTCATTGTAAGTGGCAGCTCGTACAGATAAGGAGGTGGGCGGGGGTCCATCTGGTTGGGGGACTTACGGTGAGGCCCGAGGTGCAGGCGTAGCCGCGCGCCAAGCGCGCAACACGGGGGAGAGTGCGGGAAACGCGCGAGAGGGACATTGGAGGAGAAAAAGAAGGAGGAGAGGAAAGGAGGAGGAGAGGATCCGATGCTATATGTGTATTACAGGTGCTCGACGAGTCAGACAACACTCAACATTTGTGGATCGTCCCGAGTCGAGTAGCGGAACCAAACCTCTCTGCGGCCTGCCGAGTGTGCCACCGTCTGGCGAGACAAGCGAGATGGGCGGCGGAGAATGACGTTTCTGAAGCTGGTGGGGGGGCCGTGTGGTTGGGACGGACAAGGCCAAGCACCGCGCACAGCTGATAGTGATGTCGTCGTCGACCTCTCATTCTCTCTCCCAACCTCGCGACTCACTCACAGTCGAGACTCGAAATCTCTCGCGCCTCCCATCACCCACGTGGACTCGCAACCATGTCCCACTCGGGACACCAGACAGAGGCGCACAGGCAGAAGATCCTCGTCACTGGCTGGCGAAAAGCGGGCAAGTCGTCCTGCATCCAAACCATCTTCCAGCACCTCCCCGTCAAGGACGTGCCCTATATTGGCATCACTCAGCGCATCGAGAAGATTGATTATGAGTGCGTCAAGGTTTCCTCTTCCGCGGAGCACGTCCTGACCACCATCACAGCACGATCGTTCCCCTCCAGATTTGGGACACGCCTTCCAACTTTGACGTCGACCAGCTAACGGACACGCCCCTAGGCGCGTTCTCCACCATGGTCTTTGTGATTGACATGCAGGTGGGGTCAACATGGCTATCGGATCCAACTGACCCGCAGCAAGATGAGTTCTACCACGATGCTGTGCGCCAGGCGACGTCGGCGATCATGCGCGGATATCTCGCCAACCCGAGCATGAACTTTAGTGTCTTCATCCACAAGGCCGAGTCACTGTCTGAGGACTACCGCTTGGGTACGTCAAGCTGGTGATCCCAGTATCGACCTAGCTGACCCCCTTTTCAGAAAACTACTCTGAAATCCAGCGCGCTGTGACCGAGGAACTCGAGGACCTGAGCTATCCCTCCTTTCAGAAATACGCACCCAACCTCGACCTCGGCGACGTCAACACGTGCACTTCCATCTTCAACCATCTCCAGGCAGAGATCAAGTACGAGATGACATCGGTCCACGACGTTTCCCTTCGCAACGCCTGGAGCCGCGTGATCCAGGACGTCATGGAGATGCTGCCTGCCGTTGAGGCTCTTCTTCTCAACTTTACAGAGGTGAGCTGCAGGCCATCGTACCTAGCTCACAATACAGACCTCTAGCATTGACAACTCGTACCTTTTCGATCTTGCCTCCGGCGTCGTGCTCGCCACGGATAACCGGCACCGCAACGACGCAACGATGGAGCAGATCACAGAGTACCTTGAGCGGTTCTTGCAGATTCGCGAAATCTACAAGCCGCTCGTTGCCAAGAACACGTCAAAAGGAGGTGCCGATTCGCCTGCCCCAAAAGCTGCAAATGACGAACCCTGGTGGGAGAACGAGGACGCAGAGGCACCATGGATGACGCAGACGAGTCGCTTGCTGCCCAACTGCACCCTCGCCCTGTGGCAGTTTACGCCGTATGTATTGGTCGCCCAATAGGTCCGTTGGGTTATCGACTGACCTTATCGCAGCCAGCTTGTGCTCGTTGGAGACCTGCATACCGATACGTGGCAGGCGCGCCGCGGCATGATCGAATACAACCTCACATTCCTGCGCCAAGGCGTGCGGCGCATCTTGATGGAGGTCTAGGTGGCACTTGATTTTTTTTTGGTGTGTGCTCCTTTTGCCCGTAATAGCCCCAGTAAAGGCCAGTAAACCCTTGCTTGTATCTAGTTGTGTCGTTTACTTCTTTCTCTTCAACGTTGTTTCCTCTGTCAACCCCACCCCCTCCAGCCTTCCGGGATATGGACGTTGCTGCTGCTGCCATCGCTGTGTCTCTGTGCCTTGCTGTCCCGTGCATTGCATGTGGTTGCGGCGAAGACGCCATTCACCCCATTAACCGGTACACGTGAATAAGAGAATTTTGGCCATTATGTGCCCTGGATGTGCGCTCTCCGCTCCCACCGTATGCTGGTCGTCGTTTCTGCTGGCCTTTCGTCCGTCTGGTCCTTCCGTACTCTCTACCCACTCCTCCTCCTGCACATGCCCACGACCGCTTGAGCAGCAGCGAGCACACACACCCCTCGCTCGCCTCCTCCCCTCTCCCCCTACCCAATCTCGCTTGCCTTGTCCAAAGGCCTGCAGTGTGAAAAATCCCCGGACCCCGAGAGCTGGCCCGCCTCGCATTCTCCCCTTCCCTCCCACGCAACCCATCTCTTGCAAACTCACTTTCTTGCCAGCTCCGGTGCACATACCTTGTGAGTAGCATACCATGATACATCCCTAGCAACCCACCTGCGTCAAGCCGTGAGCTATCAGCACAACATGAGCTGCTGGGACGCCGGCTGTTCGTTGCCAGACGACGTAACCTGGACGCGACGTGCCGGCGGTCATGTGGCACGTCACGTCACTTCCGCCCAACAGACTCCGGCGGTTGCGTCAATGAGAATGGACCTTGTCGTTTCAACCGAAAGCTCCAACCACTCTCTCCGCTGTTCCGATCGTGACCGACACTTCATGGCAGCATCGTTTGCTGACACCGAGGCAGTTCCGATACCACACCCTTTGCCCCTTAGGCCGGATACCGTCCCTTGTCTCCTCCACTCCTTCCCTTCTAGGGAGCAGAGATCACTGTTGTCATAACGATGGACCTGTACACCACTTCGTTCACGTTCCAACGTGCGTCGTCGGGCGTGCACAAGGCTTCGCCCCTGCGCACGACTCTGTCGCTCCCCAAGGGTGCCACCGCCACCCAGCCGCACAACCTTGGCCCCACGGACGCTGCCCAGGCTGAACGCGAGTGGGAGGCCGTCCAGAAGCTGTGCAACGACATTACTTCTCGTGAAGGCTGCCTCGTCACTGTCTCGCGCGAGGCTCCTCCGGGCTCCTCTCCTTCACCCGCCGCTGGCGCCGGTACGGCGCCAGGTGGGCCGCCTGGCCTCGCGCCTGCTGACATGGCGCCGAGCCACAACGACGACCCAACGGCCACGCCGCCGCCGCCTGCTGGTGCGATGTGGAACTTTCACATCTCAGGCGCGTACCAGGCCGTGATGGGTGCTCGTGGTGCTCTTCTCCGTGAGACTCCCCGCGACAACCGCGCTTCGCTCAAGGTGTCCCGCAGCGACATTCTCGAAAAGCCCCTTGCACCTGTCTCGCCCCTCAAGGCCGACGTCAAGCACCGCCTGGACGAGATTGCGAGCGACACTCGCGCCCACATCGCCGTCCTCAACACCGAGGTTGCTCCTGGTGCTTCTGGCGCGGCTGTCCTCGCGACTGCCGACCCGGATGGTGGCGCCAAGGACTCGACCGACACCAACGGCGGCACCCCTGCTGAGGATGCCGAGGCCAACAACGCCAACGGTGCCGCTGCTGCCCAGCAGGCGGCCTATGGCCTCGAGACCGAACGCATGTGCGAGCTGGTTATCTCCGGGTCGGTCGAGAGTGTCGAGCTCGCCAAGGTCCGCCTCCTTGTCATGCTTGACGAGCTCTCGGGTCTGCATTCAGAGGTGTGCGACATCGACTACAAGTTGCACGCCATCATCGCTGGCCGTAAGCGCACGGTCATCCAGTCGATCCAGGAGGAGACTGCCACCAACATTTACTTCCCCACGCCACTTGTTGGCGTCCTGAACCCTCCCCAGCCCGGCGCTCAGCAGGGTGTTGGCTACAGCCGTGTCAACGTTGGCTACGGCCAAATGTCGGGCATGGGCTATGCTGGCGGCATTGGCATGGGCATGCCTGCTGTCCCTCCCCCTCCCCAGCACCCTGGTCACCGCTCTACCTCGCAGCCGGTGTACAACCCCAACCAGCACGTCCACTACCCTTACTCGCCCCAGCCGCTGCACATCAACCCCCAGACCACCCGCGGCATGCCGTACACTGGCCCCGGTGTCCAGCAGTGGTCGATGCCCGGTGCCCCGCCCCACCAGGGCGGACCCCCTCACCACGCCCAGCACGCCGGTCCCCATCACGGTGGACCTCCTGGTCCACACGGCCAGGCGCCGATGCAGATGACCCCGACCGGCATGTCGGGCATGTCGCAGATGACCAACGGTCACGCCGGGCCTGGCTTTGGCGTCGGCGCGCGCGGTATGGGCACTCCCATGGCACACGGCCAGCCAATGGGTCAGCCCATGATGGGCATGTCTCCTATGGGCTACGGCCAGAGCCACATGCACGTCAGCATGGGTACGGCGCCCATGGGCGGTATGCCCATGGGCCCCGGTGACATGGGCATGGGCCAGTTTGGCCAGGGCCCCCACCCAGGGCTGTCTGTTCACTCTGGCGAGCAAGGAATGCTCGGCAAGGCCAACCAGATCTGGATTACTGGAGAGTTCTTTGGCGTCCAGCGTGCCCGCGACATGCTCCTGACCGTCGCGGTCCAGAAGAGCAAGTTGGTCATTTCGCGTGACACGGCCGTCCTCCCGCGCAAGCTCGACTGGCTGCTTACCGAGCGCATCGACGACATTCGGAACATCATGTGCGACAACGGAACGTACATCCAGGTGCCCAGCGTTGGATCGCAGGCGAGCCTGATCACTGTCTTTGGTGACCACCGCGTCAACATTGAGCGCACAATCCGCAGCGTCATGGCCCTCGCGTGCCAGTTCTATGTGGCCAGCTTCTGGCTCCTGCCAGTCTCGTTTGACGTTCTCATGCCGCAGGCGACTCTCAACCCGCCGCAGATGCAGCCTGTCCTCAAGCGCATCGCTCACGCCACGGGCGCCGAGGTCGTGTTCAAGAGCAACTGCTTCGAGATGCACGGTCTCGAGAAGGAGGTCCGCGACGCTGTCGTCAAGGTTCTCGAGCTGGACGTTATCAAGTCGTTCCACCACGAGATCCGCTTCCAGATCGAGCTCGCCAACGAGCACCGCGAGTTCATCTCGGGCAAGAAGAATGGCAAGATCAACAAGATTATGAAGGTCTGCGGCGTGCGTATCAAGTTTGAGACGTTCAACGACTACAACTTCCTCATGGACATTTCAGGCCAGGACATGGCCGCCCTCCAGGGCCTGACCATGCTCCAAGAGGAGCTTCCGGCCGAGGTGTCATTCCACGTCCCTGAGGGCTACCACAAGCGCATCATCGGTGTTGGCGGCAAGAACATTCAGCGCATCATGAAGATGTACGGTGTCTACGTCAAGTTTTCCAACGCCGAAGAGTTTGCCCAGCTCGGTGGATACCTCGACAACGAGGATAATGTGGTCGCGCGCACCCCGGCCAAGAACGCTATTGCGCTCGAGTCGCTCAAGACCGCTGTCATGGAGCTCGTCAGCCCCAAGGACAAGGACTACACTATCGACTCGGTCAACATTCCCCGTCGCTACCACCGCACCCTCCTGGGCGAGAAGAGCATCTTCATCCACGATATTGAGCGCAAGACCAACTGTACCGTTCGTTTCCCAAACAAGGAGACTGCGTCGGACACGGTCACCATCTTTGGTCCTGAGAGCCAGGTGCACATTGCCATTGCCATGCTGCTCGACCACGTCCCCTTTGAGGCCGACTTGCATGTCCCGCCCAACCCCGAGCTCACTCGCCTCGTCACCTCAACCGAGTTTGTCCTCTTCACCGAGCGCATGAAGCGTGACCACCAGATTGCCATTTCGCCCTCGCCACGCTTTGGCCAAGGCGACGAGGCCATCTTCAAGTTTAGGTGCCAGCGCAGCAGCATTGACTTTTTGAGCACGGTGCACGACTCGCTCGTCGAGTTCCTTGGCGACCACAGCATCCAGGTCTACCCTTCCAACGCCGCCAAGCGTACCGATTCGTTTGCCGATGCCTTTAGTCACTTTGACTCCAAGCTCCTGTCGACGGGCAAGGACGACACCCAGTCGGGCCGCGGCGGTCCCCAGCAGCGTCCTGCCACAAACGTCAAGGCGCTGTTTGACGGCGGCTCGGCGCCACCTCCCGTTCCTTCTGCGTACGAGCACGGTGGCGGTTTGGGCTTCAACGGCCCCCTTGGCTTCCAGGTGCCCGACTACTGGCAGCCCGCTGCTCCTGGTGCGCCCGGCGCTCCTTCTGCCCCGGCCACCTCTTCCGCTTCGGACCTCTCGAAGCGCGGTTCCGACTCGACACTCGAGGAGAAGGTCCGCTCTGCCTCTGGCAGCCACCACCAGGCCGCCTCCCACGGCCACACCCCGGGGCACGCACACGCTCTCAGCCACTCGCACGCTCACCCCGCGCGTGCTGTCGGTGCGCGTACCCAGAGTCTGGACATCACCCAGCTCAACTTTGCCCGTGCCCTCGGTGGCCCGCAGGCTGGCTTTGCGCCTGTCCCCCCCTCGCCGACCAACAACTCGAGCCCAAACACGGCCACGGGAACGTACTTCCCCGGCTCGAGCAGCGGCCAGCAGGCGCGGTACGGCGCGAGCGTCGACGGCGTGACCCAGGGCCTGGCCAATGTCCAGGTCTCGCACTCGTAAAAGGGCGGCCAGCTCTTCAAACGGCGCCCTGCCATGTCTTGAACAATCTTGCTCCTGCACCCATCCCCCCATCCAAACCTCCCACAATCAACCACAACCACAAATCAATTACTTTTTTAAAAAATACCTCGCATCGGATTCTCCCCAGTTTTTGATGCCCCCCCCTCTCCCTTCCCCTTTTCATCTCATCTCCTCTTTCTTCAACACTCGTTACCCCCCACAACCTACCCTGCACCCCCGCCACCCTGCACACCCACACCCACACCCACACCCATCCCCACTCAGAATTCATTTCTGTACCAAGCCCCCCGATCCCCGCGTTCCCCCGCACTCCACGCAAACGTCCCCATCCCATTTCCCATCCCCCATCCGCGTCATTCCGTCATCGTATTGTCGTTTTGGCGACGTCTCCAAAAATGCAATCTGTTCTGGTCTGCGAAAGGCACATTCTGTGTGATCTCAGTTGTTCTCCGCGTTCTTGTTCTCGTTCCTTCCCCGACTCTGGCTCCACAGTTTGCACGTGTCCATGGGAATCATTTGGAATCATTTCGGGGTTCCCCATGCCACATTCACTTGTTTTGATCGCGCGGTAAATGGACTCTACTGCTGCAACCGTTTCGCGCGCGGTTTACCCCAATGCATGGTTGTTTTGCGTTTCCAAGGAAACACACTAGGTGGGGTTCTGCTCCGCCGGGGATCTAGCCGTCTACGTCTACAGATGCGGGTGCTGGTGGTGGGTGGTGGTTGTGTAAAGGGCTAGCAAATGGCAGTGTCGTGGTGGTGGTGGTGTACAGATGTGGTGTGTGGGTTGGGAGAAGGGAGAGAACAGGGCTGGTAGCCCGGCTGGTATGTCCAACGTGAGAAGGGGGAAGAGAAAAGAAGAAGGGTGAGATGCGTGCGGGGGGAGACTACTGTTGCTCCTTGCCCTCGCTCTCCTTGACACCGCGGCGCGGGGTGTCGTCGACTCCCGCCTTGGCCTTGTTGCCGTCGATGGAACCCACTTCGGGAGCATCCGAGACGTTGCCTGCGGCGGCGCGTGCGAGAGCCTCCTCCTCGAGCTTACGCGCAGCAAGCGCCTCGCGGGCCTTGGCGAGCTTGCGAGCGTGGAAATCGCCAATCTGGTTCCAGAGCTGGAGCGCACCGCCGTCACGCACATTGTCGACAACCTTGTGCAGCATGCGTGTCTGCGTGCCGTCCTCGAATGTCTGGATGTAGCGCTGGAACATGCGCGAGCTGGGACCAAACACGCGCTCGGAGTAAATGTCCAGGTTGAGCAAGGGGAAGATGACCGAGTAGATGGGGAGGTAGATCAGACATCCGTCCTCCTCCCAGTTGAGGAACTGGGCTCCGGGCCCAGCCTCGCGGCGAAGTTTCTGGGGCGCGTGGCGACTGAGCGGGCCAAAGTCGTACTGCCCATCGTCGCCCTCGAGTTCCTCGGAGTAGCGGCCGGCAACACCCTCGCTGGTGCCGCGCACGTAGATGAGGGTCCAGGGCGCGACGCGGTTACGCAGTCGCTCAAAGAACCCAGGCGGGGCGTTTTTGGGTAGAACCGGCGCATTGACAGGGCGGAGATTGGCGAGCTCGTCGGCACGCTGTGGAGGGAGGTCCTTGCGCGCACAGAACATGTGCACAGTAGACGGCTTGCCGGCTTGCTGGGTCGACCACGACCAGCACTTTTCGGGCACGTCGCGGCCGGCATGGCGCACCTGTTCCTCAGGCTGGGCGTGCTCGAGCTGTGCTGCAAACGAAGTTGCGGCATTGGCAAAGTGTTGAAAGTGTGGGTCTCGAGTGACATTGTCTGCAACGTCGGCTGTGTTGGGGTCGACGAGGGATGACGGAATACTGGGGGTCTTGGCGGTGTCGAGCGGGCGCTGATGCAAAAGCCCGCGCATGTCTGCCATTCCCGCAGCTTGCGTGGTGGCCGCGCTAGCAAAGTTCTGGAACTGTGGGTTGCGTGCTGGCGAGTTGGAGGGGATGGTCGCGTCGAACGGGGACTTTGGAATCCAAGTGTCGTCGGGAGGAGCGAGGGCGGCGACGGCAGTGGCGATGCCCTCGAGAGCAACGTTGGCGGGACCAGAGTCAGTGAGGTCAGCCGCCTTATAGGCAGCGATGGCCTCTTCGATTTTCTCTGGGTTCTGGCCGGCCCAGAAGCCATGGTCAAAGCCGCTGGAGAAGCCGCTGGAGAAGCCAGCCTCCAAGTCGTCCGTCCGGGTCCGCTGTAGGCCCTGCCGGTGACCTTCCTGGGCGCCGACAACGAAGCCCACTTGAAAGTCGGTCGTCCCGCCCACAGAATGCTTGAAGGGGTTGGCAAACGTAGTGTTGTCGGCCGCCCAGGCATATATAACCGGTCGGCGCTTTGCAAGCCGGAACGTCTCTTCACAGGTGAGGAGTGGCGGGAGTGGAACGCCGTCTGGGATGCCTTCCGACCATTGCCGTCTTGCGCGATTGACGAGGGTGTCGCCAACCAAGTCAGGTGAGGACCGTGGTCTGTTGGAGTCGACCATTGGTAGGGAGGGAGTGTTGAGGTGGTATAGAGATGTGGGGAGGGTTGCCTAAAAGGCGGTGTGGAGAGCGAAGGAGCAAGACGCGCAAGTGGATTGTGATGGTTGCTGACTGTGATCGCTCGCCGAGTCTCGGAGTCGAACCCGCCTGTGCTGTGTGCCCGGCCGTAAAGGGGGCCGGAAACAAAGTGTGCCGCGCGCGCCCGGCCCTGGTGGGCGGCGACGACTCGACCGTGGGAAACAATGTTGAAAATACCCATAACGTGGCAATGGCATGCGACTTTGCCCTGCGTTGTTTGTTTTTTGACCCTGGAATTGATCTGTTCCACGTACCCCCACGTCGCGTTCTTTGGACTTGCACTCTTGGACTCACAACCGTCAATTTGCACTTTTGCTCTTCTTCTTTACCCACATACCCATACCCCCCCGCACAACACATCTACCCATCATGGACATGGTCGGCTACCTCAACACGGCTCAAGAGTCGGTCCGCTCCCTCAAGGAGACCCGTCTTGCCGCCCTCCGCCCCGTCGGCGAGTTTTTCGACTACCAGCGCGTCTCGAAGCCTCGCGACACAAGCGAGTACATGCGTCGCGCCGGCTACAACGTGTACGTTGGAGAGAAGAGAGAGAGATGAGGAGGAGAGCATGCGCTGGAGTATCGAGTTGGTCGAGTCGACCCTTGTGTTGTTCGCCGCCGTGGCAGCCTTGCTAGCGGTGTAAGCGGGGACGCGTCGTCGGTGGCGCACACCTGCACGGCAACACAGAATCGTCCACCGCCGGCACGACCTCTGGAAGCTCCATTCTCGCCTTCACGGAAGAAGCACAAAGCTCACATCTCAGCCGCTACTTCTCGGCCAACTACGCCGTGATTGTCGCGCTCCTCGCCGTCTACTCGCTCATCACCAACCCCCTCCTCCTCATCGCCCTCGGCTTCCTGATCGGTGGCTTCCTCGGTATCTCGCGCTTTGGTGAGTGTCTGCCTACTCGATGCTGCAGATTTGTTGGTGGTGGCGAGCCGCGCGTCGTTGTCATTCTCGGAGAATGAAATGCGGTACGGATGGCACCGCCACCAAAACTGCGCCGCCGCTCAAGCACCGCAGCATCCAGCTTATTTCCGAGCGTTGGAACACACTGCTGACACCAAACCTAGTGCCCGAGCCGATTGAGTTTAATGGCAAGGTCATCACCCCGCAGAACCTGTACACCGGTCTCTTCATTATTGGTACGTTGTTGAGCCTCGAGCCCTCAGGCGGATGCTGACCTGTCCAGGTATTCCCCTTCTCTGGATCGCCGCACCTCTGTCGACTGTCTTCTGGCTCATTGGCAGCTCTGGCTGCGTCATTGGCGCGCACGCCGGTTTCCTTGAGCCTCCTGTCGAGTCGTAAGTCACCTTGAAACACGCAATCCATACATGATTGCTAACGGGAACAGCGAGTACGAGGGTATTGAGACTGTGTAAATAGTTGTCTTGTAGCCCCATAGAGTGTCCCCCACACAACCCCGGACCGCCCCGATCCACTGGGGACATTGTTAACCCCATGTCCCAGAGCCCCCGCCGCTTGGAGGGATATAGACTGTTTTCTGATGAAGACCATGTACGCATGCGCTTGTCATGTATGAACTCGTAACGACTGGGAGCCTTGCCATGTCCGTGTCGCGTGTGGCCCGGTGCGACCGGCAAAAGCGTGTGGGGATTGGAAGTAGTGATTGGATGGACGCTTATCAGTCGGAGCTCGATGGGCGTTCAGGGGTGGACGCTGGCGGCGGGGGGATCTCGCTCGGACTTCGCGGTCCGACGTGGGATGGCCATTGTCGTTCGCCCTTTTGCTGTTGCTCACTCTTCCTCTCACTGTTTCTCTCTCTTGGCTGTTGGTATTCCTCGGCGAACTCTCACTCTCGTCCTCCATCCGCTCTCGCTAGATTCCTTTCACCATGGCCCAGCCCGTCTGCCAGTTCGAAAACCTCCTCGCCTCGGCGCCCAACCCCAACACCGCCGTCGCCCACGAGCACTCTCATTCGCACGAGGCCGACGAGCACTCGCACTCGCATGACGCGGCTGCGGAGCATGGCCACACACACGAGCACCTCGAGCATGCCGGTGAGTATGATGTGTTCCAGGAGCCGTTTGGCAACATCAACAGTGGTTGAGCGACTACGTGGTTGTTGTTTGGGTTGTTGCGTCATCGACAATTCTAAAGTTGTTTGTTACTGACGCTGTTTCTGAACCTTCCGTCCACCTTTTCACGCACCTCATCCACATCTAACAATGGTCCGGACTCTAGGCAAGTTCTCCGAGCGTGACCTTCCCGACTACTCGGGACGCGACTGGACCGAGCGCGCGTTCACTGTCGGCATTGGCGGGTAAGTGCCGCGGCTCAGCGACGTTTGTGGGACTGAGCTGACAGACAGCCCCGTTGGTTCCGGCAAGACTGCGCTCCTCCTCGCGCTGTGCCGTGCCCTCCGTGAAGAGTACAACATCGGTACGTGTATCCAGCTGGAGTGCTGTGGGGCGAGAGGGTGTTACAGGGGGAGGGAGAGATCTAGGCGGCTAATGACGTAGCGGCCGTCACCAACGACATCTTCACGCGTGTAAGTGTCCGCCTTGTCTGTTGAGCGCGACTGTGTGCTGACACTCGTGTGCAGGAGGACCAGGAATTCCTGATCCGTAACGAGGCCCTCCCCAAGGAGCGTATCCGTGCCATTGAGACTGGTGGCTGCCCTCACGCCGCCATCCGCGAGGACATTTCGGCCAACCTCCACGCCCTCGAGGACCTCCAGGCCGACTTCCAGTGCGAGCTGCTGTTTGTCGAGAGCGGCGGTGACAACCTCGCTGCCAACTACTCCCGCGAACTTGCAGACTACATCATCTACGTCGTGAGCATGCGTTGAGGGTGACAAACCCGCAGAGAGAGGCCGAAGTGGCGCTGACTCGCACTCTGCAGATCGACGTCGCAGGCGGCGACAAGGTGCCCCGTAAGGGCGGCCCTGGTATCTCTCAGTCTGACCTGCTCATTGTTAACAAGGTAAGCTGCGGCGGTTGGTCGTGGTGAAGTGAGCCGTACTGACTTTATACAGATCGACCTTGCTCCTCACGTCGGCGCCTCGCTCGACGTCATGAAGCGCGATGCCGCGCTGATGCGCGAGTCGGGCCCAACCATGTTCACCTCTGTGCGTCAGGGCGAAGGTGTCAAGGAGGTCATTGATGCCATCGTCGGCGCTTGGCGCGTCAGCGGCGCTGTTGGCAAGGGCAAGGGCAAGGCGACTGCTTAGACATTGGAGGGAAGGTTCGCGGAAGAAGGCCAATGTGTGATGGGAGAGACGACAGACAAACAGGTTTCTGGCAGCACAATGTAATACAGTGCATGTACGCGGTATGCAGGAAGTCATTGCAGTTGCAGCATATATGATCACTGCTGATGGGTTGGAAACAACAACGCTGGCCATTGTTCTCGTGGTGCCGTAATGAGGCCATCAGCGGAACCGTGCCCTCCTCCACCCGCCGCCGCCTCTGCCGTTTGCGCGCGTCTGTTTCCCGTTCAACACCCCGTCATCGATCGCTTCCTTCTTCCTTCTATCCATCATTCCATCCCCCGTACTCGCCGACGAGGACAGCAACACCGCCCCGTCCCCGTCTCCGCAAGTCCGGAGGGTGTATATATTCTTGACTTGATACATTGCCGCATTTGGCCCCGCGCACGCTCCCATCACCCACTTGGCCGCCGCCGCGCCGCGCGCCGCTCAACCTCGTCGCGTCCGTTCCGTCCATCGTTGATGGTCGAACAGTCTGTCCCATCGACCATCGGCGCTCTCTTGTCACACGGCGTATGCCCAGCACGCCGAGACACATCTCTCACGACCTCGGACAAACCGACTCCACCCTGCGCCCGGCTTGAACACGTACATCTCCCATCTGGCCTCCCACGCCACCACCTGTGCAAGTGACCCGTTCCCGGCCTCTCACTCTCTATCTTCTGCAAGAAGGCTCGCGTCTCCCTTTTCACAACCTTTCTCGACCGACACGCACGCGTAGTCCACAGAGATCCAAAGCGTTGTGGACGTACTCTCATCTGGCCTCACAACTCGACGCTGCGTAGGGCCTCATTTCAGTGAGTACCTCCACCTTCGCACCATCGCACCCTCTCTGAGCCGGCCCCCGCGAGACGCCGCCGACCGGACGCCGCTTTCCTTACGCCGGACAGCAGACGACGGGTCATCTCCCACTTGCTAGACGCTACTGCGTGGTGTTGTGTGCTACTGTGGCATCCGCCTGCTTCAGAAACCATCAACGCCGCCTGAATCCTCTCTCACCTTCGCTCGACGCGTCGGAGCGCGCCGCTGACAAACTTGCCAGCCACCGTCAGCTTCCCTCAGGTCCCTCTTTCAAGCATGTCGCGCCCTTCGCCAGCAGCGTCGGACGACGCGGCTTCAGGCGGCCTGATATGGACCCCGCACGGCCCTGTGCTTCGCATGGAGGACGCGGTCGTAGAGACTGTGTGAGTTGACATCACTGGTTCACCCTCACCTCTTACCTCACTAACATGTTCTCCAGTGTCACACACACGACCCGCACCACTACGTCGTTTGCTCCCATTCCGCTGCCCCGTATTCCTGTTCCCGAGTCAATCCCTGTTCCGCACCACCTTGCGTTAAAGGACGAGTACCCACTGGCCGCCGAGCCAACGCCCGAGGACCTCAAGTACCTCGCGCTCAACCTCGGCGGCCACCGTGTTCTCGTCCAGGAAGATGGCAGAGTGATGCCCGAAGACGGAAATATCCCTGGCGAGACATGTGGACCCGGCTGGACAAGATCGCTGCCGAGCACCAGCGACCATGAGCGCGTCGGGCTCGCTGGATTTCTTGCCAACACGGCTACTACCACGACAACAACAACAACGTCTGCAAAGGGCAAGGAGCGCAAGAGACCACATGAGTTTAGTCGACCTACCACCTCTGGCGGTAGGACAGACGATGACGAGGAGATGAAGCCGTCGTCGTCGTTGGCGGGATTTCTTCGCGCCAGGTCACCGCCGAGGAAGAAGGCTCGCGCCAGCGACGCTGCCTTGTTGGACCGCGCTATGATGACCAGTCCCACTACAAGTGACGAGATGGCCGAGTCGAGCGCTGTCGTCGCCTCCTCTACTGTGCCACAGCAGGCGTCTCTGGGCTCGGGTCTCGAGATGGCCGCCCTCTTCTCCCTGCCCGCCATTGTCCAGCACTTTGATCAGCTGCCCGACAAGATTCAGCAGCATGTGCTCATGCACCTGTTCAGGAGGTCACGCATGCCGACTATCCAGCGCATCTCTGCCTTTGCGTCCACGGCCCTCAAGCGTGACTTTGTCGGTTCGCTGCCGCACGAGGTCGCAATTCAAATCCTGCGCAAAGTGGACGCAAAGAGTCTTGCAACCGCAGCCCGTGTGAGCCGCAAGTGGCGCAAGATGATCGATAGCGAGCGGTCCGTGTGGCGCACTCGTCTTGTCCAGCAGGGACTGTGGTACGGCCATGGTGTCGAAGAGGAAGAGGAGAAACGTATCAAGAGCCGCTGGGAGATACTCGAATGGAAGGCTCGCCATCCACGCGTGACCAAGGCTGGTACACCAAGTGACGACGAACCCATGCTCCCCCTGTCCGAACCCATGCTCCAGGCTGCCGAGGACCGCCCCACGGCCCTCAAGCATGTCTACCGCCGGCGTCACGTGAGCAACCGCAACTGGCTGCACCGTAAGCCGCAACATACGTCGTTTGCCGGTCACGGCATCAGTGTCGTCACCTGCGTCCAGTTTGACGAGGAGAAGATTGTGTCGGCATCAGACGACCACTCGATCAATATCTACTGCACGAAGACTGGCCAGCTCAAGAAGCGTCTCGATGGACACGAGGGTGGTGTCTGGGCGCTAGAGTACAAGGGCGACACGCTGGTGAGCGGCTCTACGGACAGGACAGTACGCGTGTGGGACCTGGAGTCTTTGCAGCAGACACACGTCTTCTTCGGCCACACCTCCACCGTCCGCTGTCTGCAGATTGTCGAGCCAGTCTTTGACGAGGCGACCGGCGAGTACCAGCCCCCATACCCCATGGTCGTGACGGGCTCGCGTGACGCCAGCCTGCGTGTCTGGAAGCTCCCCAAGAAGGGCGAGCCAGCGTACATGTCCCTCTCTCCGACTCCTGGCACTGACATACACGCCCCACCTGAACAAAACCCTTATCACGTCCACCACCTCGAAGGCCACTCCGAGGCCGTCCGCGCCTTGGCTGTTCACGGCCGTATCTGCGTCTCTGGCTCGTACGACAAGACTGTCCGCGTGTGGGATATCGTCAAGGGCACGTGTATCCACGTTCTCTACGGCCACGAGCATAAGGGTGAGTTTGTAAGCCTCTACGTATAGCTTACGCCAGTCTACTCTATTGTTTACGATCGATTCCGTAACCGCTGCGCTTCGGGGTCGATGGACAACACGGTCAAGGTCTGGGACATCGCCACGGGTACCTGCCTGCATACGCTCACCGGCCACACGTCGCTCGTTGGTCTCCTGGGTGCCTCACCAAGCTACTACGTGTCAGCTGCTGCGGACGCCTCCTTACGTGTCTGGGACGCTGAGACACACGAGCTGAAGCACGTCCTCGCCAGCCACGCCGCGGCTATCACATGCTTCCAACACGACGAGACCAAGGTCGTCTCCGGCAGCGACGGCACGCTGAAGCTCTGGGATATCCGCACCGGTACCAACGTGCGCGACCTCATTACGGGTATCAGCAGCGTGTGGCAAGTGGCATTCCACGGCAGCCTCCTCGTCGCCGCCTCTAATCGTGGCGGCAGCACTGTCTTTGACGTGTTCGACTTTGGCGCCGATCCCGATCCATCGGGTATCGACGACGAACGCCTCGACACCCTCCGCCGCAAGCCATGGGAGAGGGGGAACCCTAGGGAACCCCAGACATACCAGTGCGACGACGACGACATGGACCGCGGCGTCCTCTCCGACTCGCTTGACCTCGAAGACGCGTGGACCGCAGACAGCACCGGCGTCTCGCCCGACACGGCGGAGCGATTGCGCACCTTGGACGTGCGCACTGGCCGTGACACTGTACCCTCGTCCCAGAGCCAAAGGAGGCTGCGCAAGGTGCACGGCCTGCGTGAGCAGCGGACCTCTGACGAGAGCCTCGGCGCAGCCAGTACGTCAACGGCGGTCTCTGGACCCTCTGGGCGTCGCCTGTACCTCCCCCTAGACATGGCCTCAGCCTTGCGCGGTTCAGACCACCAGAACTCGTGGTTTGACGATTCGAAAGAGGAGGAAGAGGAAATCGAGGAGCAGGCCGAGGGAGACGAGATGGCCTCGGGGTCGGGGTCGGGGTCGGGCTCTGGATCCGGGTTTGCGGCTTCGGCTTCTGGATCTGGCTCGGGTGAGGGCGACGACGAGGCGATGGAGGACCTCGAGTAATGTTCGAGGAGGTATGGTGGCTTGGGCGAGAGGTAGATGGGTGCCGCGGGGGAGATCAGTGCGTGTCATACAGCAATTTGTTGCATCATAGTAGTGTCGTGACGTAGTGAGTGAGCAGTTCCAGGGAGAGCGAGTGGCATTTGTCTGTTGGGAACAATTATTGTTGACAGAGCCGTCTGGACCGACCTCGGCGTAGTCCACTTGTCCGGCACGATAACCCGCCAACGCAGCCTGGCAGCTGACAGGTGCGGGATATGCGCCGCGCTAGCATGAAGCAAACCGGGTCAAGCGAGTTCATGAAGTCACCGGAGGGTGGCCAATACCCAACCCTAAATGCGTAACCACATGCTCTCTTGTCGTTTATCGCTTCTAGCCCAACCTTCTTCTGACCGCGGCAACCTCGGCGCAATCGACTGACGTCACGCAACATCTCATCTTCTGTGTGGTTTGTTTCATGTCGCACTGCTCGTCAACGACACAGTGCCAAAGGCCGCAGGGTTGGGAAGCATGCGGGTCAGACTGTGTGGCATGCCGCGACATCCAAACCGCGGAACGAAGCCATCGTTGATTAGGTTTGTGGGGCATAGCTAGCTCGAATTAATCCACACTGATCCGTTAACGACTTGACACTAGTCAAAGGGACACCACTAGATGCGCCGATTTCGCCGTGCTCGTCATCGGGCACAAGTGTGACGAGAGTGGCTGAAGTCACTCGGAGATGTATGTATGTATAAAAGCTATAAAAGCCAACAGGCGAGGAAGGCATGGTCTTCTCCGGACAGCTTGCAACACGGTCAACATGCTCTTCAACGTCCTTGCAAGTCTCCTGGCTACATCTACTGCTGTTGAAGCGCAGTACCCCGGTAACGCCCCATCTGCTTCTTACACCCTCCCCAACAAGCCAGCGAACGGATGGGAGACTGTGTCGAGCAAGTTCTGGTTTGACCCCAACTCAATCCGTGCTTCGGGCTACTACGCGGCCGCTCAGTGGTGGTTCAGCGACAACACCGACGTGTTCTACTTTGGCCTCCAGCCTATGGGCAAGAACGACTCAATGGCCAACCTGGGACAGAACGGTCTTGCCATCTTCTCTTGCTTTGGCAAGGGCGTGAACGTTGTGGACTCGGAGCTCTGCTATGGTTCGGCCGATGGTGGGGATGGCGTGAGTTGCAGGCTCAACGTCAACCTCGACTTTGGCCATTGGTATGAGATCATCGCGAGCCTGGTCGACATCGACGCTACAGGCCGCCGGACATGGAACGGAACGTTGGTAGACGACCAAGGCACCCCAACCCACATAGGTTCGTGGTCGACCGACCCGTCGTTCGGCGCCATCAAGGGCGATGTCGCTCAATGGTTCGAGTTTTACTCTTTCAACGGTCAAGAAGCCATCCCATATTCCCAAAAGGAGTGTCAGTTCTACACGTCGGTTCACTTCGGACTTCCTACCGGCTACCCGCACGGCCCCAGTGGGCCTGCCGTCCAAGCGGGCCCTCACACTGGGGTTGGTAAACTCATCATCGGCGACAAGTGCGCCGTCGCAGCCAACACACCCAACCAAAAAGAGTCATTCGGTGCCGACGGCTCGGTCACCATCACTGGCGGCTTCCTTCCCGGAAGCAACGACAACGTCCCCCTCCCCTGAGTTAGTTATATACAATGGGACACGGAAGCCGTGATCACCAAAGGTAGACGATGTGGTAGTAAAAGTGGTTACTGGTCGACCTGGCCTTTAAGAAATATGAATACTATGGGGCTCGACAGATTCCTGGTTGGTGTCGCAGTTAATGATGTCTTGAAAAGTAATGGTTAGCCCTGGCTTGCATCATCGACAAGCTGGAGCCGGCAGTGTATCGTGCTGCAGCATCATCGCCAGAGGGCAGTCATTGAAATGTGTGCCACGGTCTCGAAGTTGCCGGTGCCCCGGCCCGATATGTGTGCCTTAAGTGACCGGCGGCAAGGACACGGTTGCTCACAATAACGTCCGGCTTTCCACCGAACACTGTTGCTCATCTCATCCTAGCCCCACAGCAACACGATGGCCATCACCCCGTCCCACCCCGACAGCCCAGAGGAGGTCATCGCCCCTTTCGACCTCGCCAGCGTGCCCGAGGAGGCCGCCGACGCCATCCCAGAAGCTGAGCACCTCCCGCCTGCTGAGCGCAACCCTGCTGTTGCCGCCGACATCCTTGCCTTGCCCCGTGTCGTGCTAGGATGTGCGACGTTTGGGTATGGTGTGTATGCGGATGAGGCATTGGTGAAGAGTACTATGCCTCTGCGCGTCGTACGCGCTGCGCTGCGTGCTGGCGTCAATGCGTTTGATACTGGTGAGTTTAGGGGCGTGGTGGGGCGCGAAGACGACGACCGTGTAGGGTGTAGTAACGGTTCCCTCCTTCTGCTGGTCCACTACGCCAACGGAACTGCACAATACACACCGTCGAGATTGAGATAGAGTGCTTAACTCGCAGCGCCCCACTACCACCCCTCGGAAGTCATCCTGGGTGAGGCTCTCTACGCTCTCCGCGACGAGTTCCCCCGTGAGAGCTACAGCATCATCACCAAGACGGCCAAGTTTGGACCACAGGTCTCCAACCACCACTACGACCCCGAGGTGGTTCGCAAGAGCGTTGAGAGGAGCCTGAAGCGTTTCAAGACGGACTATCTTGACGTTGTTTGTGAGTGGTGTCAATGACCAGCGTCTTGCCTTCGGCTGACGCGATCCCCTTTTGAATGTGCTCTCTTCGAACCGCCCTCGTTCAACTCCTAGACCTCCACGATGTCGAGTTCGTCGTCTCCAAGCCGTTCCCGTCTCCAGCTGGAGCCCACCTTGATGCTCTCGGGCCCAAGGCCGCCGAGTGGGGTCTCGAACCGCCGTACGTCTCGCACGGCAAGGGCGATGACTCGATCCTCGCATGTCTCGCTGTCCTGCGCGAGTACCAGTCCCGCGGCGTCATCAAGCGCGTGGGCATTGCGGGTTTCCCTCTCCCCGTCCTCCTTCGCCTCTCGCTCCTTGAGCTGGCCGCAACGGGCAAGCCGATCGACGTTGTCCAGAGCTACTCGCACCAGACCGTCCTGTGCAGCACCCTCGGCGACGGCTTCCTCCGCGCACTCACCGAGGACGCCAAGGTGCCCCAAGTGATGAACGCTGCCCCACTCTCGATGGGTATCCTTACCGCCGGCGGTGGTCCGTCCTGGCACCCGGCCAAGAAGGTCTCCGCTCTGTACGAGGCCATTCGCGAGGCTGTCGTCCTCGCAAAGGAGAAGGGATCGACCATCGAAGCTGTCGCCTGCGGGTTTGGATACAAGGACCTGCGCCAGGACAACGGGGCCCCTGTCCCCGTCGTGGTCGGCTGTACCAACCTGGATCAACTGCACCAGACTCTCCAGACGTATGCCGAGGTCAATGGCCACGGTGCCCTTCAGCCAGAGCGCATCGAGGCCGAAAAGGCCGTACTGGAGCTGTTCAAGGAGCGCGGCGTGCACAATGTTAGCTGGCAGAGCCCTGCTCCCGACTCGCTCGGATAGGCCACGAGTGGTTTTAGGTCTTGAAGCAGCGTAGCAGCTGCATAGAATATGGGAGGAGGCTGTTGAGTACGAGTAGTCTAATGTGGCGCGACTGTATGTGACCCCTGCCCGACAGCTGCATGCCACAGTGACCTTGGGTATTGAGAAACGTCTTACGGGAAAAGATGACCGCTCACCGCTTCCATAGTGTGTATTCCAGGTTGCTGGACGTCGCCTATGCCACGCGCGGTGCAGCAACGGCGGGCCCGGTCATCTCCGTCTGATGTCTCAAGAACATGTTGCAGTTGACGCCACGTGAAGCAGCTGACAGGATACCGCGCTCACCTTACACGTCCACCAGTACTCCGTAAATAGGTTCCAGGTGGTCCTGTTCACATGACCACCAGACTCCATGCCACCAAGTCTCATGCCGCACAAATGATGGTAGATACCCAAATTGACTGGTGGGCACGGTGGCTTGAGCCCGCAGACGCGGTCTTTGACCACCACTTCACCACTCTGTGCCGCAGTGGTAAAACAAGTACATACAACACGAGTCTCCTCACTGCAATCATCGTCTCGTTCCACGCCCATACACCTCCCGCTCCAGCGTGGGCCAGGTACCCCTCACCGCAGTCCAGAGCCACTTGAGCATCGTCTCCTGGGGCAGGAACTGGCCGACGAGGCGGGAATATGTTCGGTAGACTGGGTACTGGATGTCAGCTGAATGGGAACGAGGACTAAGCTAACCTTGCGTGTGGTAATCCACTCGGTGAGCGCCGTGCTCGCACAGAATAGGATGCTCAGCTAAATGTCTGTCAGTTCCATCGGATCCCACCTGGGAACTCACGGCGAACGCTGGGGCTAGCATTTCCGGCACTGCACCGCTGCCAATCACGGCAAACAGCCCCAAGATTACCCAGAACGTCTGTTCAGAGGCAAAGTTTGGATGCCGGGAGTATGCGTGCAGTCCACGAGTTGGGAAGCCAGGATAGAACGCCAGCGGGACAGGGACCGGCGATGGTGTCCGCTGTGGAAGGCTGTTCCGAGCCGAGGCCGCCTTGGCTGCTGCCGCAGCGTCCATGTCCACGTGTTTGGCGGATTGAAATGCATACATTGCGTTGTCTGAGGCGCGCTCAATCGCGAGGACCAGGAGCGCAGCGAGGGTCAGGACCAGGTCGCCGGCATGCAGGACAGGTGTGTCTGGTGGGGTGACGTTGAAACGGGCTGGAAGGAGCCAGGAGATTGTTGAGAAGGGAATGGCCAGGCCATGGGCTGGGAGCAACGAGACGGGCTGTAGCAGAGCAGCGACGGGGAGCGAGAGGCTGAAGAGAAGCAAGGGTTGGGCTACAGCCACCACCAGAAGGTGTATCAGCTGGAAGAGGGGTGGCAGGAGGAGGCGGCGGACCTGGGTGTAGCGGTAGTCTTCCGAGTTGCTGGACGTCAGCTAGTTCATTCGCGCCCTAGCTTACAGCTCGTAAAGCCCTCTCCTGGCGGTGTGACATGTGAGACGAACGGACCAGATTGCCTGAGATCAGCTAAACAGTCCGCGATAACGAGAGCTCAAGCTCACCTGAAGGCAAAGCACGACCACGAGTCGCGGGATACACGCTCCATAGGCGTTCCCGCCGTCATTGACGACAACCCATGCCAGAACACTGCTGGAGCACAGGACAGGCCACGACGTCCAAATGCGGTCGACCCATGAGACGTTGCCACTCACGAGACCCAGCACATAGACTGCTGGGATGAGTGCCAGAGTCGCTGCCAGTGGGAGATGACGTGCATCGTCGGAATATGCCAGGAGAGCCTGCGGAGAAGACGAGCTGCGGAGGGCATCCGGGAGTGTCCGGAAGGGCGGTGGAAGGTCAGAGACGTACCGCACAAGTGCGGCCTTGTATACACTCATGGTGACTACAGTGGGTGGGTAGGTGAGTGGCAAAGCGTGAATGGGTGGTTGGAAGAGATCGACAGGGAGCGTGACGCAATTACGGCTGGTGGATCCTCCGCGGGTGGAGGTTGTCAACAACCGAAAGGAAACGTGACAGTCACATGTCGGCTCACTAGATATTTCTACAGTGCACACCCCATACGCTCACCTCCTTCACGAGCAGCCTCTGAGCACCTCCATGCAGACGTGAGCTCACTCAAGACCTCTATTCGGATATACATGCCCAATGGACACTATGACTCACGGATATACATCGACATCGCCGGTCGCGTGGCCAAATGGTACGGCGTCTGACTACGACTCTACAGCTGTTTATCAGGAGATCGCGGGTTCGATCCCCGTCGTGACCTTTTTGGAGTCCTCTGGGGGGTCGTGGAGGTGCAGAGGGTGCTGGAAGAGGGACATGGGATGCTGGAAGAAGCTGGTGATGAGGTGAAAGTGCCGACGGAGGTTAAGGTTCGTGTTTTTGACTAGAGACTCAGGTGTAGCTTTGGACTTCACGCTGTGGCGGTTAACTTGCCTTGCGTATTGTATTACGAAACTGCTGTGGAAGAGTTGTCTGTACATGTCTGTACACGTCCCGGAATAAGCAGACAGGCGAGCCAGATTAGATGCCCTGCCTTGCGGGGGGGGTGTTCTGACCGATTCGCTAGGCAGTACCAGTGCGTATTACCAAACTCGTCCCAAGCCCTGGTGCTTCTCTTGTCCTTTGCTCTCAGTGCAACATCGCAGACTGCCGGTGCAACAGTGGAACATCGGTCAATCCTCTGCAATACCACCGGTAGCTTCTGACGGAGCGCCGATCACCCCAGACGGCGATCACTGTGGCACCATCACATCACCTCATGTTTTCTCTGCCACTCTTGGACATTTCCAGTCGTCCCTCCTCTGTCTCTACACCCAGAGTCCTCAAACCTAGACCATTCGATAGCCTATCACCAGGGCTCTCAGTTTATGCCAGAATATTGTCACTTCACCGGAGCATTCACGTATAACGTCGGGGAATAGGTGGATCGTCTCCAAACTCGAATTTTCGGGATCCTCAGCTCGGTATGGTGCTCGGGAGAACCAGACATCAAAGACCCCGTGGCGTAATGGTAGCGCGTGAGATTCCAACTGGAATGTGTCGAGCAGTAGCTCGTACGTTTCCTCAAGGTTGTCCGTTCGATTCGGGCCGGGGTCGATCAGCAGTGATCATCATCTTTTGCTTCTCCAGCATCGCTCCGCGAGCGAAGCAGAGTCGTGCACACCATGTGCACATCTTTTGCCTTTAACGGTAGCATTCAGAAGCTAGGAAGCATAGACTGCCGTGGATCTAGAAGTGCGAAACAAGGTCTCTGCCGACCAATCCGCCCCCGCCCCCGAGGTCGGGGACGGGGTTGGACCAGTGGCGCGGCGCGGCGTCACCGGCTACCCTACAGCCCGGGGCCACGCTTTCCCCAGATACTAAACGCCTTGGACTGACGCATGGTTTGTGTTCTTCCCCAGTGACTGACTCACTTACCTCAAGAACTCGCGAGCAACAATGGGCGACGTTGTCACAAACCCTATTGACTGGCCTAGCCTGAGGCGCGTCAAGCCCGACCCGTCGGCGCCAACGACCCCCAGTCAGCCGTTCCGCTCTCTGTACGGCGCAGTCGCGACGGCAGGCACTATCGCGGCCCTCCCGCCCGTGGTCGTCCTGACCATGATCAAGCACAAGATCTACGGCCCACCCACGGGCGCGCGCGGTTGGATGCCCATGCGCGCCGAGGTGTTCATGCGCGTGGTCCAGCTGGTTCTGTGCCGTTTCGTTTGGGCTATGCCTGGAGTGGACCGCAAGGAATGGGACCTTCACGCCATTCCTGACGGTGTCGAATGCAAGCAGGTCACGATTCAGCCTGCGCGTGCCCCGCGTACTGGGTTTGCTGTGTGCGACGCGGTCGAGGGCGTCGCGCGCCCCGGCTTTATCCTGTCGCCCAAGGACGCCGAGGCCAAGGGCTGGGACAAGGCTCTCCCCGGAGAGAAGGCGATTCTGTACTTTGTCGGCGGGTGAGTGGCCTACTACTGCATGGAACAACAAAAGGCTAATGCGACAGAGGATACGCCTTTGGACACCCGCTTGAGCGCCCGTTTGCCGGCCGGATGGCCAAGAAGTTTGGTGTTCGCGTCCTGGGTATGTACACATCACACAAAGCCTTGTCTGTTTACTGACACGTCCTAGCTGTCAACTACCGCAAGGTTTTGAACAGCTCGCAAGCTTTCCCCGCGCCCCTCCTCGACGCCCTCGCTGGCTGGGAGTACCTGACCAACAACCTCGGGTTTGAGGCCTCCAACATCACCATCAGCGGTGAGAGTGCAGGCGGAAACCTCTCTCTCCTCTTGACCCGTTACCTCGCCGACCTCGACACCCCCCTGCCTGGCGCGCTGGCTCTATCGTCGCCCTGGTGCGACATGGGCCCCGACAGCCACAAGCGCAACTCTATGACTGCAAACTACTTTAGCGACTACCTGCCCTGGTTTGGTGCCAAGGCCGCGCGCTCCGCTGCCCGCCACTACGCCCATGAAGCCCGCAGGACTGCCTACTTTGCACCCGTGCACGCTACCAAGGAGGAATGGGCACACCTCAAGGACGTCAACGTCTACGTCCAAGCTGGCTCGGGCGAGATCTTGGTCGACGAGATCCGTATCACTGTCAAGAACATGCGCAGCGCCGGGGTGGAGGTTGCGTACGTCGAAGAGCCGGGAGGCGTGCACATTGCTCCCTCGTTTGTGCTCTCTGGGTCCGAGGCGTGGCACCAGTGGAGAGACGATGTTGGCCCGCTTGTCAAGGGCACGACCGCTGAGGTGAAGGGCTGGCCGGTGGTGCGGCCTAGCTGGGCGGAGGCGAACGAGGGGTTGCTCCAGTAGACGTTTATGTAGGTTGTAGTTGAGGGAATGAAGTGAGTTGTTCAGTAGCGCCAAGACGTCTTGTGATTCGCAACATGCCCGCGACTACATCTTCTTCTGTCATGCCCGCCGATGAGCAATAGCAACGCTACCGCGGTAGCTATCTCACATGTCAACTCCTAGGGTTCAGACAGTTCTACTGTCAGCAGCTAACTCAAATTCAAGAACCTACTTGATCACAACCTTGACCCAGCCATCGTCAGCGGACCCCATCGTTTCGGCAAGTGGGGTATAAACACTGATCCGCAGCCCATCGAAGTTTTTGCAACGGAATGGGTTCATTCCCTCGGCAAGCTGCAAGCCAGACAACCTGGCCACATTGCGCTTCCCATCAGCAACATTTCTTCTAAACGAACGTACCATGGCAGTGTCGAGGTCCTCGTCCAAATCCGTTGCTGACGTGACATTGTCGCCGGTAGTGGTATTCCAAAACAGGCGTGTGGGACCGTGGCTACCGTACCAGTTCAACACGCCCTCGACTGGTCAAAGTCAGCGCAAAGAAAGTACACAACTGGGAGATGACTTGCCGAGCTTGATCTCCGGCTTGGCAGTCGGCTCCTCTCCAGTGAGGACCATGACTTTGATTCCCTTGTCCTTTCCTCCCCAGGCATCATTGATAGTGACCTCGACGTCAAGAAGACTGTCGTCGTTGAGGTTCTTGAAGACGAATGGCGGTCTTGTGGAATCGGTTTCCACCACAAACGTGTCGTGTAGAACGCAGAAGGCGTGCTGGCCGTCAGCTACAGGTTCGCAGTGGGGCGTGAGCGTACCATGACGTTCATCACCCGCTGTCGTCCAGAGACTCTGATGCTGTCGCCATTCAGCCCACAATGGATACCGTCCTTGTCGTGGCTCAAAAGGAGAATATCTTCGACGTAGGAGGCCTCCACGGCCACGCTGTCCTGGTCATCGTCGTCGTCGCCAGACAGTTCCTCGTCAGAGCCGACGTCCCGCGACTCGGTATTCCACCACCCCGGCGGGCCATTGTTGGACGACCCGCGCGCCGTTTGCTTGGGGCGTGAGCCATAGATGCGGTTGGTGGGAGTAGCACCGTTTCCAGCGGCTCGGGTGGAGGACGTATCGCGGATTGCTGGCATTATGCGAATGGGTGATGGGACAACGCAGCAACGCACCACGGGAGGTGGACCTTGAGAGTGGAGGTTGTCCAGTCAACCCATCTATTGCTTCCGGTCCCACGTCAGTGGCACCAGCGTGTCCCGACTACTTCGGCATGCATACCGCCCTATAGACCTGAAGCCATGCATCTCCAGTTGGATCCAGTTCTCCAGCCTGTTATCCTTCCACATAACATCAGTCACGATGCTTCTCCTCCTGGCGGGTACCGCTCCAAGGAATTGTATGTATCTGTATCGCACCTCCCCAACAGGTGGTGGAGGAAGTCCGCCGCATGATCCGTGCATGGTGAGTGAAAGCCAAACAGAAGCGCAGAAATGTGAGTCGCGGGTAACCACGGTAAAGGCAATATTATCATCCCCTCTGTAAACTATAACAGCCGGCCTCGGACTCCTCAATACATGTCTAGGCGAGGAGGGTCTCGATCTGGGCCTTGATGGCGGCGGGGGTGGTCGACGAGCCGAAGCGAGCGACGAGCTTGCCGTCCTTGTCCACGAGGAACTGAGGTTGTCAGTTACATACACGCACAAGCGAGACACTGCGCCGTCATAAGACGCTGCTACTCACCTTGGTGAAGTTCCACTTGATCGCGGTGGTGCCGCCGATACCGCCAGCGCCGCCCTCAGCCTTGCCCTGGGCCTTGAGCCAAGCGAAGACCTCGTTCATCTCGGGGCCGTTGACCTTGGACTGCGGCCCGTTAGCGAACGAAACACGCCTGCCTGAACGCCACCCCCGGTTCCATGGATCCACCCTGTGCGCGCGGTCGCTCCGTCTCAAAAAGCATGGTGGGACGGACGCGATGCCAGCACGACCAGCACAATGGCCGACGGGCAGGTGGAGGTGGAGGAAGCGACTGCGCGCAATCGCGCCACCCCTGAGCCTCCCCCTTACAGAACGGCCCACAACCTTGATGGTTCTGGCCGCCGTCCACAGAACCTCGCTCTTGGCGCCTGGACAGGGGGCGCCGGTGCGAATCCACACGACAGTAGTAGTAGTAGTACTCACCTTCTTGGCCAGAGGGAAGGTGACGCCGTGGTTGACCTGGCAGAACGAGGCGATGTCCTCGTCCGATCCGGGCTCCTGGCCGCCAAACTCGTTCGAAGGGAAGCCGAGGACCTCGAGGCCGCGCTCGTGGTAGGTGGTGTGCAGCTCCTCGAGGCCGGTGTACTGTGACGGTCGTCAGTGGGGAGCGCAGTGGATGGGGTGGATGGTATGGTGCGGGCCGCGTTGACGCGGCCTGTGCCGATACACCGGTATCCGCTCAGCCGGTGCGTACCTGGGGGGTGAAGCCACTATCTCTGGTCAGCTGTTGGCTCAAAGGAGGTCAATAGTTGTGCTCACCACTTGGACGCAGTGTTGACAATGAGGACGACCTTGCCCTTGAGAGTGGCCTGTGGGTGAGCTCGACGTCCATGTCTTGTATATAGCTTACAAAGTCAAGGACCTTGTCCTTGCCAGGAAGGGTGGCCTTGAGGTCGTAGAACGACTTGCCCTCGATGCCCTCGGGGAGCTGCTCAAAGCCGACAGCTGACTTGATACCGGAGAGGAGACCCATGGTGTGTGATGGATGTGGATGTGTGGGTGTGGATGTGGATGAGAAGGAGAAGGAGTTGTTTGGAAAAACGAGGTCGGGGTTCCGGTTAACACAATATATATCGTCTTTTGAAAGGAAGGAATCGGCCCATCGTCATCGGGTGGCGGCATGGGTCATACAACAGAGTGCCTGACACACACCGGGTCCACGCCACCCGGCGGCGCCAAAAAAAAATATATACCAGGGGCGACACGGGCACTTGCAGGCTCCCAAAGTGTAACCTGCTGAGCGAGCATGCGGCCACTGCAACGGTATGCTGAGCGATCAAGGTCGCCCCGCCGGCGCCCGGGAGCGTCATGGCGGCCGTAAGGACGGTGCGGTGCTAGGTCGTCAATCAAAAACAGTAGTGGTGGACACTATCGTGTGCTGCTGTGGCACCGTCCGTACGCTCTGCTGCACAGAGGTGAGACAACAGCAGTCACCGGAATGTCTGGCCGACTGCGCAGACTCGCATGCATGCTGAGTGATCATCAAGCTCAGGGCGACATGGCAACATGGATGATGCCATCATTTTGTACCGAGGTGGCAACGGCAGACATCAATCCCCGTGCAACCGCCTTGCCCCTGGCGTTCTGGTATCCCGAAAATGCATACAGTACGTCTACAGTTGTGGTCTAGAGCACATCTAGATCAGTCTAGAGCAAGGTCAAGTACAGACTCTAGGTTTTGGACATGTGAAAAGTGGCACAAATGTTCAAAATAGGCGAAAATGGAGGGAAAAAATGTGCCGGCTTCGTTCGTCCTTTTTCGTCAAACCTCCTCCTCCTCAACACCTCGTCCTCTAGTCAAAGGTGATCTTGGTAGCGGCAGGAGCGTTGGTTGTCTCGCGGTAGAAGCTGCCATAGGCCCCATGCTCCTTCTTCTTGATGGTGTTGGGGAAGCGGTCCATCTCCTTGGGCACCTCGGCACCGGCGTCGCGGAGGACGCGCATAAACTCGCCAGCGAGCGCGCGCTCGTGAGCCTCGCCGGTGAAGAAGGTGACGGCACGGCCAGTCTTGCCGGCACGGCCGGTACGACCGCAGCGGTGGACAAAGTCCTCGGTGGTGAGGGGGAAGGTGACGTTGATGACGAGCTGGACGTCGGGAATGTCGAGACCACGGGCGGCAACGTCGGTGGCAACGAGGACGTTGACCGAGCCGTCCTTGAAGGCCTCGAGGGCCTTGAAGCGGTCGTTCTGGTTCATGTCGCCGTGGAGGGCGCCGACCTTGTGGCCTGAGCGGCGGATGGTCTGCTCCAGGCGCTGGGCCTCCTTCTTGTACAGGCCAAAGACGAGGACACGCGAGCCGGGGGCGGCCTTGAGGTGGGTGCGCAGGTGGTACGCGAGACGGGGGTCCTTGTCGCGGCCAGTGTCGAGGACCTCGACGACCTGGGTGATACGCTTGTTGGCCGAGAGCTCGTCCGAGCCGACAGTGACCTTGACGGGGTTGGTGAGGAAAGTCGAAGCGAGGCGACGGACCGACTCGGGCCAGGTGGCCGAGAACATGACGGTCTGGCGACCGCCCTCGTGCTTGGGGCAGTGGGCAATGATGCGACGAATGTCGTTCTCGAAACCGGCGTCGAGCATGCGGTCGGCCTCGTCAAGGACAAGGTACGACACCGACGAGAGGTCGAGGTCGCCCGAGTCGGCAAGGTCGAGGGTACGGCCGGGAGTGCCGACAACGATGCGGACACCCTCGGTGTTGATCTGGCGGATCTGGTCACCCTTGGGCATACCACCAAAGAGGGCGACGGCGGCGACGCCGCACTCCTTGCCGAGCTTGACAAGGGTGTCAAACGACTGCTGGGCAAGCTCACGGGTGGGAGCAAGGACGAGCATGGCGAGCTTGCCCTTGCCCTTCTTGCCCGGAGCAGGGAGCGAAGCAATGTGGTTGACACCGGGGACACCAAACGAGAGGGTCTTGCCCGAACCGGTCTCGGCGATACCGACGACATCGCGCTTGGCGAGAAGGGCGGGCCACGAGACGGCCTGGATGGGGGTGGGCTTGGGGAAGACGGTGAGGAACTTGGCAATCGAGGCGTTGACGGCAAGAGTGGACATGTCGAGGTGAGGGGGGAAGAGGGAGGGCTCGAGGGTGATGTTCTGCTCGGCAAGGTAGGCCTTGTCGGCAGCGGTAAAGGCGGCAGGAGCAGGGATGGAAGCGGCAGCGGCAGTCGAAGCCTCGGAGGCAGCGGCAGCGGCCTTGAGCTTCTTGAGCTGCTTCTTGGACAGGGCAGGAGCCTCACCCTCAGCCGGGGTCGAGACCTCGGTGCTCTGAGGGGTCGAAGCGCCAGTGTCAAGAGCAGGAGTAGCCTCGCCCGACTTGGACTTGGACTTCTTCGACTTCTTGACCTCGTCGCCACCCTCCTCGTCACGCGAGCGCTTCTTGTCCTTCTTCTCCTTCTTGGTCTCCTCGACGACAGCCTCGCCGGCCTCGGTGGCGGCAGCGGCCTTGGTGGCCTTGCGAGCCTTCTTCTCCTCCTTCTGCTTGCGGCGCTCCTCCTTGCTGATCTTGACTTCTGTGTCGACAGACATTGTTGTGGATGTGGTTGTGAAGGGTGGGATCCCGCCCAAAGATTTTGCATATCTAACGGCGGGCCATCGCGGTGTGCCTGGATGACGGATTCAAAAAATCTGTGGCCGGGTACTATGGGCTCGGTGGGGCACCTGCGACGCTGGGGCGGTTGAAGCAGGCTTGTAGCAAGGCCTAGAGCGGCCGGATGCATGTCTGCGCTGCAGACATTCGAGGACCAGCTGCGAGGGCCATCTGCTGCCCACGACCGACTACGGGAGACCAGAAACGACCTGCCGGTAGATGTAGACGGGTGGAACGAAAATGACACGAAACGTTCCCGGCGTGCAGCACAGTCCACAGTATACCACAGTCCTGACCAACACACAATCCTCTTTCTGCAGCTGCTCCCACGCACATATGCGCGCTCAGTTCACTGTACACGGCTGAAGAATGTCATGACGCCGGGCTACAGCCTAACACCCTCGCCACCCTAAGGCACCCAGGTGTTTACTCCTCGTCGCCCTCAACGACAACGGTCTCGAGACCCTTGAACGAGGTGACGCCCTCGACGACCGAGGCGACAACGTAGAGCTTCTCCTTGGCGCCCTCGTCGTCGTTACGCTTGCGCTCGAGGCGGACGCGGACACGGCGGGGGGGCGAGCGGACACCACGGGCCCAGATGGCCTGGTTGAGACCGGGCGAGATGCGGACGTCCTTGACGCCCATGGCCTTCTGCGCGAACTCGGTGACGGCCTTGACAGCCTTGGGGGCCTCTGCGAACCGTTAGTGGGGCTGAACTGGAAGAGGACTGTTCGGGGCGTTGACAACAGGTGCCAGGGAGTGGAAGCCGGCCAGGTTTTGACCGGCAGCACCTCTCTCGCTGGCAATCCCGTGCACATTTGCCGCCAATGCGACTCACTGCTCTTGAACGAGAGGTCGTGGGTGCGCTTGTGGACGTTGATGGTGTACTCGCGGGTGACGACGTCCTGGAGCGCCGAGCGCTGCTTGCGGGTCTGCAAGAATTAGCACCTGTCCTGCGGAACATTGAAAAAGTTGCTGCGCGTAGCTGGCCGTCCAAAGGACCCGGGATTTGGAACACGCAGAGGACGAGCGCAAGACATGTTGAAACGCCTTCCACGCTGCAGAGACGTGTGCACACTGTGCCGTTGCGTCTGCAACGCTGCGTGGCCGAGAAAGGGGGACCAGCAGCGCCATATGCGGATCCCCTCCTTCCAGCACACGCAATCTCTGTTCTCTCGACACAGAGACGCAGCGGTCCCCACGCTCGTCCCCTGCTCCTCTGTTCCTCCCAGCTCGTCGTTCAAATCATCCAGCTCGCGGGCGCTGTCGACTAACCTTCTGGGTGGGAGCCTGCATTGTCAGCGAAAATCGTCCTCTTCAACAAAGACCCGTTCTGCGCCGCCGATCACACGTCCAGACCATCCTCCCGCCGTCTCTCCTTCGCACGGGGGGCTTGTTCGTACGCTATGCGCGTGTACGCCATCTGGTCGTGTGTCGGCGCTGTCGCTGCACTCACCATTTTTGGTTGCTGTGGGCCTTGACGGATACGGTTGTAGCTACTGACCTTCAGGTGTTCGAACGGCCAGCCAGGCGGCGAGGGGAGAGCACGCCCGCAGGGTCCCTCCAATCCGGCGAACCCATCACGTGATCTTAAAGCCGAACCCGATAATTTCGATAGTTGGAGTTTCGGCAATTGCAACATGTGGCAAATGCCGTCGGTCTGCCAATTCACACTATGGGCCTTCTCCTCGAGCGTCTATGCGAGGGATTGGGCTGTCTATGCGTTTCTCGCGGCGTCCAGCTGTGGCGCTGTGTCCCAGCTTGGCGTTTTGTCAAGAATGAAGACCCATTGTCGCCGCTTATGGTGTGATGTTAGGGAGTACATGCTGTGGTCCACTGTGGTTATGGTAGAGCTGCGTTGCGCTGTTGGCCGACACTACCACTGACACGCTGGTACGAGGGAAGAAGCATACATGGATGCACTAGAGTGGCGTCCAGCTGCCTGGTGACGCAGTGCGCTAGGTGTGGCGGCGGTGACCGCGACGTTGCTATGAGCATGTGAGCACATCTGCTAATAAAGAGCCGCCACCCGTAGAGGCACTGTAGTCTGTAGTACTGCAGCCGGCAAGCCGTGCCCTCCAGTGGAAGAGGATATGGCGTGGCAGTGGCAGACGGTTTCGTGATGCTCGTACCGCCAAACCACCGCTAAACCACCGTCAACAAGTTAGCAGCCAGATGCGACTCGAAGTCCTCATATAGCATCACACCTCTTCTCATCTTCTGTACATGTGCATAGCCTGCAATTGCTGCTTTGGTTGGGGTAGGGCCAATACCAACCAGAGGTCGCTCCGTCAAACACAACACAATTGTCCCGCAGCAACGTTCATGAGATCTATGACGCCGTTGTGGCTTTGGATGATGACGGCCCATGTAACGCGTGTGGCATCTTTCTTGCCAGGCGCCATCGCTATCGCGCATGCGCTTGGCGTTTCAAGCCCGACGGTCTGGTCGTTAGACAGGTAGACAGGGCAGAGTTGCCGTCGTGGCGCTCTAAAGCCAAGACTTAGTATGGCGCTCTGCGGGCCATGCATATTGAGCCCCGCGCGGGGTGCACGCAGACACGCGTACGTGCAACATAGGTCTCACCTCCGGCGACTGTCCTGGTCCTGCCTTAGCACACCCGGTACACCTTGCTTTTGCAAGCAAGCGAACCTTGTCCATGTCCATTAACGGTCGCTTGTGAACTTGCCACCGTCGGTTACACCACGGCACCCGCTTGCCCGCTTGGGATCGTCGATTGCTTGTCGTATCCAGGCACGCCGGTGGAAACAGATTTTGCGGAATCTCAAACTCTTAAATTATTTTTTGGTGTGACCCAGGTCCACTGTACCATTGTGTCTTTTGTAGCTGACGTGCATATCAAGATGCCCTTGTACAGCACGCACAGTACGTGTCATTGAGACTCCCATGTCCACTGCCTACGCCCTGGGCAAATCTTTGGTTGCTCTGGCGGGGAATGGTCACCGGCTGAACACGGGTGTTACGCGACGGAGGCATGGAGAGACCAGAGAGACACGTTCGATAAGTGAGCCTGTTGCGCGATATAGCCCCCGTTATCCAGGGGTTTGGCGGGGACTGACCGGCCTGCGCGCGCGCAGGGGGATGGACTGGCGGTGGGTGGGGGTGGGCTGGCGCTGTGCAGCGAGCTGTGGGTCAGGGCATGGTTCCCAAGCAGACGGGACATGGACATCGAACGCGCGCAACACGCACACAAAATTCAGCGTTCAGGTTTTCCAACCTCAGGTGTGAGCCCGTTCCAACCCCAAATCGTGTGTGCCCAGCCAGCGCTGGCAGCGTCCACGCACCCGAGAGGCCTCTCCGTCTCCGTCTTCCCCAGCGCAAGTGGGGCTAGTGGGGGGAACGGACGCATCGAGCGGCGAGCGACTGGCCAGCCAGCACACCCAGGTGGGCGTAACGCGCGACGCCTGATTGAACCACCCCCCCTGCGTTTTCAGCACTCTGCCAGCCAGCCGACGGGCACGCCTTGGCAGCGCACCGTAGCATGCCGGGGGTACACGGCTGGGGGACCGCAACCGTGCTGGAGCCTGGGCATTGATAATCTCCAAGATTTGCGGTGCTGGCGATTTGTCCAACCTCCCATACACCATGTCGTCTCTCCGTCAACGCGAGGTCAAGTCCAACGCGGCCACCAAGCTCAAGGTCGACCTCGATGAGGTCCCCGAGTCGGCCAAGTGAGTAGAAATTTCCCGGCCCGCTGTTGTTCCTACCGCCCACCCCGACGTGGCAATACTTCTTGCTGCCGGTGGACGCTGTGTGATGAAGCTCTGGAGCTCCAAATGATCCACTACGGGTCCCATGGACACCAGTACAGACCGCCGCAGTGCAAGCAGTGGCTGACCAGCTCCCAGGTTCGTGGTCCCCAGCTTCACGAACAAGCAGCTCTTGGACGCCATCCCGGCCCACTGCTTTGAGCGCTCGGCCCTCCGTTCGACCTACTACCTCGTCCAGGACCTTGCCGCTGTCGCCGTCCTCGTGTACTGCGCTACCCGCATCGAGGACGTCCTTGCCTGGGCCGACCTCCCCGAGACCCAGACCAAGGTGGCCCGTGTCACTCTCTGGTTCCTCTACACTCTGTGGACTGGTTTCTGGGGTACTGGTCTCTGGGTTGTTGGCCACGAGTGCGGTCACCAGGCCTACTCGTCGTCCAAGACCATCAACAACACCATCGGCTGGGTCGTCCACTCGTGCCTCCTCGTTCCCTACCACGCCTGGCGCATCTCGCACTCGCGTCACCACGCCGCGACCGGTTCGCTCACCCGCGACGAAGTCTTCGTTCCCCGTAACCGCAAGGAGCGGAACCTCCCTGCCGCCAAGGACGATGCCGAGATTGCCGGTCTCAAGTGAGTAGCAGCTACAGTTCTTCGATCCGTTACTAACCCCATCGCAGCGTTTCCGAGGAGTCCCAGTCCGCCCTCGCCGAGGCTCTCGACCACGTCCCCCTGGCCATCTTCTGGGTCGCCATGTACCAGCTCGCCGGCTTCCCCCTCTACCTCATCATGAACGCCGCCGGCCAGAAGAACCGCTACCCCGGCTGGGTCAACCGTGAGTACCACATGCACGAGAAGCATCGTACGTTCTGTGCTGATCCCCCGATCCAGACTTTACCCCTTCGTCGCACATCTTCCGCTCCACCCACAAGTGGCAGATCCTCTGGTCGGACCTCGGCATTATCCTCGTCCTCTCCGCCTGCGCTTACTGGTCGTACGCTCGCTCGTTCACCGAGATGATGCTCTACTACGGCATCCCCTACCTCTGGGTCAACAACTGGATTGTGCTTATTACCTACCTGCAGCACACCGACCCCACCATCCGTGAGTACAATGCACACAGCAAGGTGGCACGCTTGCTGACGCGCCAGCCCACTACACGGACAAGCTCTGGACCTTCCCCCGCGGCGCCCTCTGCACCATTGACCGTACCTTCCTTGGCCCCATCGGCACCTACCTCGTCCACGGCCTGTGCGAGACCCACGTCTCGCACCACATCTGCTCCAAGATCCCCCACTACCACGCCTGGGAGGCCACTGCGGCGCTCAAGACGTTCCTCGGCCAGCACTACCAGCGCTCCGAGGAGAACATGCTCGTCTCGCTCTGGAAGTCGCACCGCCAGTGCGTCTTCATCGAGGAGGAGGCCGACGTCGCGTTCTACAAGAACTACCGCGGCCAGGCCGTCAGGGTCGGCGTCATGTCCGAGCAGGACTCGGGTGTCGACTCGACCCTCTCGGAGGCGTCGTCCAGCTAGACGACGTGACGCACACACACACACATGCCATGCCATGCGTCAAGTGTCCGTCATTGGTGGTTCCCGCCCATCCCCCCGGGAATCGCTTCTTTCCGTCTTGTGGTTGCGTATCCAAGACTCTAGAGTTTTACAATACACGGCTGTATATACAACACACACACATACATACATGGGCCAGGGTACAGGAGATAGATAGCCTAGAGTTCAACACGGGCCATGCTATGTCACCGGTGTACTAGAGCAGAATGGGGTTGGGTGAGGCATTGGGCACAGACAGTGGTTACAAGAATGTTGTCACCAACGTGGGTGGCTGGGACGTGTGTGGGCATGTGGGAGCGCGTGCGATCGACGCCACTTGCTCTCAATGCTTTCTGGTGGCGGTGGGAAGTCATCCCATATGTACCACGCGGGGGGGGGGGGGCGTCCCAAATGTAACACGGTGTGGACCGGGAGGCGGCGAATTGCATCAACTGCTTCAAGCCTGCGTTTCATACAGGGTAGTCGTCGAGGACTCGTCGTTGGGTGGGCCACCGTCGCGTAGGCAATCGGACTGGATTCTGCTCTATCACTCCCAAGGCAAGAGACACAATGACGACACCAGGGATGATTGGATGTGCATCCTGGATCGAGGCTGGCCCACGAGAGTTTTCAACATCGGCAGTGGCCTCGTGAGAGGTCTTTACCACACGCAGGTTGCTGTTCACACGTTGGTTCCACTGTTGCTTGCCATTTTCTCTGCTGACCGTCTTGGCAGACTTTGCCCATAACCGGAACACTGGTTATTCACTGTTCCATTCATTTGCGGGGCGAGAAAGTACACAGATGGGGAGGGCAGTTGACGGTGTATTGACAAAATATATGGCGCGGAAAATAATATTTTATCAGTGGAAATTTCTTTTTTCTGCGCTGTTGTTCAGCTTTCGTACTTCGCATGCCAGTGCTGGGCGTGCAGTCCTTCTGCCCAGAACCACGGACCAATGACTACCTGGTTTTAGATGCTTTGAAGTGACACACAAGACGCAGGTATTCACAACGAAGCATCCGTTATTTATTTTATTTTATTTAAAATCACGCTTTGCCGAGTCCAGTACTGATCATTGTTCGTTCCACAGACGTCTTAAGTCCATTCCTCCTCTTTAAATCCAGCCGTGCATACCCCTCATTAAGCGCACGAGGCCACTTTTTGCGAAACTGCGTTCACTACTGCGTGCCACTCTCCAGCTCTTCTTCCACACGTTAATCTGCCGCGTTCCGTACTCGAATTCGATCGCCGAGACTGTTTTTTTGTATCCAGCTTCCGAAACCATTCTCTACGCCACGGCGAGGCTCATGTGCCGGACCGGAATCACGGGCGGCGAAAGAACACAGTGACGTGCACACACTCGTAACCCACCAGTCTCAGAACACTGGCCACTGGTCTAGACCATCCTGTTACGGAAAGAGGTCGGACATGACTGTTCTGGCCTTTGTAGTCCACATCCACCAGGTGCCCACACCCCGGCTGGACCTGCACCTTCTGGCGAGGATACGGCCCTGCGGCTCAGCCTTGTTAGAGCAATTGCTACACGGCATCGGAAGGTTTTGCGTAGAGTGGCCCTTCTCTTCCTCTGACCACTCGGGGGTGGACCATCGGCCGACGCAGGTACTGACTGAACACCGCACCGACGGGATAACTGTCTCTCCTTGGACTGCAGTGCGCTACCGAGACAAACCCGGCCATTCACAGCGAGTGCCCAGTACAGCGAGGGTGGGGTTGCCCTTGGCCTATTCGAGTGGAGGGTAGCGACAGCGCCGCCAGATCGGGTACCTCGGAGAAAGTGGCGCCTATTGAGACCCAATCCTCCAGTGGCCGAGCCGCCCGCTGGCTGTAATGCCGCTGAGCACCTCGCGGCGAGTCTCGCTGTTGTCAAGGTTCCCGTTGCGCAGCATGCCTCTTCTTCTGCCGACGCTAGCGGGCGAGGTTTTGCTTCTGGTCGCATTTCAGAGGATCGCCGAACCCTCACGCGGATAACGTCAGCCTGTGCCAAGTGCCAAATCACTTGTACCACTACGTCCAACTCATTACAGCATAGCCTCACTTCTTCCCTCTACCCCCGGCCCATGCATAATCACTCTTATTGACAAGCATACTGGTACATGCGGGATCGTGTACAATTGACGAGAGAGGTTGCGGTGGCGTGTGGCGCTCGTAAGGTTCCCTTATCGATATTTATTTCCTAGAAGAAATGGCTTCCACCGACCCTTTGGCATGACACCACCGAGCTGTTTGTCCACCGCAGCTTGCGCGCGGTTTGTCTGGAAGTGTATTTCCTGCTCTGCACCGGCGTATGCAGCTGAGGATGCGCCGGGTCGTGCACGTCCCCAGGATCCCAGCAGCCAACAAGGACTCTGGCCTGGGCCGTACGCGTACCTTGTGTGTAAGGGGTCTTGGAGGTTAAATCACAATGACGGGTATCTGTCCGAGACGATGATGCTGGGCAGTGCTCCTGGTGATGCCGAGCCTTAGTGCCGAGGAGCTCCCCCTACTGCCGTCGGGGGACATTGGTGGAGCGGCTGATGAATGGAAAAAGTACTCTGCATATAAGACAGCAGGGAGCGAGAACCATCGCCCACCGCACCACTTCTTCCTCCCAAGACTATCCATTCTCTAGCCACAATGCTCGCCGCTGTCCTCCTCGCCCTCGCATCCGCCAGCCTCGTAACTGCCGCTCCTGCCGGTGATGTCGTCGTCTCGAGGGACTTGTGGCACGACGAAAACTGGCTGGGGTGCATCAAGCCCTCCAGCGCCTTCTCTCAACAGGGGAGCGCGTCGATCTTGATGACCCCCGAGACGTGCTCCACAACCTGTGGTGACAAGAACTACAACTTTGCCATGCTCAGCTCCAGTCTCCTCGGTGGCGTGTGCTCTTGTGCGCAGGATTTCAACTCGGGGGACTCTGTCTCCGCCCTCCTCTACTGCACCACCCCCTGTCCCGGCAATCCCCTCGAGTCGTGTGGTAACGCCCTGGGCAGTTACGATGTCTACCTCACCCCCGTCATCACCATCGACTAGGCGGTGTACCGCCGCCCCCCACACATATGTACCACACCACAAGACGACTGGCCAGGCGCAGTACACGGGCAGCCAGACCAGGGACGAAGACCGCACACATTGGCGACGCGCTCCGAAACGCGTCCCCCCCCACCGCCACCCACCCATACACGAAAACCAACACCCCCGGCAGACCGACCGACGTAGACAGGAGAACTGGAGTGTACACAATTGATTGTACAGGGTTATAGGCCGTATAGGGTCTCTGGATGTTAGCAGACAATGATATTCTCCAGTCCCAACACGTATCATGCCAGGGAAACAGCATCCCCGCATCCCATGCCATGCCATGCCCACCAGACGCGTCGAGTACACGGTACACGGCGGCGGTGTGGACAAGGGGGCGGACGCCACGCATTGCAGTGACGGACGCCACCACCCCCACTCGCGAGTGTTTGTGTGTTGTGCGGGTGAATAATGCTCAGGTGCTGCCAAACTGGGCCTGCGTGGTGCGCACCATGCCGGGCAGCAGACGCTGTGTATGGAGTGTGCGTCGCCCCGAGGAGATGGAGGAGGAGGGCCTGAGCGGTGTCCCGCCTGGGGTACACGGAAAGCAAGAGCTCGCATTTGTGCCGCTGAAGAAAAGCCACAGCACCGAGCCGTTCCCCCGTCTGTGCGCCCACACATCCACAGGCCACAGTCAACTACACAACCATGCATGTGGGTAGGAACCCGGCCGGATACTGCGCAGCACCATATGTACCGATGCCGACGGCTGGCTGTGGGCAACGCAGGCAAGCAACGACCCATATGCGCGGAATGGGAGTCGTCAGTCACGTCGTGACGGGCCGTGGTTCTGGAACGGCGCCGTGCAAAGGTCCTCAGTCCCATATGGTCGCCACTCGTCCCGTCGTTTACAGAACGGACTGGGGCTGTGAATATCAGCAAAAGGTCTCCCAGATGCCACAACTGGTGTATATACACACGCACACTCCAATTGTGTGCCGGCGAAAAAGCCATGATGAGAGCGGACGGCCGGACGGAAATAGCAAAGCACACCTGGATTAGGTTTTGCAGTTTCGTGCGAATCGACTGGGCCCCAAGGTTTGTGCCGAGCGACTGGTGCCAGAGACGTGGTAAAAAGGGCGGAAACAACACTCGACGTGTTGACTACGCGACGTGTGGCACGGCAAGGTCTCTTATGTCCTTGTCGACCGGATGGATCTCTGCGACTCAGCGAGCTGGATTGCGGTCCATTTGTGTGCCTGGGGTAGAATTTATCTTATCTAAAATGCCCACCTAGTCAGCGATCCAGCGATCAGCGCGGCGCTCTCACTCAGATCTACCATCAGTTTCAGGCTCATGAGCAGCCAACATGTGCCCTGACACTGCGTACACTACCGGCCCCAGATCTGTAAACCCCAGCCTGTGGCTTTATGCGTGCTAAGAGCAGTATCCATCATGAGCTGTCTGAAATACAAGTATGGTACAGAAATCGTTTTGGGTGGGATGTGCTTCGTGAAATCATTGTCCTCGAGATCGCCTGGGTTCTTGTCTATAGGCAAATGGGCGGGGGCTGGGATGGGGGAGTCGATAGTAGATGTAGGTAGGATTGGGGGAACGCCGCGTTGTTGCGAGTCGGGTCAAAAAATGCACTTCTTCCTCGGATACGCCCAGGCACTCGTCTGCACTGGGCCACACACTCCTATCCTCGTTCGTCTCACAGCTCCTCGTGCTCTGCTGGGTCGGTATAGCCCCAGCGCCCGACGGGAGGCATCTCCATCGCGAGGTGCGCGTACTCTTCCTGGTCCTGGTAACGTTCTGCGACAAGCGCCTTGGCCTTGACGAGCCAGTCCTCTTCGATCCACTCGCGGTGGCGCTGCATCACCGAGCTCATGCGCATCCTTGGAGCTGGGTTGTTAGCTGTACGTACAACAAGGGTAAAGCTCACGAATGAAGCGGTCGATCTGGTGGGCAGCCGCGCGCTGCAGGGCGCCGGAAAGCTGTGTCTCGTTGCGCTTGAACACGTGGTAGACGAACGGCTCGTCGAACAGCTTGAGGCCGTCCTGCTGGGTCTGCCACTTTTCGCGGTTGGTAGGGTCGTTTTCATCCCATTCGCGGACACTGTTGATGAATGGCACGCCGAGACAGAGCGCGTCGTACGGCGACGGCGAGAGCTCGGGGTGGCCAATCCCGACGAGCATTTTGGAGCGGGCGAGCAGCTGGTGCCACTCCTCCTGTGGCATGCGGCCCGTGGAGATGATGCCCTCGGGCATGGCGGCGCCCTTCTCGTCACCGGCAGTGGAGACGAGGTCAAAGTGGGCCAAATGGCCGTGGACCTCGACGGGCGGCACTGACTCGCGGGCCGCTCCGAGGATACCGAACATGCTGTTCTCCTCTTCTTCGAAGTACCGCAGCTCCTTGGCGAGGATCATACCGCGGTGCTCGCGCAAGTGGTATGTTGGCGCCAGAGTGCACTGTTCCTCAATCGAATAGCCTATAAGGGTAAGGGGTCAGCTTGACTTGGTGTATGCAAATAGAAATGCCTGCACTCACCGAGGTATCTACGGTCCTTGAAATCGGTAAACGACGCATAGTCTTCGGGAGCCATGACCCACCCGCCGCCGAGCGGGTGGCCATGGTGCATCCAGAAGTTGAACATGAAGCTCTTCCAGTATGGAATGCCCTCGGGGAAGTCGGCCCTTTGGAGACAGCCCTTCTTGCCCGTCTGCCAGGCGCCGCTCGACTGGGTCTCGTAGCCCTCCATCTCGAGGTAGTTTTCGTCGTTGCGCTCCATGCAGTGGTGGAACTCTCCAGGCTCCCAGAGGACCACGGGCACCATGTCGGGGATGTGCTGGTAGATCATGAGGGTGTCCATGTGGCCCCAGCAGAAGAGAATGGTGTAGTTGAGTTGCCTCAGCGCCGAAATGGTAGACCGAGCCCACACCTCCTCGCCGCCGTTTCCGCCCAACTCGGCACCGCCAAAGTGGTAGCTCGTGAGGATGACGACCTTTTTCTCGTTCTCATCGCATGTCCCAGCTTCGAGACAGTCGGCAAGCTTTGCGAGAGCAGGGAAGTTGTCGGCACGCGAATGTGTCCATGGCCTGAGACAATGGTGTCAGCATTGAAATGCCCTGGAGCAATTTCTTGGTCGCATGCCTCCGTTGTTCCGTAACACTCACCCGGCAGGATACCTCTCTTTCATGAGTTGCTGCAGCACGCGCACGCGCACCGCATCGTGCGCATTGGCTTGGGGTGCGTTCGATGGCACATGCAACCGGACACTGACGCGCGGAAGGGCGGGGCCGTGCACGATGAAGCCGAACAGGAAGAAGGCAACCGAGATGGTGCCGATGGCGACCATGCGAAGAGAGGGACTACAGGGCGTTAGCTTGGCGCTTGTGGGTGGAGAAGAACGTGCCGGGTATTCCACCAGGCCACCAGGTAGCCCGTCAGGCCCATCAAGCACCCTCTACCCCCATGGTCGGGGGACGGGGACGCCGGCCGTTTGGTGGCTTAGAGCGCTGACCCTGGTGCTCTGACAATCGCAGCAAAACCTACACTCACCGCATACGGCGCCAGTTTACACCCACACGTTGGTTGTGAGGGAGACCGGCGATGGGAGAGCCTAGCAGTCCCAGCGACTCAAAGTCACTGAACCGTGGTGATCCCAGGAGGGGTGTTTCCGAGTCATAGTCCATGCCCATGGTTAGATATAGTGCGGTGGGGCCGACCGCGAGGGGGAGAGGGAGGTCGGAAGGGGCAGGGAGGAGGAGAAGGTCCGGGGGGGGGGGGGGGGGGCTTGTCGCTGAGGTGCCGGCACACGCTCCTTGTGCACTGGTCGAGGCGAGACTGGAATGGGCGAAAGAGTGTCGACGAGAGAAAGAGAGAGAGATGGAGGGAGTGAGAAATCCAAACGCGAACGGCGGCAAGAAACACAAGAGATACGGTCTTCAGTCTGTGTGACGGTGTCGTGGGTGCTCCCGCCGCCCAGTCGCTCATCCCTCTCGATCCCTCCTCGGCTCCTGAGCGCCCTTTGCCAAAACTCTCCGCGGGCATGTCTCACAAGCATCTCACACGCCGGCTGTGCTGTTGTCAAGCTCACCACGCACGCACGCACGCACGCACACATGCTCGTGTCGTGTCTGTTTGGGATCTAGCCCCAACAGCTGCCCCCCAAAACGTGCATCAAAGCCTATCCGTCGGCGAGTCACTCTCAAACGAAGAGACAATTCCACTTTTGCTCGTTGGGACCTTTTCCGGCACAAGGTTCAGTGTTCCTAGGTGAGAGAGCCTGCTTTTTTGCTTCTCGCATTCTGCTTCTGCGCTCCCGCTCTGCGTGCCGCGCTTCCCCCGCCCAGCCATTTCCACTGCACGAGACAAACGGACATGACATGCACGTCAAACGGATCGACACCGTTGCAGGAAACGGTGTGCGGCTGGGATCCCGCAACCAGCCTCTTGCGCTCCTTAAGCGACATACTGTATGAACAAAACAACGTGCCGTCGTCTGGTCGATACTGGTCCACTAAGCTGCTAAGCTGCTAGCCAGGACAGACACAAACAGCCAAGCGGCTTGGACCCCGGGGGCAGGAGGAGAGGAGGAGAGGAGCAGCCGCGCACGCCGTAAAGCTCCTTCAATTCTAACGAGCCAGCGCGCTTGTCCTTCCGACCGTCCGCCGGCCCGCCAGAGGAATCTTCTTAGTGTTCCGGAGACGCTTACGAGATGGTTCAGGTGCAGATCCCATCGTCTACCGCTGACCTGTCGACCGCGCAGATCTTGGGGTGGGAGTGGCATCACACCCGACCTTGCGGAACCTCACGGCTGTGCCGGTTCTGTTCAGCCAAACGGTGCCATTGGGGACAGCTGGTTACCAAGACGACGGCTGCGTGTTGCCAGTTCCAGTGCCCGTCCCCCGGTGGCGGTCCGTCAGTCTCGGGTGTCTGGTGACTGGTGACTGGTGTCTGGTGACTGGCATGACTGGGTACTGACGCAGCAACACACATTCGCGTAAACAAACGTCGCCAACCATCACATTCATACATTTAGCAAGCTACAATTCAACCCAACCAAATGCACAAACTGCAGGGTGTGTGGTCCTTTCCTGGCCGGGCCCATCGTGGGGCGTTGGCCCGAGGGCCGCGGCCACCGTCGCATGCCCTACAAGCTCTAAGGCTGTTCTGGTGTGGCCCTAATGGATGGGTCGTCGTCTAAACCCTCTTGGGGTTTGCAATGGCACACCTGACACAGACACCATCATTGCTAGCGTCTCTGCATATGCTTGTATGCGTTGCCGGGCTGCGCGCAGTCAGAGAGTGGGCGTCCGAATCCCCCACCCTAACGCGGCCGGAATGAAGGCGTAAAGGGCGGCTGATGTGGCCGATGTTTATGAGCTGGCGCCGCTGGCGTAGTCACTGTTGCTTCGCCACCAGCCTGCGGCCTGAAGGTTCCTGTAGGGCTCCTGCCGGCTCCGGGATGCACAGGACCCCATATGCATGCACCTCCGAGGTCCTAGGTTAGGGGGACCGAGGATGGGCGGGAGGTGCTCACCGTCACCCTCCGGCTGGGGCGGATTGAGCAGGGTACCCATCGCAATGTAGACGGCGTGCTCAAGTGTGTGGGACTGTTGAACAGTCGATGGAGGGGGCTTGCGACGCTTCAACACCAGCTGGGGCACTGGAATGCGAAGTCTGGACACCGGGAAAGGCCATTCCCAGTAACAATCTGCCCCCACTCATTTGTGTTGTGCATGGTGCACATGTTCCTCTTGTAGACCGTGTTTGTTCGGCGTCGACATTCCGTGCCAGCGTCCATGGTCACAGTGGACCTCCCTTAAACTCCCTTTGACAAGCTGGCCGCAATTTTCGCCAACTCCGTTGGACTCTCGTCTAACTCTTTAGCTCGGCGGGATGATGCCACCCCCGCGAACGCTACCCGAGGCACCACGTTGACCGTCTTCCTCGGGGGCCACGAGCAGTGGAGGATAAGCACCATTTACTGGAAGTGGGAAGTGCCATATGCCAGACACCACATCCAACTCCGATGGACCAACGGAGCGAGAGGGTAAACCTTGACGAGCGGCCCACCGGCCACCGGTGCGAAACTTCCATTGTCCATGACGACGAACATGACCGCACGAAACAGGGAACAGGGGTACAGGTCATGTACTGCCTGTCCTTTATGATCGTGAGGAACAGGAGGACATTGTGGGCTTACGCAAGCCGACCTGTTGCATCACAGCGGCGCACAGCGGCGCACACTGTTGTTACCGTGTGCAGTGCGAGGCGTGCCGCCACAGACCGCTCGGTCCCTCCAGAGCTCCTGACGTCTAGCCACAGCGAGAACTGCGGGGGCTGCCGACCGTGCGTACGTGCGGTCGTCCCTCGCAGCCGACCCAACTTGTGTCCAACGTTGAAGCCGGCGGCCGTGGTAGAGCCAGGTTACAGCTCACCTTCGCCGTGGCTGCTCCTCGACCTTTGCTGTCCGCGATCCGCGCATGCTGCCACCCAGTTGTTCTGATCTGCCTTTTATCGTGATCCGGGATCTGGCCTCTGCCGTCCGGATCTCTGGAACAAGGCCGGCAAAGGTGACACCCGCACGCCAGAGCACAGACACACTTCCGGGATCTGGCATGCAGTTACCGCTAGCTAAGTGTCTGTGCAACGGGATGGCGTCGAGACATCCTGGTGCCTCCAGCCGACGAGCCGACCTCCAATGCCAACCAGCCAACCAGCCAGGCCCAGACGTGTTCGGCTTCGTGAACGCCTGCCTCTGTCACGTTCATCTTCATCACCAACCTGGCAGGTAGCCTGGCACGATTTCCTTAATGTCCAGATCCTCGTTCTCGGTATGTATGGGCATACCCTTTGCCTAACTGGGTTCCGTTTCAGGCTCCCGGTAGGCCTGTCAAGGGATTCGGCAACAGGCTGCAACAGGGTGATGCAGTACGGGACGAGGACAGGTACAGTTTCGGTCACGCTCATGCAGAGTGTGAGGGCGGAGGGCTATTTGCAAACCAGTTACATATGATGGCACGCGTGTACAAGACACTGCAGACAGATAGATTGTGGGGTATAGATGGGTTGGCTGTATGGCGGGAGGGCATCATGATGCGCTCGCGGCCACATCTAGACACTGAAATCGTCACAAGATAACAAGAGACCGAAATATCACAGACACACCGACGGACGGACGGACCTCTGTCGAATCGAGGTCTCACACACGTCCGTCGGGCCAAGCGGAGAGGGAAGGGGTGAGGCAGGCCGTTTGGGTTCCCTATGCGGCACCGGCCTCGCCCTCGTGGCCGGGCATCATGAACGTATTGCGGTTCTTGGGTGGGTCCATACAGAGCCACGTGGTGTCGGGATCGTTGGCATCAAAGTGCTCGCCGACATACTTTTTGGCCGCGGCGAGCCAGTCACCCTTGACTAGATCGAGGTGGCGGTCGCGCACGGCGTCGGAGCGCATGTTGGGCGGCACATAGCGTGTGATCGGGTTGGCCACCGCGTCCCCAATCGCCTTGGCCAGACCGTCCGCGTCTTCCTGGAACTGAAACGATCGTCAGCGACTGCTCCGGAGAGCCATAGCCATTTTTGGCGTCATGTAGAAAACAACTCACAACGTGGTAGACGTAGGGAGGGTCCACAAACTTTAGGCCGTTGGCCTGTGTCACCCATTTGAAACGGTTTGTTGGATCCGACTCGTCCCACTTCAAGATACTGGGCCTGTTAGCAATTGGGTGCTTGGCGGTCCCCGTTGATCGTGGCGAAATGGCAACTTACGGGTTGATGAAGGGGACACCGCAACACAGTGCATCAAACGCTGTGATAGGCGTCAGTAAACTGTTGGCTCAATCCATAAATGACACGACGATACTCACGCGAAGGCGACAGGGGTGGGGCGCCAATACCAAGCATAACCTTGGAGCGGGCGACAGTCTGGATCCACTGGTCCTGGGGCTGGCGGCCAATGACCTCGACACCAGGCTCGTCAATCACGGCCGCAGGGTTGTTGGGCGTGACTTCATGGCCGGCAGTGGAGATGATCTTGAACTGGGTCATGACGCCAGCCGGGTCCGCTGCGTCGGGTACACGCTCTTTGGCGCCGTTGAGGAGGTGGTAAAACCTGTTCCTAATCTTTTCAAAGTACGAGGGGTTCTTGGCAAGCACAATGGCCCGGTGCTCGCGCTCGCTAAAGTATGGCGCATTGAGGCAACGCTGCTCGATCGAGTATCCTGTTTGCTACGTCAGCACACAGCCAAGATTCTAAAACGTTGCCACGGAGTATCTTCAATTGCCCTAGATCCAAACTTACCGAGATAATGGTTGCCCTCGTGGTCGCGGTCCATAGCTCCGTAATCTTCAGGCGCCAGAGTCCATTCGCGACCTAGAGGGGATGCGGCGTTATCCCAGAAGTGGAATGCAAAGCTCTTCCAGATGGGGACGCCCAACGGGAAGTGCGGGGTCTGGATACAACCTTGGATGCCGTGCTGCCAAGCGCCGCTCTCCTCATCCTTTTGCTCCATCTCAATGTGGTTGGTACTGTTGCGTGCGATACAACGCCGCAGGTTGCCACCCTCCCATATCACGACTGGGATCAGGTCAGGCAGCGACTGGTAGATGAACAAGGTCTCCATGTGCCCAAAGGTGATGAGGGTCGTCATGTTGAGCTCTTGGAACGCGTGCAGGGTCGAGATGGCCCAGATGTCCTCACCCGAAACCATACCGGCAAGTGCATTTCCTGACAGGGGGTCAGAACTCAGAACTCCGGGGGGGGAGGTATGGGTATGGGGTTCCAAGTGCTCACCAAAGTGACCGGAAGCAAGCACAATAATGGTCTTCTCGTTCTCGGTGCAAGTGCCAGCATTGGTGCACAGGGCAAGACGCTCCAGGCTGTCAAAATTGTGCTGACGGTGGTTCCGGGACCCCTCGTCACTGAGTTCATCAGTCAAGCTGCAAAAACAATTGATGAATGATGAATGTACTGTACTGACGATGATGGATAGCGCTCCTGCAGCAGCTCGTTGAAGACCCGGATACGAACAGCACGTTGGAAACGAGGGCTCGTCCAGTACCTGATGGTCTGACCGGCGCCCGCAGTCTGCGGGTGTGCAAGGTAACCGAGTACGAACAGCGCGACACCCAACAAAATCAGGTGGATGCGACGGGTCGGGCTGCATTGTCAGTCGGAAGTGATCATGACCGCACGGCGAAAGGGGGGGAGGCTGGTGGGGATAGGGGGCAATGTGGCGGCGGACCTCGTCGACGTCGATCTGGGGCACCTTGCTGCGGGCCCAGTGGCGACACGAAACGAATCGTTTTGGAGGACAAGTGATACGGCGAGGAAACAAGGTAACTCACAACCGACAGGATGCAAGACTGAAGCGGCCATGGTGGTCGCGAGGAGAACGGTGTGCACCTGACTCGGGATCCGACAGGAGGGGGGCGGTGTCAAAGTCCTCGTCCTTCATGATAACGGCGGGAAGGCGAGTGTGGCCAGCCAACAAAGGGAGAAGTGTACGCGTGTATGTGAGGAAGACAGTTGAGAAGGATTGTCAGAATGAGAATAGAAGCGCATGCACCGAGAAACGCGGGACGCGCCGGGGTTGGGCAGTAGCAAGGAAGGGCAGGTGTCAATGTTGCCATTCGAGGGCTGAGACCTGTCTCTGGCGCTCTGCTGATTGTTCTTTCAAATGCCGCCCCCAAGCTCATGTTGCCTCTTGTTTCCCACGCATACCGTTTACAGCACCTCAGCGCAAGCGCCTGCGTGGTGTGTTTTGTTTCCTTCGCTACCGCTTCACACCACGTACACCACCCCTCTGGGTCTCCAGGCCCCGAGGACCCAGTTACCATGGTTGTACTACGACTCTACAATCGCAGCTGGAATCCATCAGTCGCGGGCGCCCATGTGGCACGCACAGCTTGAAACTGCCTACGCTAGCTACGCTAAGCCATAGATCAACCGTAAAACCCGTGTTGCGTAAACGTGCATGTCAAGCAACAACACGAGGACACTAAGAACAAAATCGCTGCTGTCGTTCTCATGGACCCCTCTCCGCACCTTCGTTGTACGGCAACGGAAAAGGGGCTACGACGCGTGAGGCACCAACATGCCCGCGGGCCACTCACGCTCTGGGCCTCTGCGGACAACATGCACCATACAGCGTTTGCATCATTATCCCCGGACATACCGGGGCACATCCTACAATTAGAAAGCAGACGAAAGCCCGACGGGTATGCACAGCGGGCAGTGGCCCGCTGCCGGCAGACGTTGGGACAGAAATACTCTGGTCTTGTCGACCTTTCCGCTGTCTCCACGTCTCCCACCGTCATACACGTGTCTCCTACAGTGCGGCAGTGGTGTCGCAAATGCAAACAACGTCGTCAACCTAAGCTGGCGACAGTCGCGCGGCGAGGCCCGGAACGGCCTGGGACATTTCGAGCTGCAAACCGCCGTCACTCTGGCGAGCGGACAATGGGCACACAGACATCTCACTCCAGCCACCCCAGACGGTCTCAACAGACGCCACTGGCGCTTTGGCGTCGAGGGCAAGGACCCACACGGCATCGTAGCCACCAGCTGGCTTTGTTAGCTGAGCCAACGGGGGGGAGGTCGGCCGCATATCAACTTACCTCCAGGAACGCCGCCGCCGAGCACGCCAGGACATGCAGAGCAAGTGTCTAACAGACGTGTCTGCTCAACGGGCTCAATGGCCACGCCGGATGCAGACGACATGGCTTGCATTCCAGCCCTGACACGCAGGATCGCGTCGCGCGTCCTCTTCAGAAGCGCCTCGACCTTGCCATCAGAGAGCTGGTGATTGTCGTAAGCATGACAGTGAATGGAATCAAAGTTTCTCAATTACAACTCACCTCGGTGATGGGACGCGATGCTGCCTCCGCGATGACCTGGTCATAGCTGGGCTCCTTCTCTGCGTCCACCAATGCCGCCAGACAAGCCTCGAGCTCGCGGTTGGACTCGTCCACTCTGTCCCACAGCTTCTTGGCTGGTCCCGTCAACGACATGTTCTCACAGTGGTCTTTCTTCTGACCACACTCACCTTCTTCAGGCTTGTCTTTGCGCCATGCCAACACCTTGCCGACGAACGACGGCGTGTCAGTGCCAGCATCCACGTCGGCGAGCATCATGCGCAGGCCACGGGGGAGGCGGAAGGGACGCTGCTCAGTGTCCCACGCGTCACTGCGAACGACCGACAGGACCGAGCCGGTTCCGTTGAAGAGGGGCTCGAGAACAGAGGGCGAGAAGCGGCGGTACACATGCGTTCCGTAGACGGCAGAAGCGACGTCAAAGCCCGAGCCGACCTTGCCCTGCGCGAGGCAGTGGGCGGCCTGGGCAAGGCTGTGGATCTCGTCGCGGTCGGCAGCGGACGCAACGTCCGCGAGACCCAGGTGTTGGAGGAGGGCAGCGACAAGCGAAGTGACCAGCGCGGCGGAGCTTCCAAGACCAGTCTTGTTGGTGTTGCCGATGGGACGGGGGAGGGGGCAGAAGGGCTCGAGAGCGGCGAGCGACTCGAGGCGGGGAGGAAGATTGGCGGCAGCGAGCTGTGAGGAGCGACACGCAGAGGGAAGGCGGCATCAGCATCATCCTCGACCTCACCCCGCATGTACCCGCCATCTGCATTCCATACTCACCTGTTCACGCTGCGAATAAAAGTCGTTGTTGGCAAGCACCACAACGTCGAGCCCAGCACCGAGCTTGCGCGCCAGACCATCGCGCCCCAGACGCTCACCGGCGTAGAGGAGGACATTGCTGAGAGTGACCTCGACAAACTTGTTCCGTGCTTCGTGGGCCGGCACAAGCTTGGGAGCGTTCTCGCCAGCAAACACCACATCATACGCCCATGTGCTAGCGTCCTTGGGGAACTGTCCAGCCGTCACCGAGACACGAGCGCTCTTGACACGTTGGGGAGTTGCGCGCCCGCTACCGGCTGGAGTGGCTGCGACAGACGTGGAGGCGCTGGGGAACGACGAGGTAGGGACCGAGGCGGCCCCGGCGGGCACGTCGCTCACCGAGGCGTAGAAACGCGAGCTGGTAGCGACCACCAGACCCGTGTAGGCGCGGTCGAGGACGAGGTAGCCACCTGCGAGGAGGACCTTGCCTGGCGCAGAGACGATCGTTTGGCGCTGCGACATGTTGGGGAGCTGATTTATTATACGTGCTTGTGTCCCTCTGTGACCTCTCTGTGGACGCTCGGTATGTGTGTGAGCCGAAGACGAGCGAGCGGGAGGGCTAAATGGATGGTGGGTGGGATGTGAGCAACGACACGAGATGTCAACTGACTGATCGCTCTGACATGTATGAGATCTATGAGATCTATGACACGATCCGCGACACCCAGGCACGGACCACGCGCGTGGGGCGTTTGGTTCCGGTGGAGGTCGTTGGAGGAGCAGTGGCACTTTCACCATCACTTGTGCGTCTCTTGCCATCGTAGGGGCAACTTGGGGATGCATGGACGCGCCTGGACAGTTGAAAGGTTGTCGTTATACGGCATATGCCCTTATCCAATGCAACCTAGATAGCCAAAAAAGGATAAGTGCTCTCCGAACCCCATAATCACTCTCCCCTCCGCCGTCGCCTGCCCGCTCTGTCTACCTCACCTCCTCGAGTCACTTCCTGTACATCTGCTTGTACCTTGTAGCAAAAGGTGTGCCTCCACAGAGACTCGAACTCTGGTTGCAGGATCTACTCGTAATTCGAGCTCACAGTTGTACCTATGAGACCTACGTCCTAACCATCTAGACGATAGAAGCCACACATACGGGTGCGCTCTGACACTGCTATGTCCTGTTCTGTGTCACCTCAGAGGTGCTGTGCTTGACGTAGATGGTATTCACTGCTCTCCTTGTTCAGTCGATTCCATCTAGACAGGAGGTGGTCGACAGGAAATGGTGGAAAGGGTCAGTGGCCAGGGAAGGGTCGAGGTCAGGTCCACGGCCAATGGCGTGAGGGTGTGAGGCTGTTGTTCTCTGTCTCTGCTGGCCATCGCTGCGTCAACAGCTGCATTTGGGAGCGAGCTATATATTGCCACACTCTGTGTCTTGGCCTCGTTGACATGTGGACAGAACTGGTAAGGCGTGGTAAATGACGTACTGCCGCACCGTATCCATCATGTCGGTAGCAGCGAGCGTCCCGCCGATCCCAATGTGCCCAGACGAAACGACCTGATGAAACGATCCGTCTCAGGTATCTGTTTCTCTCGTATGTCTTTCTTCTTGTCTTGTTCCCTCGTCCTTTTGTATTATGTATTATCTTCCCCCTTGCTCCCTTGAAACTAGGTCATCAATGGCCTCTGCATCACCGCTCGCTCGCCACAAACACTTTCCTCTGCCCATGTGCCAGAGGAGGCCGTCTCTGCTGCATGGCGGCTAACTCCTGGTGCAGCAGACTCGGCTTGTCTTTGCTCTCCCGTCCAGCGCTGCACCTGTGTCACTGGTCCCCCAAAGACAGCACCAAATCACCATGGTACCTTCAGTGCCGGCTCCCCGCCTAACCTAAAGTACTGCCCGGCATACCGTTTTGCAGGGTTAAATACACCGCGGGCCGCGGGCCAAGCGGTCGAGCTGCCGGGCCCCCTTGTGAACAACCGCGGAGCGACCCGCATGTGCGAAGTGGTCGTCGCACATCAACAGACCATGCATTCGCTTGGCAGCCGCGACCTCGCTGCCATGCAGATCGACAATACGAGACTCGTATGACATATCGGATGCATCCCTAATAGCCTGCGATCGTCTCATTACCCCCACACCAGTACGCGGTGGCAACCGACATGGTGTGGGCTCAGCAGCCCGCCAGAGACCGAAACAGGTCCGAAACGAAAAGCAACAGTCGTCATGGAGACTGCATACTCTCAGTCACGACGGGCACGGGGCATAGACCTGGGCCGCTGGGAACCTCGCAGTCCTCGGTGATGTTGTGAGGTGGAAGGCGGGGTGTGTAACTGGTCAAACAGAGACGTCTTCGTGCACAGACACTACACAGCCTCCTCTTGACCATCTTCCTTGACGCCACCTCCTCGCATGTTCCTATGACCGGACGTATCGTGCGGCGCACCGCTAGCATCATCCTCGCCAGCGCCCTGCTGCTCGCAGCTCTGGTCCATACCCTCCACCACGTCGCACAGCAGACATGTACCTACTGGGACCCATACGCTCCGGCCTCGCAAGACGCCGCCGAGTGTGTGCGGGCCAAACAGTACCGCCAGCTGGAGGCCTTCCTCAAGGATCCCAAATACGAGTGAGTGGCGGCAAAGTGTTAAAAGTGGCGAGACAACAAACACTATGCCAGCGACCAGTTGGCCAGTGGCTGAAACAATTCATTCCCAGCTACGAGGCGTATCTGCTCGACAAGCTCCAGTTGTTCAATGAGACGCTCTGTTCAGGGCGTGGGCCACCCCGCAAACTCATTGTCAGCACATGGTGGTTTACACACACGGGTCTGCTAGGATCCACTGCTGGGGAAGAGGTGTGGATGAACGATGTCGTGAGTACCCGAAACCCCAAAGTACCGTCGACCTCCACTGGGCTGACACGGACCGACAAAAAGGTGCATGCAGTTGAGGAGCAGGGATTCATCGTCCTGGACGACTACCACTCGGCACGCATGATCCACCTGGCCAATGCGTTGAGCGAGTCGATGTGAGTCTGGCGAGTCGGCGAGTCTACGAGTCTGCGGGTCTGCGGGTCCTGTGTACGACAGCATTGTACATTACTCTGTCCCTCTCGTGCCCATTGCCCAAACCCCCAATGCCCCCTGACTGACGGACAAAGTCACATGGTGTGGATGAACGAGAACAACATTGTAGAGTGCATCTCCAACCCGCACTGCATTGCCCCAGCAGACTACCGCCCTGCCGAAAACACGACTCTGCGGCACCACCTGAATGCCATCCCGTCCAGAGCCCTAGGCACCATCCCACTGTGGCGGCTGTTCTGCACGACATGGGTGAGTTGTGGAGGGAGGGCCGTGGACCCGTGGAGTACGTCGGTTCATGAGTCACATGAACCGAGATGTCCGAGATCTCGATTCCTTTTTTTGCCGCGGGATGAACAATGTTGCTGACGGCCGTTTTCTCAAGTGGGGTTCACGGCCGACGAATGCGCCGCGCCCAGGCGGTCACGCGGTATTTGACTGGAGTGTGCCGTACAGGGGAGGCGATGAGGTGTGGTCATTCAACCCCCTCGGCCAGCGATGGTCCATAACGTGAGTAGAGAGCCATCTCATCCGCAGTCGACCGCAGTCGAGCGGGCAGAGGGCGGGAGTGGTGGTCAGGAGGTCAAACCATTGGCGTGTAGAGGTGCTAACGTGGTGCAGGCCGTTTCCGTACCCAGGCCACACATGGGTCCCCATTTCCATGGAGGAAGAGTGCAAGAAGACGCCCATCATACCCCAGGACGAACGCACAAAGGACGTGCTGGTCCTGGGCAAGACATTGAGTATGTTGCTTCTGCCCGAATGGCATTCTACGGGAGGCTGACAGAACACAAGTGGCCTATAGCGAGGAACATGGCTACATCCCAGAACAGTGGGACTGGGACCGTCTCCTCGACGACCTGTACGAGGAGGGCTTTGCAAGTGAGCTGGTGGCGACGCTCAACCCGGAAACGGTGCAGTTTGCACCCAACGCCATCATGCCGCCAGCGTTCACAAACCTCGGGCAGATGGAACGTGAAAAGTTCAACATGGTCCTCAGTGGCGTGGGCGTCATGCTGGGCATGAGCATGCCCATGATCAGCCCGACCCCCTTCCTGGCACTATGCCGTGGCATCCCCGTCGTCATGCCGTTTATCCGTTCCGACCTGCCCAAACCAGACCCGAAGCAGTGGATCGCATACGCGGGGACACACTGGCAGCATGGTCCCATCAGCGCACTCCCCGAGCCATACGTCTACTCGTACACGCTAGGTGACAAGGAGGGCCTGGCCAATGCGCTTGTCAAGGCGCTCAAGAACCCGATCCAGCCATAGTGAGTTGCGACGTTGGCCCTCGTGGGCTTGCAGCAGCTGACACAGCCAGCGTGCCACCAGACTACTCGACCCAGTCGTTGCGGCGAAAGGTCCGAGCCATGCTTTATTACGATTATGAGACAGAGTACAAGGACATTCGCAAGAAGGAAGGCGGCGTCTCGCCACGAGTGCCGTCGTACATGATCGAAGGATGCTGGAGGAACGGCCGGTGCTACTTTGGCCCCGAGCCGGACGATTACATCGCCGACTAGTGATCTAGAGGAGGGGGAGGCTATCTGCCGGTTGGAGCTCAGCGAGCTTGCCCTGTGGACGATCCATCAAGTGCCAGTGAGAGACGTTTTACCATTGTTGCTTTATAGAACACTACTGCATTCATCATTCTGTATCTTTAGAACCTGCCAACATGGATCGTTTCCGTTTCCGTTTGGGTGTGGGATGTGGGAAACTGGCGTCGGGAGGCACGTTACTTGGGCGGGTAGTAGACAATCATCTCGAGGCCGTGCGAGTACGGCACGCAAAGGCTTTGGAATCCACTGCCTGGAGCGCGAATGTATGCCCAGAGCTCCTGGTATCCCTCGGCGCTGCGGATGGGGTTGTCGGCGAGGATGACGGCTCCGGGCCGCATGTGAGGCTGGCAAAGCTTGAGGGCAGGGAGAGCCATAGGGGTCCAAACTGAGGGCGAGAGAGGGTGTGGTGCAAGATTAGCATCAGAAGGCGTAGCAAAAGGGCAGTCACATCAGCCATGGACCTCGGGGCATCCCCTGAATTGGAACATACTGTCAAGCAAGAGAAAGTCCACAGTGGGCAGGTTGGTCTTGAGCGTCTCCTGCAGGTCACCGACGCGCAGGTCGATGGCCTCTGAGACACCCGCACCAGCCTCAGCCCAGTACCGCTTGGCGCGCTCGGCCTTCTCCGGCTCGTGCTCTGTGCCAATGACGATCGCTTTGCCGCCGACATCTGCCGCGTTCGCGTTGGCCGCAAGGGCAAGGTAGATGGTCGACACGCCAAACGACGTGCCAGCCTGACCGTGTCAGTCACCACAGGTCACGACATTTTGAGCCCACCTCGACAATGTTCTTGGCGCCAGTGGCCCGGATGAGCTGGTACATGAACTGGCACTTGTCCTCGTCGAGGGCGATGAACTTGTCCGACATGATCGTCTTGAAGTCGCCCACCGTGACCTCGTTGGTGCCGAACCCGATGTTCTTGTCAGGCAACCGAATGTTGGCTTCCTGTTCCTCGGACTGGACATGGAGGCGCTTCAAGAGGTCGATCGTCGCCTGCGGCGCGGTCACAGGGTTAGGGTGAGCGGAGTCGTTGGTAGTGGCCATTGTGACTCGGCGCTGTACTTGAGTTGGAAACGGAAGACGAGGTGGGCCGGGACTAGGAGGAGGGGGTGGGATGGGCCGGTGAGCTCAGTTCGGAAGCGTGAAACGCTTGGACGCAGCGACTGTCAACTGTTTGCTTCGAGAGATGAGTGCGGAAGATGCGCAACGCGAAGCAAAGTGAGCTGGATCTTCCAGCATTCATGCAGGTAGAGTGCTGCGCTGGCCGCTGGGTGGTCTCGTAACGAGAAGCCCATTACGTCAGTGTTGCGGCGGAGCCGCGGGGCAATCATCGCCGGAGTATTAGAGTAAAAAGCTAATAAATGACGTAATGTATTAGGACTAATAGAAGCCGTGGCACGTCGATTGCTGTTCACAGTCGCGACACAAAGAGTAGTGAATCCCCGTCCAGAGGCCAGAGGCCTCCCCCGATCTAGTATTAAAGCACACGGTTCCCAGTTCCCAGTTCTTGAAGACTCTCGTTCCTGTCATTCCAGTCCCACGCCCTTCACCCGGGAAGCACAGCTTGTCCGTGCTGCTGCGCGTGCGGGTGCGCATACACGATGAATGGGAGGACACGCCAGCCGCCGATGCGCTGGTCAAACGCGAGCAGGTCCACCCCGCAGTACTGGCACTTGCAGACGTTGCCGACCGTGACAGGACAGCACTGTACTTGGGACGGGTCAGCTCGTCGTCTCACTAGACCACTGGCGCCACGGCCATCTCCGGTGGCGCCTGTCCCCTCCCCCCACCTCCTCGGACTTACCCCCAAAGTTTCCGTCGCCGCCGCACCGACGTCCGTGATAGTTTGAGGGGACCTCGACCTCGGCTCGACGCAGAAAGTGAATGGGGTAGGGCTGAGAACCCCTCTGGTCTGAGCTAGCGCCGGCGATGAGCAAACCGCTCCCGTCGCTGGCTGAGAAGACACGGGGCTGCGGACCCAGAGCCATCGCTCAGCGAGGGTTGGAGGTGAAGGTGATGTGTGCGACACCAATATCAGCAAGGCAGTGTGCAAGACGAGAACAACCGTCCTGTGTACCTGTGTAGAAGCGCAACTGATGGGGGGCTGCATATCGTTCCATCAATCAGCGTGTGGTGGGTGAGAGAAGCCATTCGTATGCTGATTGCGGGAGAACCACTCCCACGCCAGCGCAGCCATGCAATCGGTTGCATACAACGCGTCTGCTCCACCCCTTCTTACACGGCTGCGATGTCACCCGAATCCGAGGTCTCTTCGGGCAATGGAGCTGACACCGGCGGCGCGTCAGTGGGCGAACGCCATCCCCAGCCGCAGTACCAGCACCTGCGGCAGCCATTCGGCACCCAGCACTCCACTTTTGAGGGTCAGCGCCTCGTTCGCCACCGCGCGTAGGAGCATACTTACGTCCATGGTTCTCGCCCAGCTTGTCCCCTTTGCAGTTGCCGTCTTCAAGCACCGGCATCGTCTCGAGTGGTGTATCTAGGTGCTGTGATATGATGTCCAACAACCAAATCTGCATCACCATCACACCCCGAGTCAGCTTTTGTAGCTCGCTGCCAGAGTCCCATCAGTGGAATTCGACCTGTGCGAAGTCCCCAGTCGGAGCTTTGCCACTCACGCCACTCGGCTTCCCACACCTGTGCGTGGGTTCTCATGAGTCCCAGCAGTGGCGTTCTCGCACAGAATCTCATGCACACTACTCGATACACACAACTCAGCCGTTTCAACTTGATACATTCATTCATACGCGTTGAGGCACAGGTCCTCACATTGACACGCTGATGATCGTTACGCGTCTCATAACGACCGATCGGCCATTTCGCCGAGGTCCACTCTCGGGAATGGCCGCAATTCCCAGGGTGCGAGCTTCTCCTCCCCCGCTTTTCCGGTCCATGGATACACTCGGAAATACTCTGTAGCATCTCGGAAGTAGGTCTGTCGATGGTCCACCACCGGCGACAGGGCCACCAGCCCAACCAAGTGGCCAAACGTAGTGGGCAAGAGAGCGGTAGGGACGCCGCAACACCGCTCCGCAGTCTCTCGACATGTCCATCCAAGTGCGGTGGTTGTGGAGGGCGGTTGTGACCGGCCGTCGTCGTGTTCGGCATACCCGGCCCGGGCATTAGCCTCGGCATCGACTGTTTTTAGAACTTCTTGGCATATGACCTCTCTCCCGTCGGATGTCAACAGTTCAGTAGGAATGTGATGTGGTGAGGGGAGGCTTCATTCTCGGTGTTCCCTCCGGTGAAAGCGCCGCTACTGAAGGTGGGCTTATCTCGTGACTAGCCGTGGCGAGTCACGACTAGACTGGTTTAAAGAAAGGTGCCCAACGGACCGAGCGAACCTTCCCCGCCACTGACACTCTTCACTCCACTTTCGCAGCCCACCATGTCCGGCATTGAGCCCGAAAAGGCAGACTACACCACCAACTATGGTGACAAGGGGCACGACATGGCTGTCCTTGAGGCTCAGGTCTCGCACGAAAGCCATCGCCCTGTCAAGGATGTGCTCGTCGATGTGCACACCCAACTCTGTGAGTTGCTTGGCCCCAGGCCAGAGACAGACTTCTGACCGAGAAACAGATGACGGCGTCCAGCGAAACATGGAGCAGCGCCACATGCAGATGATCGCGCTGGCCGGCACGATCGGCACGGGTCTCTTCCTCAACAGTGGCCGTATCATCGCCCACGGCGGTCCCGTCGGCGCGCTGCTGGCGTTCATCACCACGGGCTCCATCGCGTACGGCACCCTCATGTGTCTTGGTGAGATGGCAATCTACGCACCCATCTCGGGAGGTTACATCCACTATGCGGAGCGCTGGGTCAACCCGGCCGTGGGGTTTGCGCTTGGCTGGCAGGTGTGCATCCAATACTGCCTCTCCATCCCCAGTGAGATCATCGCCGCAAACATCATCTGCAGTTTCTGGGACTCTGGTGCGTCACTTAAGGTCTAGCTGTTCCAGGGATATCATCGCTGACCGTATACTAGCCTTCCCCACATCCCATCAGGCAGGTTACATTACCGGTCTAATTGTGCTGTGCGCCTCGGTCGTGAGTGTTGTCCGCCACATATTGTCACGGCAAGATCATGTGCTCATCGCAGAACTACTTTGGAGTCCGCTGGTTTGGCGAATCCGAGTTCTTTTTCGCGCTCATGAAAATCATGCTCGTGGTCATCTTGTCCATCACGGCGCTCGTCATCGACCTGGGCGGAGCTCCCAACAAGGACCGTATTGGTTTCCGCTACTGGAAGAACCCGGGCGCTTTCGCACCATACTACGGCACTGGCGACCTCGGCAAGTTCCTTGGCTGGTTCACCGACCTCGTCCAGGCGGCCGGCTCGTACATGGGTATTGAGATGGTGATTGTCGCCGCTGCCGAGGTCAAGAACCCACGCGTGACGCTCAAAAAGGCCGTCAAGCGCCTCTTCTGGCGTATCCTCATCTTCTACGTGCTCCTCATCTTCCTCGTCTCCCTTGTGGTTCCATACAACGACCCCAAGCTCCTCCAAAGCAAGGGTACGGCCGCGTCGTCGCCGTTCGTGCTCGCCATGACCCGTGCAGGGATCCACGGTCTGCCGCACTTTGTCAACGCCTGTGTCCTCCTCTCGGCCATGTCGTCCGGCTCGTCACTCATGTACTCTGCCAGCCGTATGCTCTACGGCATGGCACTGCGCGGTTACGGTCCCAAGCTCTTTGCCAAGACCACGAACCGCGGTCTGCCGCTACCGGCGCTCGTCTTCGTCACCCTCTTCTACGGCCTCGCATACATGTCCCTCTCGAAGGGGGCGTCGACCGTCTTCAACTGGTTGTCCAACCTCACGGCCCTGTCCGGGTACGTCGTATGGGGCATGATCGGCGTCACGTACCTGCGCTTCAAGCAGGGTCTCGCGGCACAAGGTATCGACCGCAAGACACTGCACTACCACAACGCGCTCCAGCCGTGGATCGCATACTGGGTCATCATGTGGTCGGCCATCATCCTCCTCTTCAACGGGTGGGAGGTCTTCACAAAGGGCAACTGGGACCCGTCCAGCTTTGTCATTGCATACATCCCCGTGCCCATCTTCCTCCTCCTCATTGCCGGATTCTACATTGTCAAACGGCCCAAGCACCTCAAGCCCGAGGAGCTGGACATGTTCTCCAACATTCCCACAGACGAGATGCTCCATACGGAGGAGGAGGCGCCAAAGACGTGGTGGGGCAAGGTTCTCAGTTGGCTTTTCACATGAGTGGGTCAGGGAGGACGGAAAGTACCGACTGTATGTATGTGTGCGTGTGTGTGTATGCAGAGTGGATTGCCACAGGACGTGCAGCACGAGCGTCGGCCGCAAGGACGACGCCAACCAGAGTGCATTTTGTCTCTACTACTGTACGCCTAAGACCTTTCTCTCCCTTAGCCCAAGTAGCGACCGCAGTATCGGCAGTGTGGGGAGAACGGAGACCGGACGCAACCTCGAGTCAGTGGTGTAAACCTAACAGCGCTTACCAGACGGGAGGCAGCACATTATGGTGAATTCAAGTGTCAGCGGTGGTTAGGAGAGGCTAGGATGGGGTGTTTGGAGAGCCGAACAAGGCTCCTAGCCCTCTTAAGTATGCTGTGGGCGTCTACATGTTCACCGAGTCAGAATGTGGTCTTATCGAGGCTCTCGCACTCGCCTCGTGAACTTTCGGTTGCTCCGACGAGAGAAAGCTCATTTCACAGGCAGCTAGGGGTGGCGCTAACGATACTGCCCACAGAATTCTCAAGATACAGTACCGTAGCACCCTGCATGCTGACTGACAGAGCATTCGTCGCGTCCTTCATGTATCGTATGGCCGCGCGTGTGTGGAACTTTGGGAGCCTCGCCGCGGTAAATGTGGCCAAAATTGTCGGAAAATACCGTGAAATGTGACGTTCTGGCGGACCCTCTCCGGCATCCTCGACGAGCTCGCTCGGCGTAACCAATGCCACTTGCCGGCTTTGACATGCCTCTGACACCTCCATGCACGACTCCAAGGCGCCTGATCCGTCGACCAATCCACCTGCTCCAGTAGCGAGCTTAGCGAGCTCGCCACCAGGCGCGTCGTCACCCTCCCCTCCACCCTGATGGTCCCCGTCTGCGACGCACACTGCTAAAGGCTACATCTGGTCAAGAGTACAAGGCTACGGGTTATTCAATGGCAGAAGCACGGGCGAAGGTTTCTCTGAACCTGTCAGTTTGTGTATAAGCCGTCTAAACACGCCCTCTCGCGATGGTGGCAGCACGATGCCCATCGGCGGCGGCTGGTTTTCCGTCCGGAGCGCCTGCAGCATCTGCTCGCGCAGGTGCGGCGGCAGGTGGTTGATGTACCACATCTGCTCGTCCAGCCGCCGCTTGTCGCGCGTCTGGGCCATCATGGCCGACTCGGCGCGCCAGGCCCGGATACCGTCACAGTCGAGCGGGTCGTTGGGCGGCGCGGCCGCTTGCGGTAGCACGACGACCTTCTTGCCAAACGGGCCGCGGCGCTTGAGTACGCCTGTTTGAACGGGATTCTTCGGACGGTCCTTCTGTAAGCTGGCACCGGGAGGGTAGAATGGGCTGATGGGAGGAGCAGGACCCTTGGCGGCTTTGGGAGGTTTGGGAGCCTTGGGTGCAAGTGGAGGCTGTCGAGATGCAACGGGTCCGCTGGTAGACGGCCGATGGAGGAGGTGCTGGAGGTGCTGGTGCTGTGGGGGCACCTTGTGCATCTCGAATGACTGGAGTCGACAGTACGCGCAGCGCCCGTCCGGCGTGTTGCGGTAGCACGCAGCTGAGGTTAGTCAGCGCTTCTGAGCTAGCTGCTCCCCGAGACTCACTGCCTGATACAGGGCACGGCATCGTCCCGCCGCCTGGATAGTAGACTGATGGGGGGGTGAGTGCAAGTTGAAGTCGACTGTCACTTACAGGCCATCCCGACGGCGCGGCCATCATAAGTGAGCACCTCCGCCATGGCGATGAGACACTGTCAACACTGTCCCGTCCACTTTGGATGTTTTTGAGGTTGTCGCCCCGAGCGTGAGACCGTGCGCTGTGCATTCCTTCTCACGCTCCGTGCTTCGGATCCAGCCGCAGCACCCAACGCCACCAGTCGGTTACTCGGTTTCATCGCTTCGGAAAACTGCTACAGGCTATCGTCTACCTCATACCACGCGGCGTGGTGACGGGTCCACCATACATGATCCAATCGTGCTTGTCATACCACTCGCGCCTCGAATTGTCGTCCAGCTCGTCCCAGTGGAAGGGTTTGTTGGGCAGGTTGGCGAGAGGCGGTGCCTTGCGGGCGGCCTTCCTGTCCTCGTCGTCGGCCACCTTCTTAGCGTCTTTCTCCTTCTGGAAGGCGACAAACGCTTCGTATCTCGCCATAGGATCGGGGTTCCATGGGACGCCAGGGAGGGCGCCAATGTTGTCGTATGGGTGGCCGGTGGTCGAGGGCATAGACGCATAAGGGTTGGCCGTCGCGGTGGGCAGGGTTGCCATCTGGGTGTAGGGATTGGCGGCCATCTGCTGGAACGGGCCTTGCTGGTAAGGGTTCATAGCCGCCTGGCCACCCATGCTGGCGTACGGGTTCTGGACGCCGAACGGAGACGCGCCGAACGGAGACGCGGCGTAAGGAGACATGCCATAAGGAGAGGCACCAGCACCGCCCATACCAAACGGCAAAGGAGGCATGCCGGCCATGCCACCGAATCCGCCGAGACCAGCAGCGAGCCTCGCCTGGATGTGACTGCCGATTCCACCGGCCATTCCACCCATTCCCATACCCCCGCCACCGCCAAACACGGGCGGCTGGGGGCTAGGGAAGTGGCCCGTGTACTGGGCAGGTTCGTCGTCGTCGCCGGGGGTCCAAATCTCGTGTTCGACGAGGCAGGGCCTGCCGCAGTCGATGCAGGGGGCCTTTTGCGCCCGGAATGCGGCACGTCTCTGGTCCATTAGGGTGTGGCTGGGAGCCGAGCTTTGCTACGCACTCCTCGTCTGCATGCAGTACGGCTTGTATCCCATGTCTGTGTTGGCAGAGGATATGTGTTCGTGTGGAGAGGTAGGTAGGTGTTGAGGAGCGGTGTTGATTGTGAGTGGTATAAGTGGTGTGAAGGGGATGAGTGCTCGAGGAAGGCGAGGGAAGGAGGTGCGACACCATCACCCCCACGGATGATGATCACTTCCATGGAGCAAGCGTCAGTTTGGGGACAATACACACGCAATACGACCCCAAGGCCGCATGTCTAAGCTTCTTGGATCAGAGTGCGTGATGCATGTGTGCATGTATGTGTGTGTGTGTGTGCAACGAGGCCATCAGGTGGCCTGGCGCTTCTCTGGCAGCACGCTGCCGAAATGATCTGCTTCGGACTGCACGGCTAGCGCTGGGTGGCAAATCCCCGTCCACACTCTTTTACTGTGCTGATACATGGATTTGCGATTATGAGACAATAGACCCCCCCTCTTCCATACGCTATACACTCGACCTCGCTCCAGCCCCATTACTTCTTCTTGGCCCACTGCCCTGCAGGCGGGCCGCCGTCGAAGATGTACGTCACGAGCGCCGCAGTCTCTGGTGAAAAGCCAAAGTTCTTGCTGGGCCCCGCGTCCTTGACGGCCTTGTCTGCTGCGTCTTTGGCCTTTTTGGCCTCCTTCTTGCTCTTCTCCTCGTCGTCGGCCTTCTTCTTCTTGTCCTCGTAGTGTTTCTTGAGGTCGGCATAGAGTGTGCGGTGGTCGGGCTGCTGCGGTGGGGTGTAACCACCATAGAACCAGGCACTTGGGAGGCTTCGTTCAGGGGTGGCGTTCGACTTTGCAGTTGAGTCATCCACGTCTCCACTTACGGGTTGACTTGGGCCTGCAGGTGGGCCATCTGCAGAGCCTGCATGTACTGCATCTCGTTGGCGTACGGCGCATAGGCTGGGGGGTGGTCAGGCCTCAGGTCAAGAACGGATAGAGAGCCCACGGTTGGTGGCCGCGTAGGCATAAGGGTTGTACGCGTAGGGGTTCATGCTGGGGCCGTAGTAGAAAGGATAGTAAGGATTCATGACGGTTGGAGTGGTTGAGAGAAAGGCATGCACCGGCACTGCGGCAGCGACGCTGCGCAGACTCTCAAGTGGAGCGTGGAGTGGGACAGTGGGCACGTTCGGAAGCCACAGAGGTGGCGTCCACAGCGTAGCATGCTCGGCAAGCTCGCTGAGTCGCAGCACACGGCGTGCATCTAAACGAGGCTCCCTCGCACCACCCCACAGGGTCAGTAAAGCGCCATCAAAACGTGCAGGTGGCGCTCCTCGTTGATCGTTGATCGATCAGGCCCCGTGGCCATCACTCACCATGTACCTGCTGGCGACGAGGCGGCTGCTGGCAGCGTGCATGGCGACAATGCACAGCCCGGTGTCACGTATGGAGGTCAGTGTGATGCAGGTGTGCTCATGGTTCTGTAACGGTGCCACTGTTGCATAGATTCCTTTCTTTCCGTCATTCTTCCGACTATGGACAATGGCACGCTACGACTTGATGCTTAGCGCTTCCTCCTGGGGGGAAGGGGCCGGTCGTAGTCGAGGTCCCAGGCAACCGACTTCCAGCCGCGCGAGTCGGTGGACGAGCCGCTCGTGTCGTGCGGGTACGAGTAGGTCTTGGTCTTGGTCTCCTCGACGGAGTGGCCTTCCGGGTTGGTGGTCGTGGTGGTCGTGGTAACCGTCGTCTTCCAGGAGGGCATGGTGGCTGTTGCTTTTAGTTTTGGTTGGTACTTGAGAGGTGGAGTGAAGGGAGGTGGAGTGAAGGAAAGAAAGTGCTGGTGAGCAGTCCTTTTAAGCTGCCCAGATGCTGTCGTGTCGTCTTCACTCCCTCATAGTGCCAGACCGAAACAGGTGGATGGTCCATCAGCAGAGCTGTCGGTTACCTTTCACTGATCACTATGCGCGTGTACTCAGCGGACTGGGTTCTGAACGTCCATCAATTCGTTGCGGCCATCAGCGGCCATCACCTGCATGCCCGTGTTGGGTCGTGACATCCTGCGAATGATGTTGCCACCTGGCGCGCGCAAGTGATCCGTTCGTTCCCTTCTTTCGAGTCGACGACAGTCCGGTGCTAACAGCCATCACGTTGCTCACCGCACCGCTGAACCGCTGTTCGACCCACCGCCTGGAAATATTGACCACTTGCCCGTTGCGGCTCGCCACCGCCATCAATATGGCCTTATGTGCGCCTGTCAGTGGAGTGTTCAAGAGCACATGGGTTTGACGCTACTGCGTGTAGGTGCCACTGTTTGCATTTCTTGCACCTATCTACTCTCTGTCTCCTCATGCTGCTCATATTCCCTGTTTTTGACGCCTCGGTTTCTAGGTTTTCTTGTCACATTCTCATTCTGTTTTTGGGTGTTTCTCGCCGTTTTATCTTTCATTTCGAAAATCCACAGTGGCACACTTTGAGAGCCTACTAGCGGCGGTACTGGCCGTTGCCGAGGTAGTAGTACCCGTCGGTGCTGGAGCCATAGGACGACTTGGTGAGGACCGAGCCAGAGCCGCTGGAGCCGTAGGACCTGGACGAGTAGCTTGAGGGGGCGTACGAGGAGTAGGACGACGACGACGACGACGACGACGAGGGAGCGTACGATGAGTACGACGAGCTGCTCGACTTGATGGCCGGCGCGGACGTGTGGCTCGACTTGTAGATGGTGGTGGTGGACATCGTGCTACCCTTGTTGGTGAGGGTGATCGAAGCACCGGGAGAGAGGTTGATCTCGATGGCCATTGTTCTTGAGTGTTGTTGAAGGAGGGTGAGGAAGAAAAGAAAACAGTCCAGGCAGCGGGTCAGCTTTTAAGGCATCAGACGGGTGTCAACAACCCCAGCAGCCCTCTGAGTCAAAGCAAGCCTTGGAAACCACGAGGAGGCTAGGGGTGTGTGTCCTTGGGGTCTAGTGCCATCACGTTCATCACCGCTCCTCTTCCGCCTCCATCCTCTCCACTGGTACTCTCAAGAGACTCTTGGGCTTGAATCCCTGCGGCGGGTTCTCGCAAGGTATCCACACACCGCAGAAATAGCACACCAGCGTCCTGTCGCCTTTCAGTATCGGGTCGCAGGTACCTGCTCATCAGCTCACTGCCCACCATCCATCACTCGCGGGTTCTCATTGCTTCCCACAAGCAGCAACCTACCGCCTTCGTTCCGGCCATAGCCGCCTCGACAGGGATACTTCCACCACTGTCGGCGGTCGAAAATCGTCATGGTGCGTGCGTACGTGATGGATGACAAGGAGACAGCAGAAGGGAGCCTTCGAGGCTGGATCAGTTGTGGTGCCGTGCGTGCGTGCGAGGCCGGCGCACACGTCCGGCGCACGGACATCCCAAGAGCGCCAACTCAGGCCGTCGGCGCTGTTCTCATGGCTGCGGACGGAAACTTTGCAGCGAAGCAGGTGGCATGCGGTTTACAAATTCTCCTACAGGCTGGAGACGGACAGGCAAGTCGGGAGACGCATGCTAACAAGTCGCCAAGCGATGGTGGAGGGCTGTGAGACTCGTGGCCACCCAACCGCTCACGCTGATACCTCTGTTACCACCGTTCGTAAAAGACCATGCACAGGTGGAACTTTTCGCAGGCATCCGAGTATCCACTCTCTCCTGCAGTGTAGCGGGGAGTTGCAAAGTCTGGTCCTCCCTTGGTACAGTGGGCGGCCCGCGGTAGAGTTGCAGATAGCTATTCAACGGCGGGTGTTTCCACGGGTGGACGGCATGCGTCTCGAGGCTTGAAGGGCCGAGAACGGGCCAGGCCGTCAGGGAGGGCATCTATGAGGGCAGAAGGGGCCCCACGTCCTCGCATCGAGTCTTGTGGCCCCTTGTCAAGGTCCTGGGTTACAGCGGGTTGTTGCAGAAGCAACAAAACCAATGGCCTTCATGGTACGCGAGTGGGACGCAGTGCTCTATTCCTTCCGTCAGCGGTCGATGTCAGTGTCAAGGCCCTGCTCGAGCTTGTCCGACTCACTTCCGCGGTTCACTCTTGTCCAGGGCATGCCGTTGCAGAGGTTGAAGTACTTTTCTGGCGGGCAGTGCGGCACTGGTGGTTCCGGTGGGCATGCGTGGGTACAGTGCATCATGCTGGCAGGCTTGGGGAGGGGTTGCTGGGGATGGCTGGACGAGCTCAGTGACATGAGTAGACTTGAGCGCCTGAGGCGACGTGCATATGTAGGCAAGCGCTTCTCCAGCATGGTGCTCTGCTCGGAGGGTACCCCCAGACTCCGGACCCCTCGGTCGTCTGTCTAAGCGGAGGGGGGTTGGAATGGTGAGAGGGGTGGTTTCTGCACGGGCCTCCTATTATTTTGTTTGTTTTTTCAGCATTTTCCCCCGTGGCCAGTTCCTGTGGCGTTGTTGACATGCCACACGACCCTCGACGGCGCCGGATCCCAAGAACGCGGTTGAAAAATTACCAGATAGCCAACAATCCCAACCGCATATGCATTAGGTCCCTGTATGGCACGATATCTAGAGCGCTAGCACTGAAGGTGGCAGAAGTGACAGCGGTTCTGACCATGTGTGTCGCTTGCGGGCGGTTTGCACGGTTCTGAACCTGTCAGCTGGAACCATTCCGCAGTCACATTTCTCAAATAGTTATTCCGCATACGTACGACCCTTGTTAACCCCTGCGACGGTACCTAGGCAGAGGATCCAGCGGTCGTCTTCCTCAACCTCTGGAGTGCGTGGCCGCATGGCGACGAGAGATGTATTGAGCGAGAACGCGTTGAGAGACATGGTCGAAGGCTTCTCAACTCGAAACATGAAGGTGATGAAAAGTTGCTGCCTTCGGTTCCGTAGTTTGTGCTTTACATAGATTCTGACGCTGAGAACTGACGCAGCCGTCTTGCGGTGGACGTCAGCCACGGTGTGCCACGCAAGGGCCGCGGGCCTGTTTCGAGTGTGGGTGCGTGTTGTGTCCTCGCTGGCAGCAATAGTGCCGTGGCGGTCAAGAGGGCATTGTGTGGGTTGTAGCCTGTGCCATCGCGTGCTCTGCAGTTTGCACCAGTCTCCTATCCGTCGCGATCGGTGCACGGGGGGACACCCATGAAGAGAACCCATATCCGACACTGGAGTGGAGTTGGGAGGGGTAGAGCGGTCGGTTTCATCTTGCCATACACACAGCAACCCCTTTGCGCAAGCGTCCGCTCGCTGCCCTAACCCCAATATCCCCGTAATAATCTTCTCCTCGGGGGTTGGCGCTCCTTGTCACCGACCTTCACCATTGCCCTGCACGTCCACACAGCCCATGGTTCCTCCAGGCGATTAGGAGCCCTACAAAGGGATGTCATGAGCATTCGAGGGACCAATGCGCACTTGGGTCCCCGGCCCGAGAGTTTTTGACATCGGCTGTTTCCGAACGCGTCCACCTGTGCGCTATGCAGGTGTCAGAGGGGGCGTGTAGACCTCTCAGACGTCCAACTAGAGGCCCTTGTAACAGAGGATGGCAGTAGAATTCATTCCTAAAGGGCAGACTGATTACCTCCGGACCAACTCCGTTCCGTATGTACTATCGCCACATCACGGTCAAGCAGTCACGAAACAGACATTCATCTATGCTACAGTACAAGAAACCCAACGTGGGTGTATATGTTGATGGATGACAGTTTGAGCCGACTGTTTACATCTGTAGACCGCAGTAGCTGCAGACCACGGCGCCGTTGGATAGATAGGATTTATAACAAGGGCCTTGTTGATCAGCGAAAGCGCGGCTTGACTGAGACCATATTTTGATGGGACCATCATTTCAATCAAACTTACGGCCCTTGTTAAGGCCAGAGAGGGGGTGGCCGGGGCAACTGATAAACTTGATCTTGAAATCACCCATTGTACGGGCTATTAGGAAGGAGGGGAGAGGAGGAGACGGCGGGAAGAGGAGTCCCTGGCGAGGGGAGGGAGGGAGGGAGGGAGGGTGGGCGAACTTGCGATGGTGTTCGAGTCAACCATTAATATATGTCTCTCGTCGACCAACGCCAACCCGCGAGGGTCTGTTTGGGTTGCAAGCACCAATGGCGCTGTGCAGAGGAGGACAGCAAGTATGCTGAACAGTGTGCTGAACTCCTAGAGCCCCTCGTACGAAGCGTCGAGCAAGGCATTCGGGTGTGCCTTACTTGGCTTCTCCCCAAGAAAGCTGCAGGCTTTCATCAGCCGGTGTGAAAGAATGTTTGGCTCTGTTCTGCTTCTCTTTCAAAGGAGGTCACCTTTCACTCCCCTGCGACTCGTACACCAAGGGTTCCGACTTTTACGCTCTTGAACAATAACATTCCACACGCGTTCGGTGGTGAACCAATATTTGACCCCTCTGGACGTTCCTGGCCGGCCAGTGGCTACATCCGTTCGATGTCTGAAAGTGAGACATTGGGTCCAGGTCCGCGGGGTGATAGGCCTGTGCGTCACCAGTCACCGACCATATAACAAGTCCGCTGGGGCCGTTCTCCATCTGACATGGCGTGGCCTAGACTCTGTCCTGTGCCTGCTTCAGCTATCTGAAAGTTGAGCGGAATATCTTTCAAGAAGTTGACCGAAGGAGGTCGTTCCATGTTCCAGGCAGGCACCGCGCACCGGGCGTCATCCTTCGTGTAATGTTGCACGATGAGAAGAACCCGACATGGGGTGAGCTTACAAGATACGGCCGTTGAGTGCCAATGGGTCAGGATGTCTGTCTGGGGGGTCCTGTGGGTCCTGGTCAGGGGACTGTACAATGGCAAGGGCAGAGCAGTGGATCAAGGGGTCCGCGGAGGTCTACTTGCACTTTCGTGTGCATCACCGTCACGCGGCTGTCGTTGCATCGGGGTATCGGCTGAGTCTGTCGAGGTCACTGGCCCACTGGCCGGACTGGCAGTGGAAGCCTCCGTCCATGCACGACTTGGCCGTTCTTTGCCTCTTTCGACAACTCACACACGGTTCATCACCCGGGAAATTAAACGCCATTTTCGGTCACTAACTCGGCCAGTCGTTTCAGGTTACTGCAGAGACACATTCTCATCATCGACATGGGGGCCCTCCTAACAAACCACTGCTTCACTGCTCGTGAGTGCATCAGCTATCTCATGAATTCCCGCACACTAAGGAAAGGTATGATGGGGCCTAAGGGATACATTTTTGGGTAGATAATACAGCTTGTCCGAGTCCGAGTACTAACGATCCACCAAGTTTATACTTGTTCGCGGCAGTAGACGCAAAGGTAACCGCCACTCCAGCCGTCCCAACGTGGGATGTGTGGTTCTGCAATAGTCAGGCTTGGCCTCACCATCACTGTCATAGCCCATACTCACGGTTGCGGTTACGGCCCGTCCAGTCACCGTAGCACATGCGGTGGCGGCGGAGGCGTGGGACATGGATACCAAACATGGTAGACGTAGATGCGCGCTGGGGTGATGGGCTGGGAGTCCGATGCGATTGTCAGAGGGCGGGTTATACATACATCGCTCGACTAGCCAGACATGTCTGGCTTTATGTCATCACCACCAAAGGACCCCCGCAGGCCGCAGCTGTGCCACACTGATGGATCACTGAGTGTCAAGACGAATGATGGCAGGGGTCAATGTCGGGTGTTGCAGCGATGCCACATCACCATCAGTACAAGGGGTCTCAAGACACTGTACAGCATCGTAACAGCATCGTATGAAGAGTAGGAACGGTGCTAGCGGGATATCTGGTCCATTGTTCGTACGTGAGTGAGACCTACATGCAATGCAGACAGCTGTGAAGTGGACGCAGTGAACCGCCTGGTGCATCCCTCACGCTACGTGCCGGCCACCACCTTCCAGACGCTCGACGCTGGGACGCTCGATCCACACGGCTCTCACAAACCCCAGGTTCAGTGCCGGCGACTGCAGAGGTCAGTCGGGCTGGGGGTTAAAAACAGGCCTCCACACGCCACTCAACAGTCACTTAGACAGCCCCGCTACGTGTTGCGAAGAAGCAGTCGCATACACCGATATATGTACAGCAACTTGGCTTGTCCGATCAGGTGCTGCATATGAAGTGACACTCAGGGCGTGGTAATGCACATCGGGACCTTCACTTAGGTTTTGAAGTTGGACTCCTGTCCGACTGATATAACCTAGGACTTGTGAGATTGGAATCAAGGAATTAGATGTAAAACATCGACAGAGGCGCGAGAGCTAAAGGCACTCTTTGATGGAACTCTATGTACAATCAGTAACAAACATCAGGCTAGAGTCTTCGGATGATAGTCCAGTCGATGGCTCGCCCTCTACTGCTTGAGATAGTTACCTGGTTGATCCTGCCAGTAGTCATATGCTTGTCTCAAAGATTAAGCCATGCATGTCTAAGTATAAACAAATTCATACTGTGAAACTGCGAATGGCTCATTAAATCAGTTGTAGTTTATTTGATGGTATCTTAGTTACGTAGTGGGCCAACTAACTTGAGGCTGAGCGGTACTTTGGGTTCAAATCCTCCTCTCAGATATAGTCGCTCGCTAGCATATTCGTTAAAGTGCCCTGGGATTAAAGAACTACGTATATTACCACAACGGCCGGGGTTCGAGACCAGGAGATCGAAACACGAACTACGTATATTACCGATAAGTGCCGGAGTTCAAAGTAGATCTGTGAACCGTAATACAAACAAACAAACATTAATAGAAAGTAATAAACACTGGCCAGTGTTTTTGCGACTCTGGTCGCAGCCGAGTGACCCTTCTCGAGATCCGGACCTTCTGATCCACCTTCTCCGGGATGCTAGAGGTGAGAGTGGAGGTGGGAGGGGACGTCACGGGTGTGGCAGTGGACGGCCTGCTGATGCTGATGCTGATGCTGGTAGCACCCTGTGCGAGTCGTCTCAATCTCACAGACCATGTCGTTGGCCACAAAGAGTTGGTGGGCGGGGCAAGGTCACTAACTGGGGGTTGCGTATAATGAGAGTGGGTCACGTGATGGTGACGCCTACATGGCCAGAGGGTGGTGTGCCTTCTTGGCTGCTCGCCGTCCTTGTTGGCGGAGTCGTCGAGCGCCTTGTGGTCCGTGACTTCAAAGGGCGGTTCGCTCATCTTGATGTGGTTTTGGATTGAGTGAGAAATAGGATGTTTCTTTGAGCAAGACGTGGGACAAAAGGCTGAACAGAGCTCGTGAAGTTTGTGATCGTCGCGAGCGAGTGCAGAGTTTCGACCGAGTTGTCTGTGGCAAAGGGGGCGCAAGACATGAACTCTGACAACTGGGCAGTAGGGCGTGTGCGGAACGTACATCCCTCCTGTGAGGCTGTGCTGTAAGAGGAAGAGAACCCCTGGCCGCTGGACTGACAGTCGCAACAAAAATACCGCACAGGCGGGCTGACAACGGGGCGCTGCTTGCCCCTGCCCGTGAACCAGAAGGCCTCTTTCGTCGCAGTCCCTTCTGTTGGATCTGCTGCACTGACACACGTCGTTGCATGTTAAAGGCCGAAGAAGCCCAGCAACGGGTGTGCGCCCCTCGTAATGCAGCCCCGGCCTCTGGTGTACTTAACCGGTTCCATCCACCGCCTCGCCCTCTTCCATCCACTCCTCCCACCTCCAACATCATCCCTCATATGCTCCCATCCACAACCACCATTCCCCTCCTTCCTTCAACACTACTGGCCACTGCTGCCCACTGTACCCTATATCACCCAAAACGTATGTGCAAGTCTGCGATTCCCTGTTCTTTGCGCAGGTGCACGGAGATCTGTTTACTCCTTGGATGTGTGAGACTAACGCTCAGTGTCATCGGACAGGGAGATGACCTCTTCCAATCCCAAAGAGTTTCTTGTTTTTGAGTTGCAGGGATTTGAGATCGTTCATCTCAACCCCAAGGCTCAAGAAAAAGAAACCGAGCAAGAAAAGGAAGATGTCGACGAGGTGGAAGACGACGATCACCATGGCTTCGGTGGGGCGCTTCCCCTTGTCGACGAGGACGAGAATCCACACGATGCGCCCATCAACGGAAACATCGCAGAGTCGGAGGATGACCAAGAGGAACGCGCTCGTCGCGTGGACGGCCTCAGCAAGTTCCTCAAGCACATGGATGTGCTTGAGACCCGCGAGTGCGGCAAGAATTGCGGCGGTAAGTACCAGCATCAACCCAGTGTCATCCTCCACGTTACTCCCAATCTCTTATGCATCGTTGGTGCTAAATCCCCAGGTATCCACTACTGTCTCTCTTGGCGCCACCGCCAAACCACCAAGGTCACCGACGACCTCTTCAACGTCGCCTTTGGTGAGTGAACGTCCATGTGGCGATTGCTTCGGCACAATGGCTCGTTTGGAGGCGCCGTCTTGGCGTGTGGCCCGGTGGCCCGGAAATAGCACACGTGGCTCTCACCGCTTCTCGTGTCTCCCGCTTCGTGACCGTTCCAGTGCCCAGAGAGAGGACAGATGAGGATATGGCTGCAGGAGCGTGGAATACGCGCGCCGCATGTATGTGAATGGCCACTGACACCAGAACAGACGAGCGTCTCGTCCCTTGTGACAAGATGGGCGACCCCTACTGCCTCCCGTGCCTGGAGCACATCGACTCGGCGAAGACCACGCCGGAGACGATTCTCCACATCCAGCGCACGCGGCTGGCATCAATCCGAGACCGAGACGTGCGCAAGTTCGAAAAACTTGCTGCCAAGCTCGGCCGGCAACAACAACCCCTGTCGACCCCCCTCACGCAGAGGGACATCGACGCTGCGCCATGGCTCCGCGGCGCAGACATCCTTCCATTGGGTTTGAGTCCGTCACTGTCGTCTACGCCTTCGAGCAGCGGCAGCGGCAAGTGCTCGAACCGGATGGCCGAGTATGCCGACAAGCGCGCGGTCCTGAGCGTGAACCGTGCGTCGGTCGACCAGGTGGCCCTCGTCAGGCTCACCGAGCGCGGCAAGATTTGCTTGTCGCACACCGCCGACGGCATCCGCGTCGTCCCCCTCGCCTACAACAAGGGCAAGCGAGGACTCTTCGGGGTTTTTTTTGACCTCTACCTGGTTGGCGTTTCGGCCCACCAGGCAGGTGCCGACCCTCGAGTGCTTGACGAGATTGCCGACCTCCTCAAGTCGATGAATGCGGTCAACGTCATGTACGCTAAACCGCACCTCGCCACCCGCCAGACATTGGATCTGGCACAGAGGCTCGAGGGCGCGTTTGGTAAAGAGTCGACCGCCACCGTCACCGGCTGGCCTCAAGACCGCCCAACCGTGGGCGCCCGCCTTATCCCCGTGGCAGACACTCTGGGCAAGTACAACCGTATCACCGGTCGTCTCGCCCATTATCCGAGTGTTCTGTGGGTGGCCGACCTCGAGGCGTCGCACCTCACCGACTTCATCGGTGTCATCGACGAGCTCGAGCTTCGGGAGAACTGTGCCATTCCCAGGTGCACAGACTCCCGCTTCCCAGCCGTCTGGTGGGAAGCCACCGAGGCCGAGATGCTCGTCCTCGCGCAGCGCGCCCTCTTCCGCGCCGTCGACCTCTGCGACGGCGGTGCAAAACGTCGCCAAGCCGGCAAGCCACCCGTCGAGTACGAGGGCATATCTGTGCTGACGGTGGTCTTCTCCTGGTGCCTGCACCACACGCGCCACGGGGGCCGCGACATCCTCAGCGGCCTCCCCTTCCACTTCTCGTGTGCGCCACTGTCCCCGACTCTGGTGGCCCACATTACCCACGGCACCCCCTTTGCCTCGGGTTTCACCACCCGAACCCCAAACACGTTGAGCCAGTTCGAGGAGGCCCGTTGCAACATCCGGCCCGAACCCATTACCTCGAACTGGCTCTCGTCCGACTGGAGGTACGCCGGCCTGCTTCACTTTTTTTCCACCATCCAACCAATGGTGCAGCACAGGCTGGGCAAATGGCAGGCCAATGGCCACCTTCGCGACCTCGTTCTCCCGGCGACCTTCACCATGTCGTCGGCTACCGAGGCCGGCTACCGAGGCCGCCTACCTCAAGAACTCGCTCGTCTGCTTCGAGCGCGGTCGCGGGCCTGCTCCCCGCCTCGCCAAGGGGGTGGCCCACGAGCTGTGGACGCGCATGGCGTACTATACGCCCGACCAGTACGTCGCGTTCGAGCGCGAACGCCTCGTCGACATGGTTGGTGTCCGTCTCCCTGGTGTGGTCGAATCCTGGACGTCCGCTCGCCCCATCTCAACAAGATGACGAGGGGCAACCTGCCACCGAAGGCCGTGTTTTCCGCGCAGTGGGCCCGCAAACTGTTCATTGAGGGCCTGAACGCGCGAATGGCGTTCTTTGAGGCGGGCGTCCAGGAGGAACACGACCACAGAGCCAACGATGAGCGTCTCGGCCGCGAGCAGCAGGAGCGACGATACCGGGAGGAGAGGCGAAAGCGCGCACGAGAGCTCCGCGAGGTCGAGGAGAGGAGGCTGGAGCTCCTGGAGCTTCATGGCCACGTAGACCTTGACAAGATCTACCAGGAGCTCAAGACCATCGACGAGAACCGGCCTCCTCAAGGCCCGTACATCCGTGTTCCCGCTACGGAGGCGGAGTGGCAAGCCCATAGGCAGACCTTGGCCGCCATTAATTGCCCCGTCGTCGACGCTCGTGGTGCGCCTCTCGCAGCCAACACCACGTGGCAGCCGAGCCTGCCGCGCCACATGTCTCGTCCAGCCTCACGTCGTGAGCCTTGTACCTTGGCCGAGTTTGATGAGTGGGAAGAGGAGAGGAAGCTGTATCGCGAACGGCTGCGCGACCTCATCGGGGACGTTTGGTATGTACATAGCTTGCTCAGGGTAGAAATAGCCTCCGAGTGCACTGCACACCGGCCTGTTCTTCATGCACGCAGAGCCCCGTTGGAGTCTTCCGGCCTTCTTCTCCTTGTGGTATAGCTAGATGCACCAGAACATCTGCTGCATAAGTCGGAACCAATGTCCTTGAACCCGGGGATGTTGATGGCATAGGGTCGTTGTCGTCGTCGTCGTCAGAGTAGACGGAGTCTTCAAGTTCTTCGTTGTACACGAGAGACTGCATTTCGTGCTTGGATCCAGTGTAGTTTCCCTTGCGGACACGGTAAAGCTGAATGGCAGTGTCCATGTCGCGGTTGGTGCCGATAAACGACTCGCGGGAGTATTGCACAAGCTCGGCCTGGGTGTACTTGGAAGTGATGTTGGTCTTTTTTTTTTTTTTTTGGCTGCTTTGCGTTTTGAGGGTGATATGTCAAAGTGACATCTTGCAGTGTGCACAGCACTGGTTATCGTGAAAAAACGGTGGGGAAAGATCGTCGTGAACGAGCTCGGAGTTTCGACTTTGGCCTCCTGTGGCTAAGGGGGCGCAAGCCTACTGGGACGGCATCCACACAAGCAAGCAAGCAAGAAAGATTTCGCTCGAGATATTTAAAGAGAATTCTCCAGCGCAAACAAGAAATTATCCAGCGCAAACAAGAACGGAATGGTGAAGCTGCGTTAGCTGCTAAAATATATAAATCGAGAAAATGCGCACCAATTGAAATAATTGAGGGGAGGTTGGCCGTGGGGTGGAGGGTCTTGCCACTAACATGTGAGCTTACGAGCACGCTCAAGTCTCACGGCATGTCACGCTCGCGCACCTATTTCCAGAGCACAGAAATTACAGAAAGATGCCACTGGCCACCGTGCACCGGGGCTGCCAAAATGCCAAAAACGCAGCTAGACGCTTGGGCGCGCCAACTCGATCTTTCACTACACTTTCACACCTCCATCAAAGCATACAAGAAATGAGTGTCACCATCATCCACCACATCGACTCCAACGGTAGGTTGACGACAATGACATGAACAGTGAGGCTGAAGCGAACCAACAGTCCGCACTGTGTCGCACGAGTTGAGCAAGATTGGAATGGACGGCCTTGTCTGGCTCTTTGGGCCTTGCGGTCAACAATGCTCAAGGTGAGCTACTACTCTTTGGGCCTTGCGGTCAACAATGCTCAAGGTGAGCTACTACTATGGAACCAGGATCCACTTGCTAATGTCTGAAGAATGCGTGGTTACCCTTGGTGCGTGTCGATTGTTGTCACGGACACGATACTAGTCGACTAGGTGGTAGGCAGGAGAGCAGTAGTAGCAATGTAGCTCCTGTGGATGCAGATATGCTTGAGAGAACGTATAAGGTAGACTGGAGATGATACATTTGCTAGAGAACTAGATAGGTGTTACAGTGTGTATATATATGGTTCCCTAGCTCTGTATCATGGTGCGGTCCGAACCCAGGATGGTTCGGATGGAACCTATAGAGGTTCAGACGGAATCTATACAGATTTACTATATTGATCCCTAATGATATGGCCTAAGGTAATGTCCCGACTGTGACAATTGTTGTCCATGCCTCCATGGCGCGAAGACGCAGGCGGCGACTGTGTCGGCACCTGTTGTGGTGGGTCAAGCTCGAAATCATTCCTGATGCCCATGGATTCTCGTCGACATACAGATGGCAAGATCACTTTCATTGTCCACCCTCAGTCTGGTGGCGTTGCAACTGGGCTAGTGTCATCCCCGCGGACAGTGAAGTGAGCTGTCGGATCGCATGCACCCTGACTTTCAGGAAAGTACACACGGCCCACGGCATCCTCTGCCTTTCCGAGATTGAGTGAATCCAAAAACGAGCATGCGGGGTAGCGTAGTGTAGGCATGCAGGGCGGCCTCCTGATTAAAAGAGCTGCAGAACAATGTCAAGTGAGCGAGCAAGGAGGGAACCTCCGGGAACCTCTCTCGGCAATCACGGGTCGTTGCGTGGGCTCCCGATGGCTTGCGAGAACGGCCTCGTCGTCGTAACTTGTATGTACACACCGGAACAGCCTCTTCTCAGAGCTTTCAGAAAACCACTTCACTACCTACTTGCCTTCGAACGAGTAGCGCAGATGAATACCGGCTTGACGGTGACCCTGCCAACTTCGTCACATAGTCTGAACCTGGAGTGCCAGCCAGGCACGAACTGTGACACCGGGATGTCCGTGTTTTCAATTGAGTAGATTAGGAACAGCTCCTAATGCATTACAACCACCGTTTCAACACCCCCGGGAATAATTGCTTCGGCGGTTTGGTATCTCTCGATCCACCAGCTGTACGTCTGTCGGTCAAGTGTCCATAAATCATGACAATTGTGCAGTAGGCCGTATGCGCACGATGACTCGCTCCTGTGTTGCATAGGAAGAGGAAGGTTGAGATGATCGTCGCGACGAGACAGCATCACAGAAGTGACAACAAAAGTCCTGATGGCAAGTGCCACAACGGAACCAAAGCGGCGTTTCGAGTCACTCTCAGTCGAAAAGACACCTACGGCACACCCTGCCACTCCGCGCCCTCGCTGCCTTCCGGACCACTCCTCGACGACTTTCACGCACCCCTCAACTTCTAAAATCATCACCTCAAGATGAAGCTCAACGGTTCGTGATAGCCGCTCAACAGCGGACACCGCTCGACCAAAAACGACACCGATCCGTCGAGGAATGCCGCCGCAAAAACGTTGGAACCACCGCAGATCTGGAAGGGGCGCAGGACATTCGTCGGGAGGAGAATGTCGTCCTGGAAGAGAGGAGTGAGCGCGGCGTCCATTGCGATGGAGTGCCCGTCTGCGGTGGTTCGACAGACAAAGCGGCGGCAGCGAGAACGGAACGGCTGGTTCGATCTTGGACGGGACAGCGGTGTCCTTGTGTTCGGCGGAACTTTGTGTCGTGTCAAGTGCTGACGATTTCAGTCGCCAACCCGGCCACTGGTGCCCAGAAGCTCTTCGACTTCGAGGACGAGCGTCGCGTGTGAGTGCTTCATTGTACCCACAGGATATCTCGAACAAGCCAGGCCCGCCAGCAAGTTGGGACCGTGAAACCTGCGCGGTTGGCCTTGTCTTGTGCGAGAATTCTTGGGGCGCCAACTTTTGTGTGACTCGGAAGTGTCATGTGCTGACCTGTCCTTAGCCGCGTCTTCTACGAGAAGCGCATGGCCCAGGAGGTCGCCGTCGACTCGCTCGGTGACGAGTGGAAGGGCTACGTCCTCCGCATCACCGGCGGTAACGACAAGCAGGGTTTCCCTATGAAGCAGGGTGTCCTCCTTAACCAGCGTACCCGCCTCCTCCTCTCGGACGGCCACTCGTGCTACCGCGCCCGCCGCTCGGGTGAGCGCAAGCGCAAGTCGGTCCGTGGCTGCATCGTCGGCTCGGACATCCAGGTCCTCTCGGCCGTTATCGTCAAGCAGGGCGAGAACGACATTGCCGGCCTTACCGACACTGTCCTCCCCAAGCGCCTTGCCCCCAAGCGCGCCACCAAGATCCGCCGCTTCTTCAACCTCTCGAAGGAGGACGACGTCCGTGCCTACGTTGTTCGTCGTGAGGTCGAGACCAAGGCCGGCAAGAAGTACACCAAGGCCCCCAAGATCCAGCGCCTTGTCACCCCCCAGCGCCTCCAGCGCAAGCGCCACCTCCAGTCGCTCAAGAAGCGTCGTTCGGAGGCCCAGAAGGAGGTCAAGGCCGAGTACGACGTCGCCGTCGCCAAGTACCAGGCCGAGCGCAAGGCCACCGCCGCCGCCGTCCGCGCCGCCAAGAAGGCCAAGTCGGCTTAAGCGACTTGCTCTTCTCGAGGGCGAGTGGGATGTTGTGCTTCTGGTGTCTCTTTCCCTCTCATCCGCCAATGTATAGCATGCAATGACATTGGCTGTATATGCCTATTGGGGTCACGAGCGCTGTGCGTAGGGAGAGCGCGTGCACCGGGCCCGGGTGCTGTGACTGCGCGTTCTCCGGACTGACCTGCAATTCTCGGTACGGCTTGGCTGGTGGTCCGCGTGCGATCGCGTGCAAGAGTTTGGCGTAAATTCTGAAGTTTGATCCCGTCCGAGACCCTGTCGAATCTGTGTGCAAGTTGGGTGGCGACAACGGCTTGCCCAGATGCTCGCCGTCGTCGTCGACTCTGGCAACATCAACGACCGCATAGCGTAGAGGACACGGGTCTGGCATTTTGGTGTGGATGTACAGTACTAGTAGATGTGGCAGGTTGGGATTGGCCTCTTGTTGTAACTGGGCTGTCAACTGGGCTGCCAACCGACGAATCAAGCTGGTGCCACAACACGCTGTGGCAGCCAAAGGATGATCGGCGTGGCAGACACCCACAGAGCCAGATACCGGGGGGGAATGCAGTGACTTGCAGCTCCAACGTATGCATCGATGCATGTCTGGGCCGCCAATGTGCCATGCATAACAACTAGGAAGGTCATGAACGTCACGTAGACGGCATGTTGTGACGACCGTGGGAATCCTGACCGCCTGGAGATATCGCCGCAAGTGCCGACAAACGAGGCAAACTGGAATCACACCCCGTGCACCCAGCGTGTGCGGTGGGTGCGCGCGTGCGCCGTTTTTCACTCTTTCAACACCATTCGACAGGACTTCTTCATCCTTCAACTCGACCACCACCACCCCCCAAAAACCCCAAATTTATCAAGATGGGTCGCATGCACTCGTGAGCATCCTCACGGCCGTCTACTCGAAAGCGGCGTCCGCGCGCTTTGGAGAACCGACTGTCTCAAAACCTTTTCAATGGGGACGAGAACGAGGACGAGGTAGCTGACTGTCTCCAGCAAGGGCAAGGGTATGAGCGCTTCGGCTCTCCCCTATCGTCGTTCGCAGCCTTCGTGGTCCAAGGCCACCGCTGAGGAGGTCGCCGACCAGATCTTCAAGCTTGCCCGTCGTGGTCTCTCGCCCTCGCAGATCGGCGTGATCCTCCGTGACTCGCACGGCATCCCCCAGGTCAAGTCGGTCACCGGCAACAAGGTTCTCCGTATCCTTAAGACCAACGGTGAGCAGTGCAGGCGAGGCGAGAAACAAGAGTAGCTGGATGCGCTTGCGCGGCAGTTTTTGTTGTCCCGTCTTGACCCCCCTCCAAACCCCTTTGCTGACCTTTTAGGCCTCGCCCCCTCGATCCCCGAGGACCTCTACCACCTCGTCAAGAAGGCCGTCTCGGTCCGCAAGCACCTCGAGCGCAACCGCGCCGACAAGGACGCCAAGTTCCGCATGATTCTCGTCGAGTCGCGTATCCACCGCCTTGCCCGCTACTACATCAAGAAGCAGCAGCTCCCTCCTACCTTCAAGTACGAGGCCGCCACTGCCTCGACCCTTGTCGCCTAAACATCTTGCTTTTAAGCAAGATGTTTAGTGTCGGCTGTAATGTCTATACGCAGGGATGGATTCATTCATCACGCTGGCTTCTTGCTGGTCCTCGCGTACGTGCGGCCCTAGTGGCTTTTGCACACAGACTTACGGTACGCACACCCCCCTTGGGGCGACTGACTACTCACAGCGTGCTGTGTTGGGCAGCCGCCGGTACTGATCATTGTAATTACGATGCATTGTTTGGTGTTGGGAAGTAGATTAAAAAAACGATGCAGGAGCAGTTGCAGTTGGGTTGAGAGAAGGGATGCAAAGTTGGTGCCTGCTACCACCGAGCATCTGCGGCTAGTGCGGCCACTGGCGTGACATACGCCTGTGTCCAGCATCCGCTGCATCCAAGATATAATAGTTCCAGTACCATACAACAATCCACGACGTATTCGTCGCTATTATAGTACCACTCTACGCCTTGAGAGCCTGCTGCGCAGCCAGCTCCCCACCTTTAACCGTCGCGGGCGTCTCCGTCTCGTCAGCACCAAGGCCCGCGCGCACCTCTGAATCGTTCAGACGCTTGGAAAGGGCCCGCCCAGCCTCGCGACGCTCGAGCAGCTCGATAAACGTCTTGCGGTGCAGATAGTTGAGGCCCTGCAGCGCGTGGCGGCCGACAGAGTACGACATGATGGTGCACATGAGGTCCAGGGCGTCGTTGCGGACCTTGGGGAGGGGGTGGAAGAGGCCGTTGGCAATGGGGATCAGGCCGCCAAAGTGAATGGGGAGGTAGGCGAGGAGCTCGACGACCTGGTCGTACGTCTGCACCTGGCGGACCAAGGTGGCGAACAGCAGCTCAGCCTCCTTGGTGGACATGGTGCGAGTCATACGCAGGCGCTTGATGTTGTGGAGTGCATCAAAGCCGCGGATGGGGGCGTGCTTTTGCTCGCGCTCCCAGTCCTAAGATGGTTGTCAGCTTTATGACTATGCCATACCCAGCTGTGTACCAACCTTCTGCACTAGCCTGTAGCTCTTGGTCTTGCGCCACGCGTCGATACGGTGAACGTTGCCCCACATTTCACGCTGGCGGAGCGAGTCGTCGATGAACACGACACCAGAACCGAGGTGGCCATCGCGGAACATTGTGTACGGGTACCCGATCTTTGTCGACCCCAAGTGCATAAACTCTTGGTATGCGGCGAGACGGACGAAACGCGAAATGTAATCGGTCCAGCGAACGCGAATGTGCGACTCGCCATAGTGCTGAGTCGAGGCCGAGAGAATCTCCTCGATGAACATGTTGTCGATACAGTCGGTGCCGCGGACAGCCTGAGCCTTGCCAGACGCCAACGGGTCCTCGTCGCCACGGGCGATGGGGACGCTCGATTCGCTGCCGCTGTCTCCGCGGCTGGCAGTGCCCGATTTGAGCTCCTTGGAGACAGTGACTTTACCCGTCTCGAGGTTGCAGAGAACGTCCCAGGTGGTAGGGAGCTCTTCGAAACGAGGGTTGCAGACGCCCGCGACAAATCCGGAAAACTCTTCGAGCACGTCCAGAGACGCCAGGTTGGCGTACGGGAACGCACTTTCGGTGTGGCCACGGAGGACCTGGCCACAGCCCGACGTCATGGCACATGCGGCAAGGACCATCCTAGCCACCGAGTTTGCCGGCAATCCGTGGCCAAGGAACATGACACGCTTGTGGGCGAGGATGGCGTTGAAAATGAGAATGACTGGGTGGGTGTACGCGCCGTTGGTATGCAGGTAAGGGTGGAACGGGCCCGTGAATGGCTGGACGTTTTGTGAAAAGGTCTGGACAAGCTCGATGATGCTATAGTCGCCAACATCCTCCTCGAACACGGTCATGGGGATGCGGATGGGCACCGTAATCTTGCGGAACTTGGCCTCCGTTTCGAAAAAGTGCGTGTCGCGAGGAACACCGCGACGAGGGGGCGGCAGCTGGATCTGCGAGCTCGAAGACGAGTCCTTGCGGGCCATTGTTGGGCGACCGCTGCTGACACTGGCAGTGCGGTCGCGGCTTTCGTGGCCGATGCTCGACTCGTGGGCTTGGCTGGCGTCGTCGCCGTCCTGGGTGCGGTAACGGTACTCGAGGAGGTCCTTGCGGTCCGACTGGCGGAGAAGGATACGCTCCTCGCGCGTGAGAACAGGCATACCGGCTGTAGAGATTGCGTTGGCCGAGTCGTAAAGACGCGCCAGAATCTCATGTGACGGGTTGTTAAAGTACTCTTCCAACGCGAGCAAAAGAAGCGGCTTGTAGATGCCAATGTATGGGTTGGGAGTCGCGATGGCCATGGCCTTGACCATTGCACCACGACGCATGCTCTTGTCTTCCTTCATGCGTACACAGTTGAGGACGTAAAGCAGACCGCCCCCGGGAGCTCCACGCCGAGGACGCTCGTTGGGAGGGAACATGGACGCCCGGTTGGAGATCAGACGCGCCTTGTCGACCGTGTTGGACTCGTGTTGAAGCATGGGCGAGACTGAGCTCGACGCCGTCTGTCCAAGGTAGAAAATAGTCCAGTCTTCGCCGCGCAGGTGCGCTCCGTCAGGCAACATGAGCTCTGCAAGCTTGCTGAGGAAATGTTAGCTTTGGACCCAAGACTCAGCTGAAGCTCACTGTTCATCAGTACCAGTCGGGTAGGGATACTGGTGTGCGAGGGTCGCGCCCGCGTCAATGTCAAACTCGGCGAGCAGACAAAAGTGGACAGCCTCCTCCTTGACCTCGAGCTCGTCGACGTCGCCAATCTCGCTCTCAAAGTCGCGTTCGTGCTGCTTTGCCGCGTCGGCCGCCGCAGTGGTGGGTGCGGACATGGTCGTGGGGGCAGCGAGATGCGTTTGGGGGTATGGCTGCGCGACGAAGAGTGCTTGCTCGATTAGGCGACCTTGCGGTGAGAATGGATGGGATGGGGGGATGGGGAATGGAGAAGAAAGAGGGGATGTCGAGGCCGGGACGCGGGACGAGGAATAAAGATATGCTAAACGCGCCGCCCGCTGGTCCTTCCCGCTTCCTCGACGTCGCACGAACGCTTTCAAACACTGAAGGCGCCCGGGGTCCCCACACAGTCAGGCGCAGCTCCAAGCCGCGTTGTCGCCACGTCCATGTTTCTTTGCGCAGCACATGCATATCCCACAGCATCGCCTAATCTGCGGCGCAGACATGTTTAGTACGGGGTGTGTGTCGCATGTATGCTCTTGCACTGCGCAACTGCACATGCATAGCATTGGCCGCAGGTACCGAAAAAGAGTACACGATATAAGAACGACGATCCACGCCTGGCCGCCGAGGCGGTCACGCGCTAGGCTTCGGGTGTATTTACTACTCTGACGCAGGAATCCATGATACGCTCAACCACCACCGCATCGCGTGTCTCCACCAGACACTCGTCACTGTCCACCACCAACTACAACCACAACAACACCCTCTTGCCGGTCACCATGCGTACCCCAGAGGCGTACCCACTCGTGGCCACGGGCAGCACAGACAGCCTCGAGCCACCAGCGGCTCTCGCATCCAGCAGCCGCATGGCGTCTCGAGGTTCCAGCCGGGCAGCGTCTCGCGCCAGCTCGGTGCGCGGCAGCGTCAGCGACATGCCAGAGCCGAGCGCCGAGCTGTTATCGAGCATCGGGGTCGACCTTGAGGCTGGATCGCGCCCGGTGAGCGTGCGTGGGAGCCCACGTATCGTCGACGATGCCAATGTCTGTGAGTTGGAACACTGTTGGCCGGCACAACTCGCTTGTGCTAACTCTCATGCTCAGTGTTCAAGGCGCCAGATGCCGACGACTTTGACGACGAGCACTCGGCCTCAGCGCCGCTTCTTCACGAGAGCGAACGCGCGACGCTCGAGGAGGAGGACCTCGTACTCTCTGACGGCCCCATGACTGCGCGTGGAACCATGATGGACGGTATCGCAAATGTGAGACATGGAGCGAGACTCCTCCCGGATGCAACATGCTGACGCTCTACTAGATGGCCAATTCGATTCTAGGTGCAGGCATCATTGGATTGCCATATGCGATCAGGCAAGCGGGCTTTGTGACCGGCGTCATCCTCCTCGTGGTCCTTGCCGGCGTGACCGACTGGACCATCCGCCTCGTTGTTCTCAACGCCAAACTGTCTGGCCGCGACTCGTATGTCGACGTGATTCGACACTGCTTTGGGCCCATGGGTTCTGGCGCCGTCTCGTTCTTCCAGTTTGCCTTTGCCTTTGGTGGCATGTGCGCGTTCAACGTCATTATCGGCGACACGATCCCGCAAGTGCTGGATTTCGTGTTTCCATTCCTTGGCGAGCACGCCGTGCTCAACTTGCTGGTCGACCGTCGGTTCGTGATTGTGCTGTGCACAGCGGCCGTGTCGTTCCCGCTCTCGCTCCACCGCGATATTGTCAAGCTGTCCAAGTCGTCCGGCTTTGCACTGGTCAGCATGGGCATCATTGTCGTGTCGGTCGTGCTGCGCGGTGTCGCCGTCGACCCCAGCCTGCGCGGCTCGTCGCTCGACGTCTTCTCCATCATGAAACCAGGCGTCTTTGAGGCCATTGGCGTCATCTCGTTTGCATTCGTCTGCCACCACAACACCATGTTCATCTACAAGTCGATCCAGATCCCCACGCTGGACAGGTTCAACGCCGTCACCCACGCCAGCACCGGTATGAGTCTCGTCTGCTGCCTCCTCATGTCCGTCACTGGCTACTTGGTGTTTACAGACAAGACAGAGGGCAACATCCTGAACAATTTCGCAAAGGACGACTGGGTCATCAACATTGCCAGGTTTTGCTTTGGCGCAAACATGTCGACTACTAGTGGGTCCGCTTCCGATGATTGTTCCTAACCCATAAATCAGTTCCCTTGGAAAACTATGTCTGCCGCGAAGTCATCGAGGACTGGCTGTACAAGGACAAACCCTTCAACCGCACACGACACATTGTCATCACCGCGGCCATTGTCTTTTCAGCCATGCTCATCTCGCTCCTGACCTGCGACCTCGGTGTCGTCCTGGAGATTGCAGGTGGTCTCTCTGCCACCGCGCTGGCCTTTATTGTGAGTCCCCCCGACTCCGCTGTTGCGGATCGACTCCGCTGTCGCAGATTCATGCGTAGACACAGCGGACTGACTCGTCCCCCTCCCCAGTTCCCCGCAAGCGCCTACTTTGTCCTCATGAAGGGACCGTGGACGTCGCGCCAAAAGCTCCCCGCCGTCATCTGCACTGCGTTTGGCTGTATCGTGCTCCTGCTCTCGACGGCCATCACAATAAAGAAGACGTTTAGCGGCGAGGTCTCCCACAAGCAGTGCTAGATAGAGCGCAGCGCGCTTGGCTTTCGCGCTAGATAGACTTCACATACTACTGTATTTTATGACGATATTATATCGGAGACCAACAAGAACCCCGTTCATGACTGACTTACTGCGCGCGCGAGTGCGATCGCGACGCCGGCGTGTGGTGCCCGTTCCCGTTCGAGTGCGCGTGGCCGTGCCCGTGCGCCCCGCCAACCGAGTGCTGGCGATGCAGGGCCTTGCTCTTCTTCTTGCCGTTCCCATGTGTGTGGTGCTTTGTCACAAAGTCCGAGTGGTAGAACCGGCCATCCAGACTCAGGAAACATGCCGCGCTGGGCAGGACCTCGACGTGGAAACTGTCCCAGGGCAGACCCTCGCCGTCGAGGGTGAATGACGGCTGGGACTTCTTGTCGAGGTTCTCGGCGGTGAAAGCGCGCACACGGTAGTAGTGCTGCGAGTCGTCCCAGTACGGCTCGCCCTGCTCGGCGCCGGTAATGTTGCTGAGCAGCGTGTTGCGCGGGGCGACGCGCTGGACCGCCACCTCAATGGCGCCGGACGCGGGTTGGAGAACCGGCCACTGGTTCAGGTCGCGGCTGACCCATGGCATCAGGCCGGCATACAGGTACAGCATCTTGAAGCCGTCCTCCCAGTTACCGCGGTGAGGGTGAGACGAGACGGACGAGGTGGTAGATGAAATGGAGGATGACCGGTCCTTGGTTTTGTTAGGGAGCGACTCGAGAGTGAGCCACGAGTCATCGGGTTGAAGCGGGTGGGCAGGTGGCAGAGGCCCGTCGTCGAGCTCCTCCTCCGTCTCGGCAGCAGGCTTGGGCTGGGAAGATTCGGCAGCGGCAGGTTCGGACACGGCCATCTTTTGCACCCCGCGAATGAGTTCCAGAGGGTCGGTACCCCCACCGACGAGGACAGGTCCACGCTCCTCGGCCGCCTTCTGGCGCGCCTCGGCAGCCATCGTGTCCTTGTCGCTCTCGATGACATCAAGGCGGATACGCGCCTTGAGGGGTTTACTCTGCGCCACGCCGCGCAGGAAACCATAAATGAAACGCGAGTCGCCCATCCAACGGAGATGCTCGGTACCAATGTCGAGGTCGACCATCAAGCCCAGAGCGGTGGACAGGAAGAAGACGCGGCGCTCCTTTGACGGCATGAGCAGAATCGAGCACAGGTCAACAGTCATCTTTTGGCCCTTGATGACATTGAGTACTGCCAGGGGAACGTTGAATCCGTCCTTGATGCCAAAGAGGTTGACGGACGCTGCGCATCCTGATCCAAGGGGAATGGGTGCGATTGGGGTGCGCATCGAGCGCTTGGCGTCGGGTCGCTGGGCCATGCCGTTGAGCAGCTCGTAGATGATACCGTCCCCAGACGCCGTGGCAATCACGCTGAACGTCAGCTGCTTTCCGCAGACTGGGCAACTCACTCATACTTGAGTTCCATGTCACGGGCAATCTCCTCGGCATGGTTCCTGTGGGTGGTTTCTTTCTGGTCAGCGACTGTGCCGTTGTCAATGTAACTCACCCCGCATGTCGACGAGACATCCTGCAGCCTCGAGGATGGGCAAGACGTCCGACTTGACGACCTGTCTCGCCTTTCCCTTTCCTCCAAACGGGTTGACGATGAGGAGGACGCGTCGGTTTGGCTTTGTCACTGAGGCGCGTTAGCGGTCTATGTGTCCAATGTAGGCAAGTTGGCGCCGAGAGCCAATTTGTTATTGTTGCCGCAACGAGCAGGTAACCACTCACCGGGATACGCAGCCTCCATGAGCACGTTGACCCATTCCTCTGCATCATCCTGATGGGTGGGCTCGACGAGGACATGGATCTTCTTGAGGTGCAGAGTATGCGAGTGTTCGCCCTTTTGGCCTAGCGTGTGGAGGTCGAGGCGGCGGGGCTTGTCCGCGCCCTGCGATGCGGCGAGACGCGCACGAAGGACAAGACGTGTTGGACAAGATAGAAGACGCTTGGGTGCTTGGGCGCGTCAGCAAGAAAGATTCATGTCTGGCTACTGTGAGTTGCACTGGGGCCGACGCGACGCCATGTTGCATGCAACACGGGGACACTAGCCCGCGCGCGACGGAGCAGTCGTCATCGTGGTCAACTCACGTCGACCGTCAGCGCTGAGCTGGAGGACGTCGAGCTGGCCGTCCTCCACGGAGAGCAGCCCTCTGTTGTCGTTGTGTAGGATGACGGGGATGTCCTGTTTACTCATTGTGCCGGGGGGGACCGTAGAAAAGGAGAAATGGACAAGCGGCAAAGGAGGATACCATCTGCCATTCAGCAACAGCCCGCGCGTCTTCCATGTCGGACGCAGCCGACAGAAAAAGCCCCGCCACGACCACCACCACCGTACGGTTATATCCCGAGGAATATCCGACGACATCCATCCAATCCACCCAGGCCATCCGGACGAGACGGGCAACGGCGGCTGATAAGGGAGAAGGACAGCAAGAACGATCACGGGCCATTCACAAACCATCTCTCGCTCTCTTGCTGTTGCATCCTCTTCTCAACCTTCTCCTGTTCCATCTCATGGCCGCCCAGGCTACCGCCTCGCGGCTCCCTTCACCACCATCCCACTCCCCCTCCCCCTCCCTCCTCCCCAACCGCGAACCAGCAGGCAACGGCCACCTCCACCTGTCCAACCCACACCACGCCCGCTTCTCGGCCCTGCGCGCATCCTACCCGCTCAAGCTCCTCGCTCCCAACTCGCTCCCATCACAACCACCACATGTCGCACTGGCCTATTCGCTAGCGTACGGCGGCGGCCTCGTAGCGGGAGACCGCGTCCAGCTGTCCATCACCGTCGACGCCGGCTGCGGCCTCGTCCTCCTCACGCAGGGCAGTACAAAAGTGTACAAGCACCGCATGGGGTTGAGACCCCAGTCCCACCTCCTCCGCCCCACCGACACTGACCAGCCGGCCAAGGACGGCAAAAACGGCGAGGCACCGCTTACACGGCAGCGCATGCACGTCGCCGTCGCGCCGGGCGCGTTCCTCCTCCTCATGCCCGACACGGTCTCGCCCTTTCGCGACTCGCGGTATGCCCAGGCCCAGCGGATCGTCCTCGCCGAGGGCTCGTCGGCGCTCATCCTCGACTGGGTCAACTCGGGCCGCGGCCACCGGCCACCCATGCCCACGCGCTATGTTGTGAGCAAGGATACGACCGACGACGCCATCAAGAGCGGCGCAACAGCGCCGGACGAGGAAGTGTGGGCCATGGCATACTATGGCAGCACGAACGAGGTCGTCGTCAACGGCGCAGTGGTCGCGCGCGAGCGGATGGTGCTGGATAACGCAGGACACGCAACGGACAAGACGGGGTCGGGGCTCAGTCCCGTCGCCCTCCGTCTCGCGCCGTACCACATCTACGCCACCGTGCTGGCGTATGGCCCGCACCTCGCGCCCCTGCGTGCGCTGCTCGACAAGGTTGTCGATGGCACATTCCAGTTCCAACTGCCCCGCCCTCCAGGACTGATATGGAGTTACTCTGCGCTCTCGGATGACGGCGGGATCCTCCGCGTGGCCGGGTTGGAGGTCGAGGACGTGCGGTCGTGGCTCCGGGCGGTGCTCCAGGCTGGCGGTGTGGCGGACCTTGTGGGCGAGGGACTGTGGCCGCGGTGTATTTAGTTTCTCCAGACAGTAGATAGCACATCTCTTTTTGCATTTACAACATGATATCACACAAAGGGCCAGAAACGAGCCGACGAGCCAGCAGCTAAAAGGTAGCGAATGTCCGGTGATACGTGAAACAAGTCGCTCCCTACTTGGACGGCATCTCCGCAGCAGTCTCGATGAACTCGTACGCCTCCTCGCGCGTAATGGTGCTGATGGTCGACACTTTTTGCTTGTCAAAGTAGACACCGTAAAACTTGTCGGCCTGGACGAGCATTTCACTGCGGAAGGTGGTGGTGATGAACTGGGCAGACTCGGAGAGCGAGTGGATCATCGAGGCCACGGCGGTACGGTACTGAGGGTCGAGGTTGGCATCAATCTCGTCAAAGAGGTAGAAAGGTGCCGGGTCGCACTTCTGGATCGCAAACACTGCATGTTAGCTGATGCAACCGTTGATTGAAAGCTTACCAGTTGCGAGCGCGACAAGCGACTTTTGACCACCAGAGAGCTGCTGGATGCGCAGACCCTCGTCCTGCTTCGAGTTGAACGACACCCTGATCGAGACACCAGTGTACGAGTCGATCTCGCTCGCGCCGGCAGCGGGAGTGGGCTCCTGTGTCTCCTCGTCGTTGTACGTGTTGATCTGCTTCTGCATGACCAGTTCACCGCGACCGGCGGGAACGAGCTGCTCAAACACTTCCTCAAAGTACGCCGAGACCTGCTTGAACGTGCGCTCAATGGCTTCGTCCTTGCGCTGGTCAAGCGTCTCAATGAGCTGCTGGATAGACTCGGCAGAGGTGTCCAGCTCCTCGCGACGCTTCAAGAGGTCGTCGCGCTGCTTGGTGAAGTTGTTGTACTGCTCGAACGCCTTCTTGTTGACGTGGCCATACGACTTGAGGCTCTCGTTGATCTTGTGGAGTCGCTTGACAAGCTGGTTGTTAGCTGCTGGAGAACGATGTCGCGAGCTCACCTTATCGGCACGAGTGTCCGTGTACTTGGTAAAGGCCTCCTCGGGAAGAACACCTAGGTCGCGGATGGCAGTCTGGCCCTCCTCCTTGCGGGTGAGCAGAGTCTGACGCTTGGTGAGGTAGCGCTCCGAGTTCTTCTGCACCCTGAGGATGGCGCGGGTGCTCTCCATCTGCTCAGTCTGCAGCTCTTCGAGGCTTGAAGACTTTTCGGCAATCTCGGTCTTGGACGAGTCAATGTCATCCTCGGCACCTGCTGGGTCAGCAACATACAGGGTTGCGAATACCCACCCCTGATCTGTCCGGACAGCTCCTCAATCATGCGAGACAGGTTGCGCTGCTCGGCCTGCTTGGCCTCCACCTCGCCAGCCTGAAGTACACCCGAGCCCGTTGCACCCTCGAGGTCATCGAGCTTTCGGCGGGTGTCGTCCTTGCGACGACGGAGACTCTCAGTGAGCTCAATCTCGATCTGGCTGCGCTCAGACGAGATCTTTTGCCTGGCCTGAGACGCTTCCAGGTGGGCCTGCTTCTGTTCTTCCTGGTCCTTCGTGAGAGAGACGAGAAGTTGCACCTCAGCGGGCGAAAGCGATTGCGTGAGAGGAGTCTTGATCTCGTCCTCCAGGGCCGCCCTCTCAGCCGACGCCGCGCGCAGCTCTGCCTCGGCGCTGATGAGGGATCCTTCGAGACGGGTGACACGCTGGCGAGCCTGCTCCTCCTCGCGCTGGGTCCAGTTGCTCTGGCGCGCCTGGTTAGAACGGTCATCGAGAATGGCCTTGCGCCTAGCCTCGAGCTTTTGGATCTGACCCATAGTCTGGGAGATCTGCTGCTCAAGCTTGGCCAGACCGTCCTTGACCTCGGCGTGGCGTCCAGCGTCGGTCTCGTACGCAGTACTCCAGCGCTTGACGTTGCGGGCAGCGTCAATGCGTGAGCGGCGGACATCGTGGTAACCACCGGTGAGGGCACCACGGCGGTCGACACGGTCACCCTCGTCGGTGACAGCGTTGAGACCGTGGCTGCGGGTGTACTGCGCGGCAACCGCAAGGTCTTCACAAATGATCGTGCGGCCAAAGACTTGCTCAAACGCCATGCTGTATGCGCGGTTGAACTGGAGCTTGGAGATCATGGGGACCGCGTCGTTGGCCTTGGGGTACTGGACGTTCTGGCTCTTGAGGCGGTTGAGAGGCATGAATGTGACACGGCCAGCCTTCTCTTTGGTCATGACGTCGATGAGCGTCTGGGCAGTCTCGTCGGTGTCGACCACGACGTGGAACAGGCTGGCACCGGCGACAGTCTCGACCGCAGTCTTGTACTTGTCCGAGACCTCAAAGAGCTCGTACAGCGCACCATATACACCATCGAGGTTGAGTCGCTTGGCAATGGCACGCATCGCACGCAGACCAGTGTTGGTGTCCTTGTCCATCATCTGCTGCAGCTGACGCGTCGCGTTGTCGTACTCGTTCTTGGCGTTTGTGGCCGAAAGGGCAAGCTTGCCATCCTCGCGCCAGAGCTCCCTGCACGGGTTAGCCCTCTCCTGGTACGCCAACTCACTTTCTCTTCTCCTGCATGTTGTCCTGATCGGTCTTGAGCTTGGAAACTTCCTCGCTCATCTGCTTGAGGACATCGCGCTGTTCGTCCTCGCCACGCGCCTGCTCCTCAGACTTGGCAGCAACCTCAGCCAGGTTGGCCTTGGCGCCCTCGACGTCTTGCTGGAGGTTGGCAATGCGCTTCTGCTGCTGCTTCTCGTAGCCCTGGAGGTTCTTGATTTCGGTGCCGAGGTTGGCGTCACGCTCTGCTTGAGAAGCAAACTGGCGAGAGCGGCCCTGCTTGGCGTAAAGAAGACGCAGCTTGGACGACGTAGTATCGAGGCTGGGCAAGTTAGAGAAACAGCTTTCCCTCATGCCACGTACATTTCTTTGGCTTGACGCTCCTCGGCAACACGCGCCTCAAGCTCAGAGCTGAGCTCCATCAACCTCTCGGTGGCACGGCCGACGCGCTTCTCAATGGACTCAAGCTGCTCGCGGAGAGCCATGCGGCGGGTCTCACCAGCCTCGCTAGCCTGCGCAAAGTCGGCAATGACACACTCAACCTCCGTCTTGGAGCGGACGAGATCTGCCATTTCAGACTCGTACTGCTGCAGGGAGATGGTCGAGGTGGCCAGTGAGTGCTTGGCCTTGGTTACCTCCTCCTCGAGAGCCTGGCGGGTTAGCAATGAACAGATGTTCAAGACCCACCTGGACACGAGACTCCAGCTCGTTAAACTCTTTGCGCTTCTCGTTGCTGACATGGATGTCGTTGCTCTTCTCCTCTTCGATCTGCTCGAGGGCAGCAGTCACGTCATCGAGCTCGCGCTGGTGGAGGGCATACTCGAGGCAACGCCTGTCACGGTCTTTCTCCTGGTACTGCTTGAGTTCCTCCTTCTCAGACTCGAGCTCGTTGAGACGGTCCTCGATGGTTGTGAGGAGCTCGACAATCTTGGACCTCTTCGAATCTGGCCCGTTAGTGCTCGAGTTTTGACATCTGTTGACATACCGGTTTCCTCCATGATACGCGTCGACTCGTTACGCTTCTGCTCGTACACCTTGGTACCGGCGACCTCCTTGAGTAGGTTTAGACGCTCCTTGTCGGACATGTTTGTCAAGTGGGTGATCTGGGGGGGTCAGCACCATCTCCTCCTGTCGATCACACTCACCCTTCCTTGGGGCACAATGTAGTAGGGGTTGCTCCTGGAGAAGCCTGCACTCTCGAGGAGGTTCATAACCTCGGCCTTGGTGACACTCTTGCGGTCAAGCGAGTACTCGTCCTTCTTCAGACCGATAGTACGACGAAGGTGCAGCTCGGGGAGGGAAGTGGGGAAACGGTTGTCCGAGTCTGCATTGTTAGGGGCGACGGGATTGTGTAGCTCACTGTCAAAGACAATCTCCACAAACGCCGAGAGAGTGGTTGTGGTGCTCGCGCCTTCATGCAGCAGGCGCTGACGCTCCTCTCGAGACATGCTTGTGTAGGCATCGGAAAGGACGAAGCGGATTGCTGAATGGGTCAGAGGTAGTCCGAACTGCGAACCCACCCATGAAGAAGTTGGACTTTCCACTACCGTTACGTCCCACAACGACATTGTGCTTTGGGCTGCACAGGTCAGTTACTTCCACGGCAATGTTCTCACGAGAATGGGTCGACCGCGACTTGGTCACGGTACGACTTGAAGCCTTGAATGGTGATTGTTTTGATATGCTGAACGGCGTCAGGGGCGAAAGCCAAAAGCTCGGGCTTACCATGGCTTCAAACTATGGCGCTGGCCCAGTGCACTGTAGAGGATGGTAGGTGGTCTCGTTACCGTGCCCAGTATCCGGTGAGGCGCAGCGCGGAAAGCCAAGGGGAGTGGATGGGGACGATGGTGGTAGAAGAGGAGGATGGTTGAGAGGTGTTGGTTCCTTGCTATGGTTGTGTACCCCCGGCGTACCCAACCCGGCCGGCGGGACGCGTCTCGACGCAGGGACGCGTACCACATTAGAGGCAAGTGGACGGGACTATTTTTTCAAATACACAGTCCAGTCACCTAATTCCCAGCCGCCGCCCCCCCTTCAGGACGTCATGGCAGAACCAGCGGCGCTTTCACCTCCACCCATTCTCCCACACCAACAACAACCAAACACCAACATGGGAGACCGCGCCGAGCGTATTCTCGCTAGGCTGGAAGAGTGAGTTAAATGAGTGTCCCGTGCTGACCAGAAGGGGGAACGATCGTTTTGCGCGTACGAATGGCCGCGGTGAGGCGCCACCCCTTGGAGAGAACCCCCAGTTCGACCTCCATGTCTACGACCTGTATGGAGATATCGACCCCAGGGTCGTCGACGTCGAGGAGCTCAGGCGGTGAGACAATATGTGTTGAATTTATCTGATGGACAGCGCGGCCTGGCGTACCATGGACACTGCAGCCCCCAATGCCAGGCCCGCCCACGCCTCCAGTCACCTTGCGTCCAGCGGTGGCGGTGGCGACGACGATCTGGAACGGTATGTACGACTTCCTCGCAACGCTGACAGACAATAGCGCTCTTGCCATGTCCCGTAAAGAGCACCTGGACCAGCTCGGAACTCGCGACGCTCCCGTTGTCATTGACGACGACGAAGACGAGCAGTTACAGCGCGCAATTGCGATGAGCACGGCTGATGGCCCCAACACCAACGCCCCTAGCCGCGCCCAGACTCCCGAAGAGGAGCGCCGCATGATTGCCGAGTGAGTACACGTGTAATGGGGGAAGGAAGGCAGATGCGCAGATGACAGAGCTGACTGTACAGGGCCATGGCCGCCTCCATGCAGCCTCAAGAGACCGTTGAGGTTGAAACCGACTCGGACGCCGAATTCGAGGCTACCAACGCGGTCATGGAGGCCTCACGCAAGTCGTACCGTGACGAACAGGAGCGTGAGAGGAAGCGCCGCCGCACTGAAGATGAACCTTCCTCGGCTACTGCCGGGCCTTCCTCCGTGGCTGGACCTTCCCGCGTCGCTGCTGTCAGCCCCTCACCGACCTTGGCCTCGGGAACGGCCACGCCTACACCAAGCGACATTGTTACCGCTGCACCCGCCCCTGTGGCTGTCTCGAAGCCCTTGGGAGGGATCGACCGCGCTGCCATGGAGAAGGAGCGCCTTGCCCGTCAGGCTGCGCGCCAGGGAACCACCGCTGCTGGCTCCAACAATGAAACGTCTTCCTCCGCCAATGCTACGTCTTCTACTGCGCCCAGTGCCCAGACCGCTGGTGGTTCCGCATCACGCCCATTCTCATCGTCCGCCCCCTCTCCCGGCACGCGTCTGCGCGACCACCCGCTTCAATCAACCGGCCCCTTCCCTCGTGATAAGGCGGGAGAGTATTATCTTGATGGCGAGCTCCGTCATGTGCACCTGGGCATTGGCGATCCCACGACGGAAAGCGTGTTCACTATTCGTGACGTGTTTGCAGGAGTAAGTTACCGCCGCCTCCTACTACTAACGCGCAGCACAAGCACATGAACTTGCTCATTATTTCCAGCTATTGCTGGGATCACGCTTGGATTGAGAACAACCGCATCCTTCCTGATCCTGGTCTCGTTCCCACTATCCGTATCACTCGCCCTCAAACAAACGATCGCACTGAGAGCCGTGCCAGTAGCGGCAAGTTACAGGGCATGGGTAATGGCGAAGTCTGGGTCTATCCTACCATGAACGGTTGGATGGGGTGAGTACCTGTTGAACGGTGCAGTTACTAACCGCCGAGCTCTGAGCACATGAAGTTCGCTTTTGTAAGTGGTGCCCTCAATCCAGCCCTTGGAAGGTACTGATGTCTCAGATCTTCTATAAAACTGGTCGCCTTCGCATCGCCATTTTTACTGCCAATATGGTTGACTACGATTGGGACCGTATCGAGAACGTACGTATTTGCCTTGTCTAGTGAAGCTGACGCGAAGACGGTGTTTATTCAAGACTTTCTCCCCATCAAGGGCAAGGCCTCGCTTCCTCGTCCCGAAGACCTCCCCGACTTTCCCAGGCAGTTCAAAAATCTCTTTCTGCACCTCAAGATCCACAAGGGTATCCAAATGCTGTCTGCTAGCCACCCCTTCGGCCGCGACCTTCCACTCGGTAACAACGTGGATTTCTCTGGCCTTGCCCGTTACGACTGGTCGCGTGTCATTGTTCGTCTTGTGATGAGTGTTACCGGTAGCTATGAGGGCCAGCAGAAGATGGCTCAGTACGGCGTCTGCCGTTTGGGCACCGTTCTTGCCGAGGAGGGATGGGTCCCAGGACGTAGTGAGCGCCTGGTCGCCGATTATCAAGTACGTCATGCTCAGTGATTCACCGCACTGACAACAGGGTTCCAGCTGTGGCCTCTATACTCCCAACTGGTTCAACACCTTTTACCGCCTCATTAGTGGTATCGACCTGGCGACCATTGCCCGCATGCACGAAGTGACCACTTGGGACCCGACGCCCCCCATCAAGGTCGTATTCCCTAGTCTGGCCACCGTAGACAACAGCATTGGGGGCCGTCCCGTGAGTTTCGATCGTTGCCACACTCTGACGATTTAGGGAGGAGGGACCATGTTTTGCGGAAAGGCGTGGAACAAGGCCCCGGCCGCTCGCCCCCTCTTCCACGACGCCAACTCGAAGAGGGGTGGAGTGCTCATGCACAGCAAGGTCAGTTCCACTTTTGCAGAAGCCCCCTGACATTGCAGATGCTCATTGGACTGTTTGAGCCACCCCCTCAGACAATCGGTGACAAGGTCTCGACAAACAAGAACGGCAAGCGCCCTGCCCATGATACCTCGGAGGAACTCAGCAAGGTCGGCGGTTGGGTCTACGTCGGCTCACACAACTTCTCGCAGGCGGCTTGGGTACGTATGCAGTGAGCACCCAGAGCTAACCGTCAAGGGCACGGTGAATCTCAAGAAGACGCCTAAACTCAGCGTGAGTGCCCATTTCGCGCTCCTGGCTGACCCTTAGATTTCCAACTACGAGCTTGGAATCGTTTTCCCCCTCTGTAAGCAAACGGCAGACAGGCCCTTGTTATTGCACGACCCACTGACATCTTACAGCTCGTGACCGTGCCAACGCGATGGCCAACAAGGTGGCACCTCACAAGCGCCCCGCTCGCCCTTACGGTTCCACGGATGTCCCCTGGGTACGCTTGTTGATTCCCAAACGCCAACTGATCTCTACCCAGGACCAGGACCACCCTGATCGTCGTTGAGTCGTCATGTCTATGCGTTGTTGAGTCGCCATGTCTGTTCATATAGTACCACACGTCTCCCCTGTGCATTCTCCTAGTTCATGTTGGCAGACAGCCACACCACCGTCATGCATTTGTGCATATTGTCGAATAGTCGCGATCAGTCGGTGGATCGTTGGGCCGGTGATCGTTTGCCACTCCAGCAATCTGCTTCCGCCCCGCCACCTCTCGCCGTCACGCATCAGACGACAGCGCACACATCTCAACTTTTTGCCCGCCATAGATCATCTTCTTACTCATCGTTCCTTATAGAATCTACATTATAAACAAACATGTCTGCGACATCGGGCAAGGTCTTCTCCATTCTCGGCAAGAACCTCAAGGCCAACACCAAGGCCGACCTTGAGCCGTACCTCTCAGAGCTCGAGGCTATGGAGGATGTCGAGGAGGTCCACTTTGGCGCCAACTCGCTCGGCGTCGAGGCCTGCGAGGCCATTGCCGCTGTCCTCAAGGACAAGAAGCACCTCAAGGTGAGTAGATTGCGGTAGGACGCGAGTGGTCGGCCAGCACACTTGGGTGGCAAGTAGCTGACAAACACCTTTCACAGATTGTGGACCTTGCCGACATCTTTACTGGCCGTCTGATCTCTGAGATTCCCCAGGCGCTCTCGGCGCTGTGTGACGCTCTGATCGGTAGCGAGAGCATTGTCGAGCTCGACCTTTCCGACAATGCCTTTGGCGGTCGTTGCGCCGACGCACTTGTCCCCTTCCTCCAGAACAACACTGCGTTCCAGGTGTTCAAGCTCAACAACACCGGCCTGGGTCCCTTTGGCGGCAAGGTTGTCGCTGACGCGCTGCACGAGAACGCCAGGCGCGTCAAGGACGCCGGCAAGGAGTCCAACCTCCGTGTTGTGGTGTGTGGCCGCTCGCGTCTTGAGAACGGCAGTGCCCCACACTGGGCTGCTGCGTTTGCCGCGCACGGACGTCTCACCGAGGTCCGCCTCCCGCAGAACGGTATCCGCATGGAGGGTATCGCCAAGCTCGCCGAGGGTCTCTCGCAGTGCCCCACCCTCGAGGTGCTCGACCTCCAGGACAACACCGCCACGCGCTCGGGCACGCGCGCCATTGTCCGTGTCCTCGAGAAGTGGAGCAGCCTCCGCGCCCTCAACCTGTCCGACTGCCTGCTCGGCAAGGCCGGTGGTATCGCCCTCGCGACCTCGCTCTCGCTCGGCTCCAACCCCAAGCTCGAGTCGCTCAAGCTCCAGTACGGCGAGTTTGACAAGCGTACCGTCGAGCTCCTGTCCGTCGCCATCTCCCAGCACCTCAAGCACCTGACCGAGCTTGAGCTCAACGGCAACCAGATCGACGCCGAGGACGAGTGCTTCGACGAGCTCCGCAAGGCTCTTGCCCTGCACGACCACGAGGACGCACTTGACGAGCGTGAGTACAGATCTACGGCAGCTAGTTTGAAGTCGTAATATAGCTGCGGTCGTACCCCACCAAATTACAACACCATTGCTAACAGCCACACAGTCGACGACATGGAGGACCCCAACAGCGACGAGGAGTCTGAGACTGAGGAAGAGGAGGAGGAGGAGGAGGAGGAGGAGGAGGAGGAGGCCGAGGCACAGGAGACCCCCGAGTCCAAGGCGGGCGAGGACGACGGCGTCGACGCCGGTGTCGACGATGTCGAGAAGAAGCTCCCGCCCGTCTCGGACGCTGGCGTTGACGAGCTTGCTGACGTGCTTGCTGGCGTGCATGTCAAGAACTAGTGATGTTCTTCTTTTTAGAACTTGCATGTCGACTCATAGAGCTCGAGATGGAGGTGTAGATAGCAGACGATGTACGATCTCTAATGACTGTTGCAGGGCACCGAGGGCAGGGAGTGGGGATGCGGAGGCTGACTGGCGCTTGGATGTTCTGCTCGCCACAAGAGGGTAAGCGCAAGTGCAGAGATGACAGCAGCCGGCAGGACAGGTTGCAAAAACGGCATGTGATGGAATCAGTAGAGTGCAAATGAACCCAGCTCGTCGGCCAACGCCGCGCAACCCTCATCACTGCGAAATCGGGATATCATGGCATCCACCTCTGGACCCATACACTACAGCCTCAACGGCCACGCGCTCTCGAGGATCGAGGGCACTATTCGCTACTCTGGCTACACTGGTGCCGTCTCTGGCATCAGGCAGCGTTGCGCTACCGTACGCGTCCGCATTTAATCCTTTGCTTCACTGTTGTTTATCAGTTTGCTGGCCCCTCGCGCAAATGAGCTCCTCATGTGAGGACCGCTCATCTGACATAGAATAACGGGACGTACCGGATGTACAGCACGTTGTTGCAACGGATGAAGACCTCGCCGAGCTGGCCGTTGCTCTTGCCGTTCTCAATCTCCTCGGCGCTTGTCAACTGATCCATCAGCATCGTCTCTGGGGGAGGAGAGCAGGAGCGGCGGGAGCGGCGGCGGCGCCGTCATGTCCCGAGATGAGACCGTGTCCAAATCGCAGCCAGCAGTTCAAGATACCGCTCGCTCCTCGCTAACATGCGTCCAAGAGGTCACCTACCTGAAGGTTCATGTAACCGTCGGTGGACACAAGGAAGCCGCGGTACTCCAAGCCCCACTTCAACCGCACGGTGACCGTCTTGCCGGTGAGGTCCTGGAGGAATGGGCGGGGGTTGACGGGCTGCTGTCAGCTTCCGATTCAAAAGACAATGTAGCTTACCGTGACGGCCGACATTTTGTATGGGTGGATGGAAGACCGAACACGAGCTTGCAAGTTGTTGCTTGTCGATCGAGAAGGCAAAGGTGGATCCAATTTCAAAGCGTGTTGATTTGGCTAGGCCCAAATAACCCTTCGCACGCCTGTCGCCCGTACAAAATAAATAGGCCCGCCATTTCTCAACAACTTCAACACACTCAACCACCATCATCGAGCGGCAACGTTCATCCATCTATCCCATCAAGCTCAACCAGACCTCCAGCTCACAATGTGTAAGTCGTATCAGCTTCTCTGAGATCTTGAATCTGACAATACAGCCGGCTTTGCAGGTTTCGGCCAGAACAAGGGTTTGTTGCTCTTCACAGGACGTCGTCACTGACAACACACAGCTCCCGGCGCTGGCGGCTTCTCTTTCGGCGGCAACACCGGCGCAGCAGCCACCCCGCCCGCTGGCGGTGGCCTGTTTGGCTCTTCTGCTCCTGCAGCTGCTCCCGCGGCCGCCGGTGGTCTCTTTGGCGCTGCACCCGCGGCAGCACCAGCGGCTGGTGGCTTGTCATTCGGCGCGGCGGCCCCAGCTGCTGGCGGCGGTCTGTTCGGCAGCAAGCCCGCAAGCGGATCCTCGACCCCCACCACTGGTCTCTTCGGTGCCCCCGCAGCTCCTGCAGCTGCACCAGCTGCTGGCGGCGGTCTCTTTGGCGCTCCCGCTGCCCCCGCTGCAACCGCTACTCCATCCCTCTTCGGTGCACCTGCGGCGGCCAAGCCTGCCGGCGGCTTCAGCTTTGGCGGTGCCGCAGCTCCGGCCGCCCCATCTGCTGCTCCTGCTGGTGGCCTGTTTGGAGCGCCCGCCGCTGCAGCTCCCCCCGCCCCAGCCACGGGCCTCTTTGGTTCGGCCCCGGCGTCTGCTGCCCCCTCTGGAACGGCCACCCCCGTGAAGCCCCTCTTCGGCGCGCCCGCTGCTGGATCAACAACCCCCGCCGCGGCTCCTGCTGCCGCTGGTGGTCTCTTTGGCGCTCCCAAGCCCGCCGCTGCTGGCCTCTTTGGCGCCCCCGCCGCTGGAGCTGTTCCCGCAGGAGCAGCAGCACCAGCTGCAGGCGGCCTCTTTGGCTCCAAGCCCGCATCAGGCGCCGCTACCCCCTCGACTCCCGCACCCGGTGGCCTCTTTGGTGCCCCCGCCGCCGCTTCTGGTAGCACCACTCCTGCAGCTGCCCCCGCCGCTGCGGGTGGTTTCTCGTTCGCCAGCAAGCCCGCTGAGGCACCAAAGGCTCCTGGCGGCCTCTTTGGCGCGCCTGCCGCAGCACCTACTGCTGAGGCAGCCAAGCCTGCTGGCGGTCTCTTTGGCGCCCCCGCTGCTGCCCCCACGACCGAGGCGGCCAAGCCCGCGACAGCTCTCGGCGGTGGTCTCTTTGGTCAGGCTCCCAAGCCCGCCGAGGAGAAGAAGGACGACGCCGCCAAGCCTGCTGGAAGCATGTTTGGCGGCTTTGGCGCAAAGCCCGCTGCTGCACCTGCAGCTGCTGCCCCAGCGGCTGGTGGTCTGTTCGCCGGTCTCGGTAACAAGGCTGCCACTCCCGCTGCCGGCGCCGACGCAGCAAAGCCCGCCGAGGCTCCCAAGGCCGGTGGTCTCTTCGGTGCTCCGGCCGCAGCTGCGCCTGCAGCGGCTCCTGCTGCGGGCGGTCTCGGTGGTGGTCTGTTTGGCGCCAAGACTGCGACTCCCGGCGCAGCCACCCCTGCGGCTACTATCAGCATGGCCGGCTCTGGTGCTGCAACCCCAGCTGTCGGTGCCCCAACCGCGTCGAGTGCTCCAGCGGCCGCTGCCCCCTCGGAGCCCGCACCAAACCTCCTGCGCGGCAAGACGCTCGAAGACATTGTGGACACGTGGAGCAAGGACCTCGATGCGCAGACCAAGGAGTTTGAGCGCCAGGCTGGCGAGGTGCGCGAGTGGGACAAGGTGCTTGTCCGGAATGGAAACCAGGTGAGTTAAAGCATCTGCAAGGCCCAACTGACACAAGCAGATTGCTACTCTCCACCGTCAAGTCCTCGATGCCCAGAGCAACCAGCAGGCCCTGGACCGCAACCTCGACTACATCGAGAGCCAGCAGAAACAGCTCGACGCCATGCTCACCCACTACGAGCGTGAAATCACCACCTTCACCAACAAGGACACCAAGCCCTTGGCCGCCAAGATGCCCGCGGACCGCGAGCGTGAAAAGTCGTACGCCCTCGCAGAGGACCTCAACAAGCAGCTCGACGACATCAGCCGCAACCTCTCGCAGATGATTGACGAGGTCAACAAGCTCTCCAGCTCGGGTCCCTCGGGCTCGCAGCAGCAGCCCGCTGCTCCCCCTACGGCTGCCGACGCCTCGTCCCAGATGCCGGACGACCCCATCAACCAGCTCTCGGCCATCCTGGGTGCCCACCTCCGTGCCCTCCACTCGATTGACGGTAATGCCAACAAGCTGGCAGGCAAGGTCGACGAGATCGAGTCGCGTATGGGTCAGAGCAAGGAGAGCTATGCGCCAAGGCGATAGGGAGTGATGATAGGAGAGATACGCGAGAGACTGTTCATGTGCCGTACTTTATGCATGATGTAGATACATATATAACCGGGCGTCAAACGGGGACGGGGACGATTAGATGCCTCGACAGATCCGCCACGGCCGACCTCCAAAACGGATGTCCTTTTGGCAACCACCACCTTCCCTCCAGTCCATATGTGCCACCTTCCCCCGTCTTCCTCTTCCTTTCTACCATCTCTTCATCATCGTCTACTCCCCCATCCATGGCCCCCGACACACCATCCGAAGTCCACAACAGGGTGTACACTCGTGGTATCCAGCCCCTTGTCCTCGACGCACGGGCCTTGACGGAAGAGCTGGTCGGCGAGCTTCTGGCGACCATTCTCACTCCTGCCGATCTCACCATCCACCCGACGACCTTTGGTCCCAACGATGATGACCCAATGTATCCCATTCTCGCCACAGCGAAAGAATACCGTAGCACCGACTATCCCAACGAGACGCTCCAGGTTTCCGCCGGCAAGGATGCCCTACGAGCCGCGTACGAAAGTCTGAAACGCCACCAAGGCAGGAACATTGTTCAAAGGCTGAAGGAGATTGACAGTGAGTTAGGCAATGATTGGACTGATCTAACCCCCAGCGCATCCCCTGCCCCCTTATCTGCGCCCACTGTCTCCCATCCTCACCGCCAAGGCCATCGCTGAGGGACTGGCCATCGCAGACGCTACCGACGTTCCCCGCACTACCGCACAGCTGTTTCTCCCTTCCTCGAAGCACTACTGCACGAGCTACTTGAGCATCGAGCCCCTGGAGGAGCCACAGATATCCTCAATAATGGTTTTGTGAGTTGCCTCTGCCTTTGTCCACCTAGCTGACCAGCACCCAGGGACTTGCAGTGGCGTCTCGAACCGCCGATGGCGCAGAGGATCAAGACCATGATGATTCCCGCTTTGCCAGTGAAAAAGGGCTTGGAGAGTATTTGGACGCGTTGGGACAGTCTGGATGTCAGAGACGTGAGCTACATGAGGTCTCATTTGAGCTTACACACAGTTGCTACCTCTCCACATGTCGCCTCCCCTTCCCGCCGTCGAGATTTCACGTCCACCAGTGTGGCACTACGACAGCGCGGCCGAGTTCATCAGTGTAGCGTCCCGCGCCGGCTCTCCCCTCCACCGTCCCCCAAGCGTCACCCCACAGGCATTCCTGAAACTTGCAGCTACCGATGAGGTCGGGGATTTGGACCCGTATGCCTCGGATCTCTTGGACGAGTATGGTGAGCATGTGGGTTAAATGGCCGCAAACCTGACCCCAGATGCCACCCTCTTCCACTCGCTGTCACCGTCCTCCCGGCCAACCTTGCGGCAGCTGGTCGAACCCCCGCCACTACGTCTCGAGCCTTCAAAGGAGGAACTGTGGATGGATGGCACAGTTCAGTTTGGTGCGTTACGATCAGCCGGACCCATGCTAACGTTCAGAACCACCGCTCGTGTCGTGGCACCACAGTGACGCAACGTGTGTCTCGTTCTTCCTCCCACACTGACGCACTAGTCAGCCACTGGCCGACTACCACTCCGTTATGGACCCCATCGACGTTCCATCCTCTTCTCATGGCACTTTTGAAGAGCCTAACGTAGCGGATCCAAACTCGTTCGTCAAGAGTCTTACGTCCAGCCGCCCCAAGCCTCAGTGGCAAGGCGACCCTGCGCAGCTTGACGAGTACGCCATGGTGGATGGCTTCGACCCGGAACCCTCTGGAGACATCAACTACGAGGAGGACATGGCCAATTACACCGGCTATGACCAGTATGCTAGCCAACTGGAAGCCGGTGGGTTGATGCTCAATGGTTGTGGCTAACCCGCCAGACCCGAGGCTTAAACTACCTGACGAGCCTTCCCCCCATCCTTCCTCCTACATCGCCACAAACGCCGCCACTGCCCACTCAACCACGACCGGCTCGGGAAGGTGCTCTGGCAGTTGCAGGTCTGGAATGGGGTCATACTCGCATCTCCTCGATACACCTGGCGGACATGGATACCATTCGGCACCGAACATGGAACCCCAGGGCGATCCTGGCGAATCGTCTTCCAAATGGGTCTCGTCAGGACAGACCGATTCCAACGTGTCTCCTGGGCGTACCTCGGCAGAGATTACCCAAAGAACAGCACAACCTCGACCCAAATGCCCACCCCTCCCACATCACGAGTAGCGCCTTCAGTCTACTGGGGATCACCAGGCATGTAACTCTTGGAAGGAGCTGCGTCTCACCGTCGAGGTCGAGAAACCCCTTGAGTAACCCCTTGAGTACAGGCCAAACGTTAGAGGGTACAGTGTGTAGTGAGATACGAAGATCAGCAGCCGACCCACGGAATAGTACAAGGTGTGTCTATAGCATATTGGCCTCTAATGTAACCTTACGGAGAAGGAGGAGGCACAAATCGGCGGTGAGGGGCTTGGAGAGGCAGACTCGGGCGCCAGATGTAGCATGTAAGCGGCATGGGAGCGGGCTCTCTACTCGGACGATCCTCCAATCCCAATATCCAACAACATTTGTTCTCGTCCACGCTTCTTCAACCACTCCAATGCGTCGCCAATCTTCTTCAGCTCCACCCAGTCGCCGCGGCCCTTACCACCCCGCGCGCCGCTCTCCTTCCCACGACCCTCCAGTTCCACCTCTGCGTCTCGGATGGGCTCTACACCCACCCTCACGCGAAGAGCAAGCCAGTTCCAGCTCTTGACCTCGCGCATCCACTCCTCGAGGTCGTCCTTGTCGCCAACAGCATAGTAGATGCCCGGGTGGCCGACCTTGCTGAACCCCACAAGGGAGAGCTGGGACGAGAGAGCGAGAAAGTTCTTGCGCTTGGTCGATGATAGGAGATGGTGTGACGTGAGAAGGGCGTGGTGTGGTATAGGTGGGGGTGGAGGTGGGGCTGTAATCTTGGGGGCTGGAGGAGCAGTCTCTGGGGCAAGGAGGGGCAGGAGGTGAGTGGTCGCGAGTTGATACAGTGGAAAGCTTGGGTGAGCGCCATCCCAACTGTGAGAGCCCTTACTCTTCCGACTCTTCCCAGCTATCCAAGAATCCATTTATGCGCTTGCTCCATTCTGCAGCTGCGTCTCGTCCAATATCGTTGCCCTTGACCTCAACAGTGACAGCTTGACGTTTGGGATACTCCTCGGCGATCCTGATGTGAAGAGTCCTCTGGCTTTCGGCGTTGACAATTGCAATCTCCCGAGGCCATGATAATGGCGGTGATGATAGGCTCTCCTCTGGCAAGAGTGATGAAGCGATGAGCTCGATCTCTGCGTCGAGCGTCTCGGATGCGGCCATGGTTGTCAGGATGTGAGTGAGGTGTGGACATGAAAAGTGGAGGCGATTAATGAAATGGGTCTAATTCTCTCAGGCACGCTCATTACCCCCCACTATTACACGGCGAGTGGCCGATCTCCGCCTTGATTCAAATTAGGTTCCGGTGTCTCCCAGATATTTTGAAGCGTATGGTTGTGTTCTCTTGCAGATCGTTCAGCATCGACCATCGACCAGATCGCGAGCTCCCAACCAGCGATGCCCCCACGACCACAGAAGCGCGTCAAGAACGACGCCAAGGCGGTGAAGGCTTCGGCCCCCGCCGCGCCTGCTCCCCTCCCCCAGAGCCGCCTCTTCGCCCCCTTCCGTGCCCTCGGCTTCGTCTCGGATGACGTCCCATTCTCCATGTTCGTGCACACCCCCAAGGGTGCGCTTGCCAAGCCGACTATCCACATTGTCTCGAGTGTGGGACGTAGCTGGCTCATGTGGGATGCCGAGCGCATGACCTTGCTCTTTGCCGGTGAGTTTATGTTTCTGCCATTCTAAGCATACTGCTAACTCTGTCAGGTCCCGATGCCGGCGCAACCATTACGAGCCTTGCGCAGACCGGAAGCGAGGTGTTTGCTGCTGCCGGCCCAAGAGTGATCAAGTACCTTCGTGGTAAGGAGACCGCCATCTACGAGTCTCCCGACGCCTCGACGCTCGGCAAGCTTCTCATCTTTGGCGAGCAAATCGTTGCGCTCAAGCACGACGGCACTGGCATGTTCATTTGGAACATTGCCTCTGGCGAGCTGGACAATGAGATTGTCTTCCACTCGTCTTTTACTGCCACCACCATTATGCACCCGGCCACATACCTCAACAAGGTCCTCGTCGGTAGCCGGGAGGGCGAGCTCCAGCTCTGGAACATCCGTACTGGGTGGGTTAGACAGTGTTTTTCGACGCTAACCCTCAGATCTCTCATCCACACTTTCTCTTCCCCTAATCCCTCCTCGGTCTCGCCCGTCACCATTGTCGTTCAGTCCCCCGCCCTCGATGTCGTTGGTGTCGGATACCTCGATGGTACCATCCGCGTCTTTGACATTAGCTCGGACGAGCTGGTTATGGAGATGCGCATGGACGAGGGTTCCATCACTGGTCTCTCGTTCCGCATGGACGGCACCCCTGTCCTTGCCTCGTCGTCGTCTGTTGGTGCGATTGCCATGTGGGACCTGAACAAGGGCGGTCGTGTCCTTCACATCACCCGCACTGCCCACGAGCAGGCCGTCTCTGGTCTCGAGTGGGTCCAGGGCCAACCTCTCCTTGTCTCGTCGTCGGCGGACAACAGTGTCAAGCAGTGGCTGCTCGACTCGCCGACCGCGGCCCCCCGCCTGCTCAAGTTCCGTACGGGCCACCACGCTCCCCCCACCTGTATCCGCTACTACGGCGACGACGGCAAGCAGATCCTCACCGCCGGCCGTGACCGTGCGCTGAGGTATACCTCTGTTGTCCGTGACTCGCGCAGTCACGAGCTGTCGCAGGGTTCTTTGATGAAGAAGGCGATTGGTCTCGGTGTGTCGGTGGACAACCTGAAGAGCCAGCCCATCATTGGCATCTCGTCATCATCGACGCGTTCCAAGGACTGGGACGATGTGCTCACCGCCCACGCCGAGGACTCGTCGGCGCGCACATGGCGTGTGCAGGACAAGCGTCTTGGCGACTGGATGTTTGACATGGAGGAAGGCGGTGCCGTGCAGGCCGTGTGCGTCACCCAGTGTGGCAACTTTGGCCTTGCCGGTTCGTCGAGCGGTGAGATTCGCATGTGGAACATGCAGTCGGGCAAGGAGCGCAAGTCGTTCGCCCTCACTGGTCCTGCACCAGGCAACACCAAGCCCAAGATTATCACCAACAGCAAGCCTAAAAAGGCCAAGGCCAAGCAGCTCAAGAAGAGCATCGAGGCGATTACTGGCCTCGCGACTGACAACCTCAACACCATGGTCGTTGCCGGTACCCTCGAGGGCAAGCTTTATGTGAGTTGTGGACACGAAACTGGAAGTACACCCCCAACTGACATTTCCAGTTCTTTGACTTCCATACCACCCAGCTGGTGCACACCATGGAACTTGACAGCTCTATCACTGCTCTCGACCTGCAGCGTGACAGCGGCCTGCTGTCTGTCATCTGTGACGACCTTGTTGTGCGCGTCGTGGACGTTGAGACTCGCCGTGTGGTCCGTGAGCTGCGCGGTTTCAAGGGCCGTATCCTCGACACTGTCTTCACTCCCGACTCGCGCTGGCTCATTGCCACGTCGCTGGACTCGACTGTGAGGACGTTTGACATCCCCACCGGCCGCCTGGTCGATGCGTTCCGTACTCCCTCCATCGCCACGTCGGTCACCTTTTCCCCCACGGGCGACTTCCTCGCCACTTCGCACGTCGACAGCCTGGGTGTGCACCTGTGGGCCAACAAGGCCCAGTTCAGCGAGGTCGCCCTCCGCCACATTCCCGAGGAGGAGGACGTGCCGGAGATTGCCCTCCCGACTGTGCAGGGTGTGGACAATGAGACGCTCGACGGCCTCGAGCCCATTGGCGCACCCGAGTACACGGACATTTACACTACTCCCGACCAGCTCGCCGACGGCCTGCTCACTCTCTCGCTTCTGCCCCGCTCGAGGTGGCAGACTCTGTTGAACCTTGACACCATCAAGGCGCGCAACAAGCCCAAGGAGGCTCCCAAGGCGCCTGAGGCTGCTCCATTCTTCCTCCCCACGGTGTCGGGTCTGGAGACGCGCTTCGACGTCTCGGCCGCCCAGGCGCGCGACGACGACCCGCTCAGCGCCCGTCTGGCGCCCAGCGCATCCTTCCTCGAGAGCGAGTTCACCCGCCGTCTCGCGCGCGAGGACGAGGACGGAGACTACTCGTCGTTCTTCGAGTACCTCAAGGCCCTGTCGCCGTCTGCTGCCGACCTCGAGATCCGCTCGCTCGTCAGCCTCGACCACCTGGCGGCCTTCCTCTCCGCCCTCCTCGGCCGCCTCCGCTCGCACCGCGACTTTGAGGCTGTCCAGGCCTTCCTCGCCGTCTTCCTCTCGGTGCACGGTGACGTGCTTGTTGCCAACGCCGAGCTGCGTGACCTCCTCGAACGCCTGGAACAGGCCCAGAAGCGCGAGTCGGCACGGCTCATGGAGCTCGTGAGCTATTCGCTCGGCACGCTCGCGTTCCTTCGTAGCTAGTGTCTGTGTCTGTGGGTTTTGGGGTAGTGTGTGTGCTAGATCTAGATGATATGCAGAACATGCATTGATGTGTTTGCCGAGATACTGATACAAATAAAACAGAAGACTGTCTCTACACAATGCCCCCTCCTCTCTCCGTCGCTAATCGTCCTCGTCCTTCCAGTTGGCCATGGGGTCCTCGAATGTACTCTTGCTGAGACGGTACGCCTCCATCTCCTCCTCTGTGACGTCTGTGGTCTTGGATTTCTTGGTGGCCTGCCACGCCTCGTCGTGGTCCATGTTCTTGCGCTTCTTCTCGTCCTCGATGGCCTTGCGCAGCCGGGCAGAGTCATAGTCTGGCTCGTCGTCGTCGTTCTCGCCCGCATGACGGGCAGTGCGTGCGCGGCCCTTGCCCTTGTCGGCGGCCGTCGCGCGCTCGCCGTCATTGTCGGCGGCGGCGTCGTCGGCGCTCTTTTGGAGCTTTTCGCGGTGCATCTCGACGAGCGACTTGGGCTCCTGGTATGCGTCCTCGGCCACCTCGGCCGGGGGTGCAGCCAACAGCGCCTGCGCACTGCTCGATGCGTTGGCAGCCTTGCCTGCCTCGCCGGTACAGTACGAGCCAGAGATGAGCGAGTGGCAGCATGCAAAGCCCCACTGCTTGCTGTCGCGGTCGTAGAACGATCCCCAGATGGCCGTGTGGTTGCTGAGGAGCACGTCCTCGGCATACTTTGAGCGTGCGGTGGCCTTTTGCTGGCCCTTGACGAGCTGGCCGGTACGCGAGTACTCGACATAGTGCTCTGTTTGGCCGCCGAGGAGCTCCTCTGGCAGGCGCTCGAGGTGCTCCTCGCCACCGTACCGCTCGAGAATGGACGACTTGGTCGAGTCCTTGAGGGCCTCGCGCTTCTCCTGAAACTCGCGGTGCAACAGCTCTCCGGCCGTGGGGTTGGAGTGCATGTTGACGTTGTGGCCGCGCTGCGACGACTGGTGTGCAAACATTGCGAGCTTTTGCATGTTGGTCGCGTCGCCCGAGTATCGCTGGAAATTGTCGCCTGCGAATTTCAAGTCCTTGGGGTCTCCGGCCTCTGGTGCGTCACGCATCGCACGCGTCTTGGGGTCGTAGTGGGCACTCTCCGGGTTGAGGTTGAGGAGATACTTTGCCGTGTCTTCACGGATACGCAGGTTGCGCACTGTCATGCGCGACTTGGTGTCAAACTTGACACCGACCTGGTCGGCCGCCTCGGCATACTTGTCGTCGTCCTCATCCTCGTCGTCGTCTGAACCAAACTCGTCGTCGTCGGGCTGCTTGACCTTTGCGGCCTTTTTCACCGCCGCCAGGTCCGTGGACGTTTGTGCGTCAATCTCGTCTTCGCGGAACGAGCGGCGTGCAGCCTCGGCGGCCTCGTACTCGTCCACCACAGCCTTGTACTGTGTGGGGTCGTAGCCGTTCCAGCGGTCGCGCTTGGCGTCATAGTCGCGCGGGACAGCTTGGATGACCTCGTCGGCCCGAATGTCCTTGTTGCTAAACTTGGCGCCACGCTTGCGGGGCCGCTCGACGCAGTCCTTCTTCTTGTGGGTCATGGCTCCACAGTTCTCGCATGCTCCCTTGCGGTACTTTGTCGCGGCAGGACCGGCCGTCGCGCCACGGTCGTACCAGTCGTCGATGGACACCTTCTTTTCCTCGCCATCGGTGCGGCGCTGGTGCGACAGCGACGGACCGTTGCCGACATCGGCGTACCATGGCGCCTTGGTGATGTACTCTGGGATATGGGGGTTGATAGCGTTGCCCTGGGCGTCGACGGCGGGAGCGGCCGTACCGGCCTTGCGCGCGGCCTCGAGCTCACGCTGCTGGCGGTACGACTCCTTGGAGAGCTTGTCTGAAGTCTCTGAAATGGTGTCAGCAAGTTAATTCAGAGGCATGTGTAAACAACGTACCGGCCGGGAGACGAAGCATGATGACTAATGGGGTGGTGAGCTCTTGACTGAATGCAATGGATCGTTCTTGCATCCTCCACAACAAGATGAGCACAGTGGCGAGTGGGTGCTGATGATGGGATAAATGATGAAATAAATGCGAAAAGATAAATATTACTTCCGCCGCTGTGCGGGTCACTCTCCTCCCACCTCTCTTCTGGTCGGACTGACACCTCGAAGGGAACAGTCAAGAGTCAGCAACAACCCCCATCTCCCTCGCTCTCATTCCACTTGGTCATCCATCCCCCTTTCTTACCTTGTTCCATCCAACAACAACCCCAAGGACATTGACTAGAACCACGAAAACGCAACAGGAAATCACCATCACACCATGTGGCGCCCTGCGACCCGCAACTTGACGGGCACAAACGATGTGAGTCTTGATCGCGGTTCGAGTGGCGGCAAACCCCTCCACATGCTCTTTTGGACTCGTCTGACTAACGTACAGGTGCCCCTCGCCAACAAGCGCCGTTTCGGCCTCCCCGAGGAGGGCCAGGCTCCCGGTGCTGGCGCTGGCGGTCCCCCGCCTCCCCCCCATTCGTCGGCTCCCGGATACAACAAGCCCCCAAGCGACATCCAGTTCTTCAACGGTCGCGTCGACCGTGATGACAGGCGCGGAGACGACCGTGGTGGCAGGGACGACCGCCGGGACGACAGGCGCGACGAGAGGCCGCGCGATGACAGGCGTTCGGACGACCGGTATGACCGGGACCGCCGGGACGACAGGCGTTCGGACGACCGCTACGACCGCGACCGTGGACGCGACGAGAGGCCGCGCGACGACCGCGGTGCGCGCAGCAGCCGCTGGGACGACGACAGGACGCGCGGGCGTGAGCCTGCGCCCGGTGACGGTGAGTGGCGAGAGCGAGAGACTGGATGAGATGGATGACGCTGACTTATTTATTTTTTTCAGACGAGCCGCGCAAGAGGAAGTCGCGTTGGGGTGACGCCAACGAGCGCGTCGACGTCTCTGGCCTGCCTGTCAACATTATGGGCAAGGTCGCGACGTCCGAGCTCGACAGCTACGCCGTCCACGTCCGACTCGAGGAGATTAACCGCAAGCTGAGGACTGGCGATGTTGTCCCGCCCGACGGACAGCGTTCGCCTTCGCCTCCGCCCAAGTTTGACGCCTACGGCCGCCGCGCCAACACGCGCGAGGTGCGCTACCGCGAAAAGCTCGAGGAGGAGCGCAGGCGCCTCGTGGACCGCGCGATGAAGAACGACCCCAATTTCCGCCCGCCCGTCGAGTTCCAGCAGCGCCGCAACGGCCGTCCCATGGACAAGGTGTACATTCCCGTGCACGAGTTCCCCGAGATCAACTTTTTCGGTCTCCTTGTTGGTCCCCGTGGCAACTCGCTCAAGCGCATGGAGCGCGAGACGGGCGCCAAGATTTCGATCCGTGGAAAGGGCAGTGTCAAGGACGGCAAGGGCCGTCCCGACGCCTTTGCCAACGATGAGGACGACGAGCTGCACTGCGTGGTGACGGCCGACGACGAGGCCAAGGTCCGCTCGTGTGTCGCGCTCATCAACCGCGTCATTGAGACTGCCGCGTCCACTCCCGAGGGCCAGAACGACCACAAGCGCAACCAGCTCCGTGAACTCGCCTCGCTCAACGGTACCCTCCGCGACGACGAGAACCAGCTCTGCCAGAACTGTGGTGAAAAGGGCCATCGCCGATGGGAGTGCCCCCAGCAGCGCACATACTCTGCCAACGTCATCTGTCGTCTCTGTGGCGGTGCCGGACACATGGCACGCGACTGCCGTGGCCGTGGCGACCCCAACTTGATGCAGAACCAGCAGTCGACCCAGTTCGACTCGGAGTACTCGGCGCTCATGGCCGAGCTCGGCGAGAGCGCCTCCGCACCCGGCGCCGCACCCGCCGCACCTGCCGAGCAGCGTATCCCCCCTTGGCGTATCCCCGAGAACTGGCAGGGCGGCCGCCGACACGACGACGGCGGCGCGCCCCGTGGCGACCGCGACGACCGTCGCGGAGGCGGTGGTGGATGGGGCGGCCATGGTGGTGGCGGTGGTGGTGGTGGTGGTTATGGCCAGGACCAGGGCGGCTATGGCCAGCAGCAGGGCCACGGCGGCCACGACCAGGGCTACGGCGGCGGTGGTGGTGGTGGTGGCCATGGAGGCTACGCCCAGGGCGGCGGCGACCAGTATGCTGGGTGAGTCTAGGCAGCTACGTGACGATCATTGGAGACGCAGCTGACGATACCTAGTTACTATGCCCAACAGCAGGCTGCCTAGGCGCGCACGCCCCGCACCCGCGACTCCGACTCGGACTCCGACTCACACCAGGTTTCGGTCCAGACACTGAAGGCCCAGCGAGAGAGGAGAAGAGAGGCGAGGAGAGAGACACTGGAGACTGGAGACATGGAGAAACACCCACCCCACACCCCACAACCTAAAACACAGAAACAAACCAAAGAGCCCCAAAATGTTCCTCCCCCGCAACGTGATTTATCGTCCGCGCGCTGATGTATGAGAGTTAGTTTGATACTGAGCAGCAGCGATGAGGAGGGTGTGGAGAGTAGGAGGTGTGGGACGGGGGAGTGTACCAGCGTATTGGGCTGGCGTGGTAGATTGTCGGACGGGACGTGGTAATGGACAGACGACGACACTCTTTGGCATAGGGCGCCTCCATGGCATGTTACATGTTAAGGCTGGGACGATGGTCCCTTGTATGTGTCTTGGCGCGTACGGTTACACAAATGCATAGATGCAAGCACCGAACGGGCAGCACCGCACCCGCCCAGAAACTAACAAGATGGAAACGAGGCCTCTCTGCACCCACCTCACCTCCCTCACACTCCTCACCACACCTCCTCGACTTTACTGCGCGCGAGACAGAATCCCGGCGTGACCCAGTCTTTACAGCCGCACTGCACGCCCGCCCAGTCAAAGTTGCCAATCTTGGCACCGCACTTTTCGTTTGGGCAGACCAGCTTGCCCGACACGGCGCCGCCGGCGAGCACGGGCTCCATCCACGTGAGGGGCTCGACAAAGTATCCCGAGCACTTGGGGTTGACGAGTATGGGCGGGCCGCCGGCGGACGTGAGACCCGTGAGGCCCGGCATGCCCATGGCTGCGAGGCCGGCGAGCGGGTGGTTGGGCGGGTAGGCCGACGCGGGCGCCGAGACTGCCGGGGTGGCGGGGGTCATGCCGAGGCCGCCGAGGCTCGAGGACATGCGGCGGCGCGGGCCCTGGTCCGGGGATGTGGGCGGCGAGTCGGCCGGCGACGACGCGGCGGGCGACGACGAGACGACGTTGTTGGCCGGGTTGAGGCCGGCGCGCAGGGCCGCGAGCTGGGGTGGGAGCCGGGCAGCGAGCGCGTCCGCGTCCAGGATCGGCCTGCCGCCTGGGCCCGTGACAGGTGCCGGCGCCGACGCAGAGGGCGCGGGGGCACCGGCGGCGATGCCAGGGGTCGATGCCTGGCGGCTCATGGTGAGGTCCTCGCCCAACACGGAACGCGCGCGCGAGCGGCCTTGAGGCGGCGTAGCGTTGCCCGCTACTGACGGCCGGCGGGAGCGCGCACCAGGCAGACCCGTGAGGGGGTTGATGACGTCGGAGACGACGGAGGGGCGGCGGGAGCGCACTGTCGCCGCCGATGCCGACGACGGCCCGCCGTCCTCGTCCTCGATGACCTCGTCGGCGGCGTCATTGTCCGTCATGGCAGAGAGCGGTGCAGGGAGCGTAAAGTTGCTCGGGGTGCGGGGACGCGATGCCGGGGCGGGAGCCGCGGCGGGGGGCAGCTGGTCGAGAATGTGGTCCATCATGTGCTCGCGGATGGCGAGGTGGCGACGACACATTTTGCACCGGATCTTGCGGCGTGCTTGCCCCCCTGCGGGAGTGGGCGGCGCCGACGCCGTCGGGGTGGTGGGGTATCGCGCCATGTGTTCGGTGGATGGACGAGCACCTTGGTCTGTGGTGGGAGGTAAGGAGAATTTGTCAGTTGTCATGTTGTGCGAAGAGATGGAAAGTGGAGGTGGGTGCGGGGTTCGGGTCTCCCAGTCGGCGACCCAGGTGGCACCGACTTGGCACCGACTTGACACCGACTTGACACTTCTACGGGCAAACTTACTCATAACCAGTCCAGTCGTGCGCTCCAGGTAAAACTGGCGCGTACTCCTATCCTTTAGCGTGACCCGTCCTTGGGCCTGTCCGTACAGGCCGAGCTGGTACCAGAACGTCTCGCTGGGGTCGACGACGGGCCGGCACTCGCGCAGATAGCTGACGGCGTCGACGGGATCGAGGCCCTGTGCGCGCATGAGGTAGGCCGCGACAACAGTGGCCGAGCGGCTCATGCCCGCTTGGCAGTGGACAAGCACGCCGCCGGCGTGTGTGGGCGGTGCATCGGCGGGAATGTCCTCGTGGCGCGGTGTGTCCTCTGCACCCACCTCACCCTCTCCCTCGGCGGCACGCTTGGCGAGCGCCTCGGTGATCCATGCCGTCGTGCCAGGCAGGTGGGTGAGGATATCTGTCGTCTGCGCGTCGTCGATCTCGAGCGCGTACGCCGCAAACTCGGGGGCGAACTCGAGTCGTGGGCGGAGGAGGGACACGACGTTTGCCTGGAGAAGAGTTCAGCGGCTGCTCAGGTGTTCACCCAACTCACGATTCCGCGCGCCCGCAGTCCCTCGGCGTCCATGGCAGAAACAAGGTCGCCAATCCACAGCCCCTCGACCACCTCTTGCAGGTGGTCAATGACAATCTCCTCTTCTTCGCCATACCCATACCCATACTCGTCGTCCTCGGCCTCCTCGGCCTCCTCCTCCGCCTGCTGGGCGAGGAACTCGGCCTCTTCGGGGTCGTCCTCCCACGCATACGCCTGGCGGCGCGCCACCACGCGCGGCGCCGCGCCGCCGTGCTCCTGCTCGTGCTGTGCGATTTCCGCCAGCTTGACAGCCGCGGCCGCGAGCGAGCCCGTCGCTTCCACTTGGGTGTAGACGTCGTCGATGGCCTGGTCGTCGGGCTTGGCGGCGTCGGCGGGCGGCAGGTCGGGCGCGCCGTGCTGGTCCGTGGTGTACGACGCCGTGCGCGAGCGCGAAGGTAGTGTGAAATCGGGGTGGGGCATCGTGGTGGAGAGAGAGAAAGAGACAGAGGGAGGGAAGATGAGACACGCGTGTGGGGTAATCGGAAACTGGTGTAACCCTCCGGTTGTCGAGATTGCGGGGTTGGGGGGTCTGCCTAGCGATGGTTGCCGTGGTGGTCGTATCCGGGCCCGTTTTTCGCCAAACACTATTTTAGTTGTGTAAACTCAATGATCAAGAAGGGAGAAATGCAAAAGTGGAGAGAGACACATATGATCCTTGTCTGTGATGTCACCAGATCGGCCAGATCATCCACCGGCGCGAGCGTCATGTTCTGCGCCATGGCCCTGTACTGAATTTGAACGAGGCAATGACGGGCCAAGCGGGAGACACAGAGCCCAGGCTTCAGGCTGACGATGTGGCAAACGACTGGTGACAATGCAGTATGCGACAGCCCATAGCATGTACAGTACGAGAACGTCAGTTTGCTATGCTGTGGACCTGCCCCGCTGCCGTTCGCAAAGGACAAAGAGCAATGAACGTGGCCAGCGAGGGGTAGCTCCTCCAGAGCGCAGGTGCCTCGTCCCACCTCGTCATGACGCCTTGTGCCCCTTCTCCGCTGACACTGCTGCTGTCCACTTGAACCTGGACCTCTTGTTGCTCTGTCGACCTGCTCTGACGCTTCCAACGCTCACAGCTCGCCCAGGTGCCGTTTTCTGTCCTTTGCACCCACCCCTCCTAACGGTTTCCCCTTCAGCACTTCCCCCGTCCACGGTCCTCCTTCCTTCCTCCCTTTGCCTTCCTCCACGCCTTCCCCCCCTCCCTCGCCTGCTCGGCGGCACGGCCGTGATATGCTATTTCATTCACCACCCTATACTTCCACTTGCGACAATCTAAACGCCCTCTGCAGTCATTGTCAGCGGCTGTGCCAAAGGAAGAAGAGAAAAAAAAACCCCGGCCAGTCCTTTTTTTTCGTTACTCACGGGCGAGAGCGGCGTTGAAGCGGGTGACCTTGGCGGCAGCAGTGAGGTCGATGGTCTTGTCTCCAAAGTCGACGAGGAGGCCGCCAAGGACCGAGGGGTTGACCTTGTTGGTGAACTTGAGGGTCTTGCCGTCGGCGAGGGCGGTGCCGCGGAGCGACTTCTCGAGGCGGGTCATCGACTTGGAGTCGAGGGGCTCGGCCGAGGTGACAACGACCTCGACCTCGCCGCGGTAAGCGGACATGAGCGAGGCAAAGTCGGCAAAGACCTTGGGGGCGGCCGAGAGACGGCCGTTCTCCGAGAGGACGGTGAGGAGGTTGGTGAGGATGGGCGACGAGCCGGCGGGGACGACGGCGGCGATGGCAGCCGAGCGCTCAGAGGGGGCGAGGGTGGGGTTGTCTAGGGCGAACGTCAGCTGTACGCCCACGAGGTTTGGTTTGGTAGGCTGGGCTCACCGATCATGGCGGCGATGGCCTTGTCCGACTTGATCTTGGCGTCAAACGACTCAATGTCCTTGGCCAGGGCCTCGAGGTCCTTGGACGACTTCTTGAGGGCCGCAAGGTAGGTCGAGGTGGCGTAGGTGCCGGTCAGCGAGTTGAGCTGGAGGGGCGCCTGCGAGTTGTTAGCATGGTGTATGTTTGAAAGAGGTCTTGTCGGAATGCCCCCCCACAGTGCGATGTGCCAATGCCCTCTCTCTGCCTATCTTCAAACCCGCCAGTGACGACGCCATGACCTGGCAACAGCACCGGCGCGCAGTTTCTGCTGCTGGTCTCGGTACACTGCTTCAGAACATGGGCATCCGTCCAGGCTGTGGGGCAGCAGTTGCAGAGCGAGCGAGCAGAGCTGGCAGAGCGTGTTGTCAAACGTGGCCGTCTCGCTCCGAGCAAGACCACGAATTCTCCGTCTGCTCGCTCCCTTTGGTCTCTGTCTTTCGAAGTCTGGCGGCGGGCGGGCGGGGAGGGGGGGATCCTTGGAGTGGGGGGTAGTGTGCGAGACACACCTTGACCGACGAAGCGGTGGCGTAACCGCGGCGGAGGACGTTGCGGGCGATGGAGGCCATTTTGTGGGTGGTGGTGAGGAGAGGTGTGTGGGTGGTGGACGTGAAGGGGTGTGGTAGGCAGCTGTGGGTGTGCAGCGAGCGAGCGTGTGTCTCTGCGGTGGGCCTGGCGGAGGGAGGCAGCCGTGGCTCACCCCAGCAGCCAGCCAGCCAGCCAGCACCAACCCAGCCAGCCAGCGTGCGCGGGCCAACGGGTGTGCTCGGAGTCTGCCGCTGGCGGCCGGGAACGCTGTGGGTGCTCCGGCGTTTCGGTGCGTGTGGCACTTGGTGACTGTATACACACTTGTGACATTTTATATATACCATCCTCCCCCTTTAACCTGTGCGCGCGCAGACCCGACTTTTCGGCCTAGATGGCCCGTTGCGGGGGGGGTCTGTCCGGTCTATGGCCCCGGTGGTGTGTACCTCGAAGAGTCCTATCGACCGCCCAAGGCAAAGGCAGCGCAGTCAAGCCCAGGAGAGCGCCAGAGCGCCGGAAGGAAGCAAGAGCGCCAGAGAGCGGTCTTTTGCATCTCATCTACATACAAAGTGGTCGCCTCTCTCTGCTAGTCGTCGCCTCCTCTTCTCAACCACCACCACCACCACTACCATCCTCTTGTCCTCGTGTAAACTCCCAACACAGCACACACACACACACACAACCACTCACCACTCTTCCACATCACCGACACACCAACCAGCGATACATCCACTCGCACCCACCCACCTACCCACCTCCATCCACCTGCAACACCTCCCGGAACCCCTTCGCTACATCCCTTCACCCCCCTCCCACCGACATCTCTCTGTCAACACGCACTGTTCCCCCTCTCCCGGCTAACCCAACCCCCTCCCGCATAGACTTTTTTTTTAAGAAACGCACACAGCCTCCTCCTCCTCGAGCTGTCGTTCCATCGTCTGTAACAACCACCCCCTTGTTCGGCTTTACTCTTTCGTTGTACAACCTTGCAACACTAGTTCAAAAGCCACCATGAACTCGACCCTCCCACTCCTCTCCCTGCTCCCCAACGGCGGGTACGGAGGCTCGCCCTCGTTTGGCGACTCGTCGGCCCTCGCGCGCTCCTACGACTACGTCGGGACCGCCGGGTCTGACAACGACTCTGCTTCGGCCGGACCCACTGGCCTCGACTTTTCGTACCCGTACCCGGACGACCTCAGCTTTGGCGTGTCCAACCACCACTACCAGCAGCGTCCAGGCAGCGGCGGACCGGCCAACAGCAACAGCAGCGCAGGCACGTACCCACACTTGGTGCAGCCCGACTTTTCGTCGCACACCACGACCACCAACACCAACACCACTACGACCACCACCAACCACTACCGCACCGACAGCAACTCGCACCACAATGGCAGCGGCGGGGTCATGGACGACCGGACCGGCAGCAGCGGCGGCGGCGGTATCTCTGTCAACGGTGCCGGCGACGCGGCGCGGTTCCTCGACCTCGACCTGAGCCATCCTGGCCCATCGACGTACCGCCACCCGAACGGCGGCGGCATGTACGGCTCTGGCTCCGAGGCGAGCCACGAGGACCCCACGGGCGCGGGCTATGTGGACAGCGTGGGCCACGAGGACGACCTCGTCAAGGTCGAGGGCAGCGGCACCGGCGGCGACGACGGCGACGAGGGCGACGTCGACAACGAAGAGCCCCTGTACGTCAACGCCAAGCAGTACCACCGTATACTCAAGCGCCGCATGGCGCGCGCGCGTCTCGAAGAGCTCAACCGCCTCGTCCGCTCGCGCAAGCCGTACCTCCACGAGTCGCGACACCGACACGCCTGCTCCAGGCCCCGAGGCAAGGGCGGCCGCTTCCTCACCGCAGACGAGATTGAGCAGCTCAAGCGCGACGAGGCCGCAAAGGCAGCCGCATCAAGCGCGAGCGGGTCCGGCGCAGTGTCCGCAGAAGCCTCCCCAGAACAGGCATCGGCGGCATCGTCCGCATAGCCGGTGGTGGTTGTCGTACTGTTGCGCACGTCCACATGTTGTTCACAGGCGCAAAACGCACGGTGCAAGGTGTTGTCGGCGGCGAGGCGGCGGCGGCGCGGAGTGTGGCCCACAAAGGAGGCCGGAAGATCGGCGCGCCACCAAAAGGTGCCCTCCTCGTCCGTCACAACAACACATCCTCCGCAACCATATGCCCCCAACAAACGTCAAGGTCAACCCTCGGCTCTATTTTCTATTCCCTTTGGCTCTCTCTCTCTCTCTCCGGCTCTCTGGCATCGTTCCCATTAAATTTCCCCATTCCCCTTTTCCTCTCCCTCCCTCTCTCTCTCTCCCAACCTAGACCAAAGTCCACAGACGGTGTGTGTGTACTTTTAGACAAGACTCGCTGCCCCCCCGCGCCGTGGCGGGGGTCCTCGCATGTTACAGACTGTTGTGCATGGTACCAACTAGAAGCGTGGGTGCAGGGTGTGGACTGGCCCATGGTACTCGGCCGGGACGACGGTCCGGCGTGTCTCTGTCTGTGTTTCTGTGTCTGTGTCTCATGTGTCCCAAATGTTTGTGTGTCCTGGGTATCCCCTGGGCACAAAGGGTTAGGGCAGGGGGGGGCCATCAGGCGTGAGGCGCTCTCGCTGGCGCTGCTCCCTCATCCCCTCTCATCCCTCACGGATCACGGATATCACGGATCGCGTGCGCGCGCACATGGCCCATGGCCCAGGAAAAATTCCAATGGTGTGCTCTCCCTGTCTCTCCCGCGAGTTTTGCCGAGAGAGCAACAAAAAAAAACGAAAAATGAGGACCGGGTTTCGACCCCCCGATTTCGCCGTCTGCCCGTTTCTGCCGTGTACCCACCGTGTACCGTGTCCGTCCGCCCCAGGAATCCCCAGGACGCATCTCGGACCGGAGGGTGAGGAGGGCAGTTGTTCGTGTCGCGGCTTTGTGCGTGCCGCTGGCCCCAGGCAGCCAGCACCGCGCGGCAACAGGCAATTGCAGGCAACAAGCGGATTGCAGCTCGCAGCTGGTCAACTGAACAGCTGAACAGTACACGAGCAGGTGGAGTACACAGCACAAAGTACAGGCGTATGTACAGGAAGCCTTTCCTCGGTCCAAGGCCGGGGTGCCGTGGCGCGCGCCATACCTCCATCGTGCCGGCCCAAAAGACTGCGACACGCCGTGAAGCCAGCAAGTCTGCGAGCCTACGATCCTGCGATCCTGCGAGCCCAGTAGGGGAACGCCGTGCCATCTGGTACCGCTTGGCCGCTTGCGTGCAGCGAGCGCGATGCACGCTGCTTGCGGTCGCCGCCGCACAGTCCTCCCCCTTGGCCCTGCCCCATACCGCCATTGCCGCCGGTGCCGCATCGTGTGGGGGGGGGGGTCCTTAGCCCGTTTAACCCATTTTAACGCTCGCTCTCTCGGGACTTGGCTGAAAACGGCTAAAACAGAGCACAGAGAGGTACAGAGGAGCAAAGAAAGAGAGAAGAAGAAAGGAAGAAAAAATGTCGCCAGCGGCCAGACGGGCATACCTCCGCGAGCCGTGCGCATCGGACAAGTGACAAGTCACGGTGCGTCGCATCGGACAGGTCTATGGAAGAGGAAGCGTACACAGACGGCGTACGTCTCCAGATCTGCAGGCTTGTGGGGCAGCAGAGAGGGAGGAGAGGAGATGCCAGGATCCAGGAACTGGCCGGACGCGTCCCGCTGTTGGGGGGTGGGCCGGTGGGCGGGGGGTGGGGTTGGGTTGTGTTTCCTTGTTCCCCGGCATGAGCATGAGCATGCACGCCTTGTATTGTTCTTGTTCTTGTCTTGTCTTGTCGTGTCTCGAGATCGGCGCCTGGTCCGCGGCGGCGCCGTGCGGATCAAAGATGGCAGCGGCTTGGCAGCAGCAAGACGCGGTGCCGCCGGCAGAGGCCAGAGGTTGGTGGCATGAGTGGGTTCCGTTTTCGGGGGGCCCTGCCAATTGTTTCGGGAACGGGGTGCTGCTTGCTTATTCGGGTCCACGCCCACGACCACGTCCACGACCACGGCGATCGCGTCAAAAGTATAGCTGGGACAGGCATTCCGTGGACTTGGGTGGGGCAGGCGGGGTGTGGACCTGCTGTTCCCCGAGACCGTCGAGGACGTTACGGTGGCCCGAGAGGGCCTGCAGTGCCCGCATGTCCATGGTGCAGAGCCATATCAGCGCGCCAGCGCGTCTCATACCGCCCGCCGCTGCGATCCAGGTGAACGACGGGGCAAGGTGAGCGACGCATAAGCAGACCCTAGGCAGACGTTAGACCTCTGGTGGCCAGGTGGCAGACTGTGTGTTCCCACTGCCACACGCCACAGTGTACAGTGTGTCGTGACCTGGCATCCCAGGTCCTGGTACCCTGGTACAGGCCACACGCCACAGGCCACAAACCGGCCTAACTGAAAAGTATAAGTGCTTGTTACGACTGCACGACCCGTTGTCCACGCTCTGGGGCCGGTCGTCATGCTGTATGGGTGGGACCTAGACATGGTCGGAATGTGACACACACCGCGCGACGATGGCGTGGAGGCGATGGCCATACGAGCAAGGAAGGTAGGAAGGAAGGGAGAGGGAGGAACGAACGCAACAAAGGTACACGACGAGTTACCAGTGTCGCCCGGGTCCCGAGTGCCACATTGCCTGTACACGACGGTCACGGCTGCCACCTGGGTACACAGCTGCAGCAGGTAGGAGTTGCAACGGCCTCCTCCTCCCCAATCCGCATACATACCTCATACCTCCCTCGTCGCTGTACGCTGTCCTCAACACTCAAATTCCTCGGCCCGGCGTGGACGTGCGTGATGCGCGCGGAATGGAGGAATGGAGGGATGTTGAGCGGATAACTGAGCCATGAGCCATGAGCCACGAGCCAGGCGCCAACATCATGTGGTCCCCTCGGATCCCATGACACGCCTGGTATGTCGGCCAACATGGCCATGCCGGAGTCGTCCGCAGCTAATCCCCAACACTTGTCCATCTCTCTCTCTCTATCCTCTCTACATATGTACACAGAACAGAGACGCATGGGGGGTGGGAAAACGTGTGTGCAGATCAGTCCCGGTTCCGTAGAAGGGGCAGCCACTTATCCTCATTCAGGCATTGTTTATAATGCCGTCAGACTAAGGATGACAAAATGTGGGTGGGATCATCATTTCTGCGAGGGGGGGATGGGATGGAATGGGAAATTCGTAAACGTGGGACGTGGCGGTAGGTGGATACAGTGTGTGATATACAGTGGTTCTGGTGGTGCTGCTGCTGGTGGTACTCTTGTTACTCTGGGGTCTGGGCTTGTGGCGGCTCGGCATCCTGCTCTGCCCCGCGAGCTGCGTTTTCGGGGTCGTCTTCGGCGTATGTCTCGTTGGGCACGGGCGCGTCAAATGGGTCTGCGGGGACAGGCGGTGTCGCATGGCGCTGGCGCTCGAGGAGGCGGCGGAGATGCAACGAGCGCGGCTGAGGCACGTGGTGGGGTCGCAGGTCGGGAGATGACGGTGATGGTGGCCGCTTGGAGCCCTGTGAGATGGCATTGTCAGTGATCGGGAGGGATGATACTTTCAAGACAGCAGCCGCGGGAGCGGGACGTGTACGCAGGGGCTCTCTTCGAGCCAGTCCCAGTCCACACCATGCTCCCACACGCGTCGTCGCCTGTCGGGACACTTACCGCCATGACGGGGGGCACCTCACGTCCGTCCGAGTGCTCGAGCACAGCGGAGAGGTCCAGCTCCTCCCACTTCTCGTCCATCCGGCCTCCGGGTTCGAGGAGGTTGCCTGCGGCGCGTGCACCCGCCCCGCCAGCGCCGGCGCCGGGCTTGGACCCCGCTGTCTTGGGCCTGCCGTACGGGTACGACGGGTGAACCTGTGACGGCAGCGTCTCGTCCGCGTCGAGGCGGGGCGGCTCGAGGTGTGCGGCAAACGACACGTTCTCGTCGTAGCCCGGCATGACGGACCAGCCGCTCTCGGGCGGCTCGTCCGTCAGCAGTGCGAGAATGTACCGCGGGGTAGCGTGGAGGTGGGTAAAGCGGGCGTCCTGGGGGGATGGAGGTTAGGGACAACGGCGATGTGACAGCAGGGAAGAGCAGTACTTACTGTGATGCTTGTGGTCATTGTGTTGTGTTGTCGCAAGTTATATAGCCGCACCGTTGTTGATGGGCAGCCTGACTCCTGGGTGCGAGTGTGGACGCGACGGGTGATAAGACAATCGGCATCAAATAATACCACGTCATAAAATGTTCGGTGACAACGATCGGACGTGCCTGAAGGGGATATGGGTTTTGTGCCTTCTTCCTCCCTCTCCCCGGGTGGAGGCGTCCTTTGGTGGTGCGCCAGTTGATTGCACCAGTCAGTCTGCTTCGTTGCACATATACAAATCCGCACACCCACTCACCCTTCGGCAGGCTCCATATCTGGGGCTGCCTCCTCCTCGTGCGCCTCCCTCTTCTTCTCTCTTGACGTCCCCATATTGTTTTCACACTCACGAAATTATGGCTGTACAACCACGAGTGGCCACGCTGGGTAAGCTCCGGTCAATCACCACATCCGACCTCCTGCTTATCACTATTCGGCAGAGGCCTTTATCATCGACACTTTTTCCCGCATAGAGGCCAACGGACATGAAGTACCCATGAACAAACCCGACCAGGTGAGCCGTCTTGCGCCTTTTAACCAGTTCTCCTGCTAACGCTCTCCAGCTGGGGGGAGCCGGGACATACGGTATGTCATCAACGAACCGTCGCCCTTGCCCTTGCCGCGGTCTAAACGTCCTTTAGGTATTATTGGAAGCCGCATCTTCCTACCACCTCAACGGCTGGCCATGATTGTCGACTACACGCCCGAAACACTTTCACGGGAGATGAGAGACACTCTCGAGGCGTTTGGCAGCGACATGTTGGCCTTTCGCAAACGGACAGATGGCAATGGCACCACGCGGGCCGTGAACCGTTACCATGGGGAGAAACGAGGGTGGGTGTTTTCTTCCTCCCCACAGTCTTTCTTCGCAGCCCCACCTCACCCTCCCGGGCAAGGAAACAGCGACCACGCGCTGCAAAATGGGAAGCTGGGCGACGTCTCCAGATACATTGGCACCGACGCCGTGATGTTGGTATTGTCGCTGACGGCAGGTTCGAGTACCTTTCACCGCCAAGGCTGCTCACCCCGCGTGATCTGCTGGACGTGCCCACGTTCTCCAACCCGCTCCCATCGTGGCTGCACCTGGTCTCATACCCCGAACGGGCGGAGCAATCATTGAGCGAAATATCGAGCATGAGTGCCGATCTCGGCACGGGCAGGAGCTGGACGCCCGGAATCCTGTGGGAGCCTGAACCGGTAGGTCCTCGACTGGCTTGTTAATGAGATGAGGGCCACATGATACAACCCCCGAGACCACTCTGGTACTCTGGTACACCCCGAGCTGGCATGCCGGCCGACCCTGTCTACATCAGCACATGTCCCCATTTACAGGACAGTTGGTGGTGGTGTGCCGGTTTCGTGCCGAGTCGGCTTGAGCGATCTACGAAAAATGATCGACGTTGACGTTGACCACTCCATTAGCCTTGTTGCCTGCCCGAGAACCTCAACGTCATCGCTCGCATCGCTCGCCAAGTGGATGTCGTAAGGTATGTTGGTTTTTCGTCGAGTTTGTTGATTTTATTTTTGGGTTTATTTGAGAACACCAGAAGGCCCGGGAAAGGCCCAGTACCGCTCCAACGGGTATTCCCAAACCATCTGCCACATGCCACACCCCCGCGTTTTTTTGTGGAGTATGGGGAGACACATGCTGACGTACGCTCCTCAGCCCCAACCACACTGAGGGACTGGCACTCTTTGGATTCGACGTGCCCACAGAGACTATGCAGCTGGTACCATTACTGGAGTGGCTGACGCGCCGCCTCGTCGCCCTCCGTCCACGGCTGGCAGCGGTCGTCCGAGCCGGCCCGTACGGCTGCTGCTATGCGCTCACGTCCGAAATCCCCTCGGGGTCCGTCTACAATGTTCACTCGACGGCACCGCCATGCGTCGACGTGCACTGGATTCCTCCCTTCTGGCAGCCGGGAGTCGCCGGGTACGAGGGAGCGGTGGTGGACCCTACGGGTGCCGGCAACGCATTCATGGGAGGGTTGATGGCTGGGCTGGATGCGGGCAAGGACATGAGAGAGGGTGAGTCGGCTGATGTGTAAAAAGGTCGGGCTGACCCGTGACAAGCTGTCATTTGGGCCAACGTGGCTGCCTCGTTTGTCATTGAGCAAGACGGCCTCCCGCGCATGGTCAACATGGCCGGTGTCGAAGTGTGGAACGGCGACTACCCCCACGACCGGGTGGAAGCGCTTCGCCAAAGGTCTGAAGCACGGCGGTTAGGTTGAGACATTGGTTTGCAAGGGACAAGGGCAGTAGAGGACATCTGTCGAGTAGAGCACATTGGCCATTGAGTAGTGCAAGTGTGTGCGGGCGCTAGGGATGAACGACGATGATGAGCTGCCACACGACACTGGCATTAGAAGATGACAAATGCACGCATTACAAACACAACCCTAATTGGAATACACTTTTTTTGTTGCCGGTCGCATGTGGCCACCGATGTCAGGCACCACCAAAGATTTCGGTTTTGCTTTGCCTTTCTTCCGACGATCCCTCTTCACACTCACAACAAGACCAACCAAACACCACCAACCATGCTTGCCGCCGTCTTTGAGCGCAGGCTCGCAGCATCAGTCCCTGCTGCCAGGAGAATGGCACTGGGAGCCCGCTACTACACTGCCGAGTCCGAATCGGGTCCGTCCACGCATGCCGAGACGTCTACGGCGCCGTCGACCTCGTCCGAGTCGCCTGACACGCCCTCTTCCTCCACCCCCTCGTCGTCCTCATCCACTTCGGGCCCCTCCGACTCATCGTCCCTTCTGAGCAATTGGGACGACAATAATGACAAGGCCTCGGTTGAAGCAGCTTTTGACAAGCTGTTTGACGCGAGCGATGCCGTCAAGCCCACGCCCCGCAAGAGCTACTTTGACGGCCTGAACGACTTTGACGACGACCAGCCTGCCCGTCCCTCATCCTACAAGCGGGAACCGACTCCTCAAGTCGTCAATTCGTTGTGGGACCGTGTCATCAAGACACCTTCGGCCATCATGCACGCGTCGCCCATGACGGCCAAGAAGCTTGAACCCCTGCTCGCGCGTTCCACCCCGTCCCCACAGCGTAACCTGCGCGGCACGCGTGTCAACGTGCACCGTAGCAAGGGCCAGACGCCGTCCGAGGCCGCAATGATGAGCGAATCGCTCCTCAACATCTTCAGCCACCTGCAGGACCGCACTCTCCACGGCGCCAAGCCATCGCGTATCGAGGAGATGTTGCTGGGTCAGGCAAGGCCGGCGACCGCCAACCGTCGTGCAGCAGACGACAAGCCCGACACTCTCCGCGCCGTGGACGCTCTCAAGGAGGAGCTTTCCATGCTCCTGACCACGCCCGAGGTCCTTGCGTTTGCCAAGGAGAAGCTCTTCTCTCACGGCGCAGGCGGGGCGGCCGTCGACTTTGGCATTCCAAAGACGTATCCGTACATGGTTGCCGAGGTGATGCGCCACCTGCGTATCCAGCTCAACAACCCACACCTCGCCCTCGCCGTGTTTGAGCACGCGCGCACACTCTCCCCGCAGTCGTACCTCCAGGGATGCCAGACCAAGGCCTACAACGAAATCCTCGCCACGCGGTGGGACTCGTTCCGCGACCTGCGCGGTGTGGCTGACGCCATCCGCGAGATGGAGGCCATGATCATCCACTGGGACCGCGACACGCAGCGCATTGTCGACCATGTCATCAGCACAGTCGGCAACGACCTGCAGCAAGGGTCGGCCGCCCAGCGTTGGGGCAGTGACGTCAACGTCATCCTCTCCGGCCTCGAGCACCACTTTGAAAAGGACACGCAGAAGCAGGACGTGTTCCATGACCGCAGGGTGGCGGTCAAGCGCTTCGAGCGCCAGGAGGCCAGGCAGCAGTTCCACGCAGCAGAGACCGGTCGCTCAGGCCCTCGCGGTCCTGGCAACGGATATGGCGGCAACGGTGGCCGCGACTATGGCCATGACGGCGAGCGCAGGAACGCTGGCAACTATAGCAACTTCAACTTTTAGATTCCCCCCCAACACCACATCCCCCTCATCTCTCACACATGTAAACGGCATTGCACAGGTCCCATCGTTCTTTTTTGCTGCATGTACACTGACACATATCTATCTTCTCTAGTCCTTACACGTCTCCCTCGAGCTTGTCCTCGTCATCGCCGGCAACCACGCGGTCGGGACTCAGGCTCGGGCTCCGACTGACGAAACGGCGGGTATCGCCCACCTCACCTTCGTCCTCGCTGTCACTGCGCGACGGCGAGCGAGACACAAAGCGGGAGCGAGACGAGCCCGAAGACGACCGGGACCGGGACCGTCCACGCCGGAGGTCGGGTGACGACGCGCGCGAGCTCGACCGTGACCTGCGTCCGCGCTCCATGTCCACATCCCCGTCCTCGCCGCCGTCCTCCTTCTCTTGCCGCGGGTCGTCCTCCAGCAGACTCTTGCGCGGCGCCATTCCCTCCACCTCTTCCAGGACGCCGCGCTGCGTGAGGCGCGGCAGGATAATGTCGCACACACGGTCCTGCGTCAGGAGCTCGTCGACAAAGTCGTCAAACGTCGTCAGGCGGTACCCTCCAGGCTCCCTGTATCGCAGCTTGCGATAGTCGGCCATCAACGGTTCGAGGATCTGGAACACCTCCATCGAGCGGAACGTCAGGCGAATGTAGATGACTGCAAGGGCGCGCAGGTACCTGGGAGCGTCAGCTAGAAACTGGCAGGCCAGATGAGGCGGACAGGCGGTCCACACTCACTTGAACTCTTCGGCCAAGAGGTACTCGAACAAGATCTCCTTTTCGGGTTGGAGCTGCAGCAAGCGGAGGAGCAGGCACATGAATGGTGTAGGCGTCTGACGCTCGTACACGCCGCCAATGGCGTGCAGGGCGATGGCCTTGTCGATGATGGACTCGGCTGGAGAGTGTCAGCGGGCAGTTACTTGTTGACAAGAATGGCAAACGAGCAACCGAACGGCTGTGACACCATCGGGATGCCCATGGCTGCATCCCATTCTGACGCCCAGAGTGGGTGACCCCTCCGTCATGTTACACCCACCAGTAAGCGCGAAACAGTGTTCCTTCCAGTATGTCGACTCGTAGATCCTCGCACGAATGACTTTTTCAATCAGGTTCTGGGAGCAAGCGTCAGCTGTGCATGCATCTCACGAAGCGGACAGCTACGCACCTGTGGGTCTTGACCATGCACGGTGTTCGTGCCACGCGCGGTGGTTGCCATGGCTGGAGATGATGCGGGGATGCGATGGACGGGATGTGAGGATGTTGACGGAGGCAAGAGAGCGAGCGAAGCGTATGTGTGTGTGGGTTGGGTGGCCAAAATCCAAATGTGTGGTCGTTGCATTTTGCCGCGCGATTCCACTCTCCTCCGCCGTCAAACACAACACTCCATCGCGCATCCACCTCCATCGCTCCATCACTCCCTTCCTCTTTCTCCTCCTCACTCTCACCCATCCCGTCCCCAGCACTCGGCGCCCATCATGTCCGACCGCGAGGGATTTGCCGGCGACGACGAACACACCCTGCCCAAGGCGACCGTGTACAAGCTCATCGGTGGTGAGTACCTTCATCTTGTTCCTTGGAGCTGGCCAAGAGTGGCTGCGTGTGTGTGTCAAGGTCGCGAAACGCTGCGTCTCTGCTCGTTCTCGCGTCTTCACCTCCCTTGGCCCATTGCTTGCCCGAACATTCACAGGCGCGGGACCCAGCTGACAACCCCCGCAGAAATGCTGCCCGACGACATCAGCTGCGCAAAGGACACCAAGGAGATCATTGTCGACTGCTGTGTTGGTGCGTCAACTCTCTTGACAAGGGGAAGGACAAGGCGGTGATGAGGACGCTCCTGTGGCCTGGGTATACAGTTCACGGGACCGTACTCATGAACAGCGATCGATCACCCTCCTCCCCTTGTTGATGCCAGGGAGACAATGGCTGACCGCATCAGAGTGGATCAAGCTCATCTCGGCCCAGGCCAACACCGTTTGCGAGGAAAGCAGCAAGAAGACTATTTCACCAGAGCACGTTATCGAGGCGCTCAAGGTAGGTTGTTGTTTACTTCTGCGCCGAGGCGCGAGAAGAGGTCACGACGGACGGCAGCCTTGCACACCGTCTTCCACCCTCGCTGTAGCGTAGACTCATCAGCGACGTTTGTTGGATCAGTCGCGGATGTGGGCAGACGCAAGCCACCAGCTATCAGCAGGCCACGACGCCCATCCTTCCTCGCTCTGCTCAATCGAGCCTCGCGCCAGCTATGCTCCTTACTCTCGGCCAAAGCTGACTTCCTCAGCAACTGGGCTTTGAATCCTTCATTTCCGAGGTGGACGACTCGCACGCAGAGTTCAAGCAGTCGCAGAAGGAGCGCCAGCGCAACCAGCCCGACACCAACGGCATGACTCCCGAGCAGCTCCAGGCGCTGCAGGAGCAGCTGTTTGCGAGCTCGCAGGCCCGTCTTGCTGCTGCCGAGTAAAGCTCTGGCAAAACAGTAGCAACAAACGCAAGCGAGCAGAGCAGGAGCATTAGGAGAGCGAGTGCAGAAGCCCTGTTGTACCATATGCACAATTTCCAGCAGCACTAAGCTGGCGAACGATGGCAAACTCACGTGCTGCCCGACAACTGACCTTCCACAGGTGGCAATCGGCCATCCTCCGTCACAGCCTGGACCCACCTGACCCCTCGACGTCTCCAAGACACTGCTGGACCTCCCCTGCGTCTCCTCGATGCTCTACAGGCCCAAAAAGAAACGATGTGGACGAGTTAGGAATCGAACCAAAGACCTTGTCAAGTAGGGTAGAAGATGCTAATGACACGCTCTACCAACTGAGCTACACGCCCGTTTACGTAAGCTTCTTTGCTGGCCAAAAGTAGTCCGTATGCATGTGATTTGGGGAGCGTTGACGCGCTGGGACGAAGCAGATGCATCTCCTGGACGTGCTACAGTGATCCTGAGAAGATAGCTCATGATGTGAGGCTGATGCGAGCAACTGCAGACAGGGGGTGACTTCATCAAGTCTTGTGGCGGATTGTGACAAGTGGCTGTCATCCATCTCCTCACGCGGCAGGGCACCATGGTCGACACAATGTCTGTTGGTCTCCTCTGCTCTCTCTACATCGAGTACACTAAATATTGCGCACCGCAACTTCAAAGGTCTCGCATCACCAACACCTCTGCTTAAAACCGTACAACCTTGGAGATAATGTGCAGCGCCTGTACGACCTTTTCGTCCTCCCACCGTGGACCCACGATCTGGAGACTGAGCGGCGCGTTGGCAAATGTGTCGGGCGAGTCGTCTATACCCGTCAGCGTACGCCTTCCCCGGAAACACGAAACACCGCCAGCTCACAAGTTGCCCAAAGGTCCTTGTCTTGCGGGCCGAGAAACTCGGTGCGCTTCACCGGCCGGTCGGTGGGCTCGACACGCAGGCCCGTGGGGAAAATGGCAGCTGGGTAGTCGAGCACGTTCCAGATACCCGTGTAGGTAAAGTACTTTGTCGTGCCGCATACTTGGGCCGGTCCCACTGCCGGCGGGCAAAGCAAGACGTCGACCTTGGACTCGCTCCAGTGGCGCGCATAATCGTTGCGCAACGCGTTGCGGCGGTTGACCAGCTGCCAGAGCTCGGTGGCGGTCAAGTCCTTGGAGATGTCGATGAGCATTTCAACTCCCTTGAAGAGCGGCTCGCCGCTCGTCTCTACTGCGGCCTTGACGGCCTTTCCGCCGTCGGTGAAGAAGAGCTTTGCAAGAATGTCCCATGCGTCCTCTACGCGGTAGGGCTTGTAGTCGACCACCTCATACCCGGCATCTTTGAGCTTGTCGACGGCCGTCTTGAGGGCACGCGCCATCGGGGGGTGGAGTTGCACGATACCGTCATGCCACAGCACGCCGATACGGGGACGCAGGCCGCCGAGCCACTCGACCTCGTTGGGGCGCCACGGCATGCGGGCGGCGCTGCAGTCAAACGTCCACGGCTTGGCAGCGAGGACAGTGGTGATAAACAGCTCGAGGTCGCGCGCTGAACGCGCCAGGGGACCTGTCGCGCTCAGGATTGCCTCGTTGCCCTCTACGGGGTTTGTGAACCCGTTGGGGATACGCTCGGCCGTAGGCTTGAAGCCGAATATGCCGTTGCATGCGGACGGCGCGCGAATGCTGCCACCAATGTCCGTACCGACGCCCAACACACTTCCACCGGCGGCGATAAGCGCGCCTTCACCGCCGGTACTCCCTCCAGCAGTGAGGTTGCGGTTGTGCGGGTTGACAGTAATGCCAAAGGCGCTTTCAGTCTCAATCATCATAATTGCCTGGGGTGTCATAGTCTTGACGATGAAGACGGCGCCGGCGGCACGGAGGATGGCGGGGACAGTGCCGTCCTCGTCTGGAATGCGCTCGCCGATCCACGAGACAAATCCAGCGGTGCTGTTCTTGTGGGCTACAGCGAACGGGTCTGTACAGGTCAGCGGTGTATGGTATTTGAGCAAAGGAAGCTGTGGCGGATGCCCAAAGCGCTCGACAGGTGACCCCGTTGGCAAGGACGCAATCTCACTCACCCTTGATAGAGATCGGGACGCCATGGAGCACGCCCACCGGCCTTCCCGTCCGCTCAAACTCTTCATCCAGCCACTGTGCTCGTTTGAGGGCGTCGTCGTAGAAGAAGTCCATGAGGCAGTTGGTCGCTTGGTGCGCCACAGCCGCAGCCTTGGCATATGCCGTGGTGACCTCGACGGCAGTGTAAGTGCGCGACGACAGCGCATCGCGGAGGGCAGTGGCATCACACTCGACAATCTCGTGTTCGCGCCTCGTGAGCAACTCGCTGTTGGTCACAATGCCCGAGACGTCGTCCCTCAGTGACTCGTCGTTGGGCGACAGCCAGTCCTGGGGGATCTTGGCCAGCGTGTCGTCGTTCCATCCCTTTGCTTTGATCTCCCACACGGGTACAGCTGGTGTGGTCATGGTGAGAGCTGGGGTGTTAGTAAGCCGATGTGGGCTAGCGTTTCTAGAGCCTTCGTGGAAAATATACTGTGCCAGACCCCGCCGGGTAACCGGGACCTGGAGGGCCCATGGGAGAACCAAGAGGAGCTAGAAGCGTGAGCGAGAGATGCGGCGTCTTGTTGTTGGCAGCAAGCAGTTAACGAGTTGATCAGTTGAGCCGCTGAGGGTGACGTCATGTTCGCATCCACTCAGATCCAAGACAATCGGCAATCACCCAACATTTGAGCAACCGTGCATGCGCATCTCCTTCAACATAACACTTGGCCACCATCGTCGAGCACACGACCAACTTCATTCACTACATGGCGGCAACTCCCTGGACATGCCCGACATTCAGTGCAGCCCACCCCCGCTCCCAAGGCAGCTGCGCTTCGTCGTCGCCCTCGCGGCCGTGAGTGCGTCCGAACGTCCTCCCTCTGGCACAGTCTGGACAGGCGCCGATGCCTGGCTCGAGTCACTACTCTCCCTCCTCGATCTGGAGCGGGACGCGCTCCCACCCGATGTCAACCCAGAGGACGTGTCCATCGCTGCCGGGGGACGCGATACGTGGTCCAACGACGAGAGACGCGGTATCGGTTGGGCGCTCATCCACGCTGCGCTCGCGCCGGAAACGCGTGAAGACACCAAGGAACCCCGCGTTGCGTATTCTGCCGTCGCACGTGCCGCTGCACACCGCACCCTCTCGCTGCTGGGACTCGACAGCACCCTCCTCTCCGTGGCCGAGGCCAGGGTCGGCGCGACGCTCGCGGCGGCCCTCGATGGCGACAAGAGCACCGTCGACGAGGCCGTGTCAAAGCAGAAAGAAGGATGGGGCGGGTCGCTGGGAAGGAGGATAGGTGGGTTTAGGATACAGGCAGGGCTGACGGACCAGCCACAGGTGCAGGGGTCATTGCTGGCGGCGTCATTGTAGGTGTGACGGGTGGCCTCGCCGCGCCGGCCATTGCCGCCCTCCTCGCTCCCCTCGGCATGGGGGCGATTTTCACTGCTGGAGCCGCACCCCTTGTCCTCGGCACACTCTTTGGCGTCACGGGCGGTGGTCTGACCGGGTGGCGTGTAGCAGAGCGATGGCGCGGCGTCGACGAGTTTGCCTTTATTGAGGTTGGGGCGGGCACGAAACCGTCCAAGGAGGAAGTCGATGACCTCAAGAAACACGCCCCGATCTTTGATGTCGACTTTGAGACGCGCTTCCAGGGCCAGCTGGAGAGCGACGAGGTCGAATCTGCGGCCCAGCGTGAGGTCGAGCGCAGCAGGAGAGAGCTCGAGGGCCGGCTGGCAGAAATGTCTCTTGAAGCCCATACCGATCAGGCGAGCCCGTCGCCACCGTCCACCCCGTTGAAACCTGGCGAGTTCAAAAAGCCCACGACTCCCAGCCTCACAGTAAGCTATCGCCGACTTTGCGAAACTGACACCACAGGCCACCATCGTTGTGCCCGGCCTGCTCACCGTCTCGCACACTGAGGCCATATCTGCGTGGCGTGCCGCGTGCTCTCCCTATGGCCACTGGCACTATGGCACCGACACGCCCGATTCCAAGGTCCCAGTTGGCCTCAAGGACGGGCGCGACGTCTACCTCCTCCGCTACGAGACCCAGACGATGCTCGACACGGGTCGCGATCTCGAGAGTTGGGTTGCCAGCAAGCTGCGTAACGCTGCGGCAACCGAGGTCGTCAAGCACACCGTACTCAGTGCATACTATGCGGCCATTGCGCTGCCTCTGTCTGTGTACAAGCTGTCGACCATGGCATTGGACAACTCCTGGGTCGGGGCGCAGGACAAGGCAATCAAGGCAGGTCGCCTCCTGGGCGAGGTATTGGCACAGCGGGTGCAAGGCGAGAGGCCCGTTGTGCTCGTTGGTACGTCGGTTGGCGCACTCACCGTCCTCCACGCACTCTTGTATCTTGCGACCCTCGACGGACCCCCGATCGTCGACTCGGTATTCTTCATCAGTCTCCCCGCAGCCCCCACCGAAGCCGAGTGGGCGTCCGTCCGCCAAACTGTGGCTCGCCGTGTCGTGAACGCATGGACGGGATCGGACATGGTCCTCGCAGGTGTGGTTCGTCTGCACGAGGTCGTCTCTCGCGGCGTCACGGGAAACAACGGCACGCGTGTGGCGGGTCTCGGCCCCGTCATGCAAAATGGCGTCGAGGACGTCGACCTGTGTGACGTCCTCAACGGCCACTCTGAGATTAACACGAGTATTGGAGACATCCTGGAGGTCCTCCAGGTTGACGACTAGAGACACTGTTCAGTTGTAGACCCGTCTAGAATGTTCTGCTCGCCTTTTGTTCATGTCACCTGTATGTATAGCCTTTGCCGCCACAGTGTGGCCAAAGCTTTGATGAGTCACTGGAGCCGGAGATTAGCAATTCAGCCCGAATAGAATTCATTCCCGCAACTGTAATTGATGCGGGAAGATTAATTTGGGTGCGAATAAGAAAGGCCACGCGAATGTGAGGTCATTGGCGTTCTCGCGCTTTCTTTCGACGTGCAACAACAATCTCTCTCTTCTACCCATCACCAACAACACCATCAACCATGTCGTCGTCACAACAAACAAACCTGCCGCTTCCGCAGTACTATGCCAAGACGCTCCAATCGCTCTTGCCAATCTTTGACGACTCGCTCCCGCTCTCCGAGCCCAGCACGCAGGCGCAGCTCGCCAAGGCGACCGACGACCTGTACCTCATCTCGCGCATGCTCACCTCGCTCGGCGTCTTTTCGGACAATGAGGGCCTGGACGAGCTGGGCGACCGCGAGCTCGTGTTCATGACTGTCCCCTGGGTGCTGGGCGAGGCCGAGGCAAAGGGCGGTCTGGGAGGCTACCCGGACCGCATCGCCGCGCTGAGGCGCAGCGACACGGCGTTCAACGCGTTCTTGGGTCTCTTGCAGACGTACAACGTCTTCGGGTCGGACGAGCAGGCCGAGGGGTCGAGCTCAACCGCGCCCGGTGCGGTCCCTTCTGACCCGGGACAGCGCCGCGAGGCCAAGATTCGCGCGTACCGCCGTGAGAAGGAGCTCAAGGAGCGCATCTCCGTAAGCACCGAGTTGAGGTTGTTGCAAACGCTGACAGAGCCAGGCCGCGCTTCCGGACCACCCAGAGCCGTCGTCCAGCCCATTGACGTTTGTCCTTTCGTTGCTGCCCAACGAGACCGGCGCGTCCTCGACATCAGTCAACGAGGAGGAGCCCGACCTGCGCAACGCCTGCATCCAGGTCTTGCAGCTGTTGCATTCGCTCACGACGACGACACTGGGCAACACTGCTATGGAGCTGAGTATTCTCTCGCAGGCTCCCTCCGAGCCCACGAGCGGACCGATCGAGGACCCGAGGACAAGGAGGCAAGAGACCGAGGACGCCCAGTGGCGACTGGACCGCACACCGGGGTCGTACAAGCCCAAGGAGCTCATCTCGGGTGGCGGCAAGGTCCTGCGTCCATTCACAATCTTGCCGAGCACGACGGCACTCAGCGACCGTGAACGCCTCCGCTCCGAGGTGTTCCGCGCCTCGCACCGCCTGCCGACCATGACGATTGACGAGTACCTGGCCGAAGAGGACGCCATGGGCAACATTATCCGTGGTGGAGGGTGAGTGCGAGAGCGAGCGGGGGGCGACGACGAGTGGCGGAAACAGGCCCCGTTTCATTTACAATTGTTTCTCTGTGTGGTTGCTGACGTCTCGTTCCAGGCAAGCAAGTTATGACGCCCCTACTGAGTCGGAATTGCTCGAGCTGGAAGCGGAGAATGACGGCACAGCCGCTGGCGCAGAGGCTGCCGAGAAGAGGCGGGCCAAGACTGAGAACTGGGCTCAGTACACGGACGATAACAAAAAGGGTGCCGGCAACACCATGAACCGCGGCTAGCCAGGCCCGGTCAGGTCCCCCAGCGAGTGCAAATGAGACTCTGTGCTGCCTGGGGGGAGAGGGGGAAGTTTGGTTTGTTTGGCCACCCCAGCGCAACGAGAGGGGTGTGTGTTATAGACCTAGTATATGTAGTAGTGCATGTGGTTGGTGCTTTCAGATGGCTAGACGGCGGGTTTGACGTTTTAGGCTTTGTTTCCAAGTTAGAGAGTGGAGAACCGATCGCCGGTTGCTCGACAATGCTTTTTGCTCTGTCCATCCTACAGAGCAGCTCGTCTGGGACACTGCGCTGTACGGTGTTTGAGGCAGAGAGCCGCGAGAGCCGCAAGAGCCGCGAGAGCAAAAGGGCGGAGCATTTTGTGTTGTGTCTGGTTGGATCCGACGTCCATCCCACGGATCCACCGAGCTTGTTGAATGTATGTTTGGGTGGTGTGTTACTCTTGTGGAGTGAACGTTCTTTAGGATCCATAACAAATTGAACCGCAGGGATGAGAGATGACGCACACTCTGTTCGAGGTCCGTGTCTGCCCCGGCCTGTGCCGGGAATGTGCGTACATGTGTTCCGTGTTCCGTGCAGGTGTCAGCCAGAAGACTGTGAATGCATGAGTGCTGGGTGCATGCAGCAGAGCACGAAGTACCTCCGTAAGGGAGCTCGTCGTCTGTCAGGTCCAGGCATACCGTGTGTGCGGCAGTGGTGTGGCCGGGAGGAGGAGGAGACGAATGCGGGACTGTGACTGTGGGTACCGTGGCACGCGCGCACGCGCCGTGGGATCGTGGGACGGTGTAGGGGGGGCGAGAACAGAGAGCGACCCAGAGCCAAGAGCCAGAGAGCACCGAGCAAAAGAGAGACAAGACCCGCTGGCCACTCGAGAGAGACCTCTCTTCGGCCCGCCGCCCACTTAAACCTTAACACCCGCGTCCACAGGCTGTGTGTCCTACGTCGCCGCATTCATCCATCTCACACCTCATCAGTCATCCAACTCAGCATCCCCCCGGCCCTCTCCCCCCCGCCATCCATCTCTTCCACTCTCCATACACCTTCGCATCAGACATATCTCTCGTGGCCCCCAACACACACACACCCTCTCTCTCTCTCTCGCTCTCGCTAGTCGACCCCACACGCGTCGTCGTCATCTTCCGCCACCCTATACCCCCTTCACATTCCTCCCACATCCCATTTGGCAAAGCCGGACACGGCAACACACCCACCGCGGAACGAGTTCCCGGCCAGCTATATCATGTCGGGCCACGTTCTCCCCCACACACAGCTCGACGACACTGGTGGTGTGGGCAGATGGAAGGACGCAGACAGCAAAGACGGCCAAGGCCCCGTAAAGGCTGCGTGTCTGAGCTGTCGCCAGAAGAAGGCAAAGTGTGATGGCGTCCAACCAAGCTGCGGACAGGTACGTCGCGTCATCGATGGCCAGCATCGCACCATGGCGTACAGCAGCTGACACGGACGCGTCGTTTTAGTGCTCGCGCAAGCAGATTGAGTGCATCTACATCAAGTCCAAGCGCGGCGGTGCCCGCAAGAAGCGCGTCGGTAAGTTGATACGCGCTGCCGCCCCCATTTTCGTGTCTCGCTGACTTTGTCAGCAAACCCGCCGGCCCCCATTGTCGAGTTCCTCAAGCGTCTTGACAGCCTCCTGAGCGTTCCAAACTTTGGCCTCCAGCATGCCGAGCCCCAGGAGGGCGACGACCCGACAAACGTCGTGCGAACCTTTGCATCCAACGAGGAAGTGTGAGTGGATGCGTGCGGACCTGCGCCCATGTGACCTGCGTCTGTTCGCTGACAAGCCCCAGCCTCCGCTGTTACTACAATGAGGTCCACCCTTACCTCCCCATCCAGCCGCCCCGCCACTACCTCGTAGACGTGCTGCCCACGCTGTTGACGCCCGAGTCGCCCTTCCTGCTCGCCGCGCAAACAATCATGACCCTTATCCCACACACCCTCGACCCAAGCCCCAAGAGCGCTAGCAGCAAGCGCCTCCGCAGTGCTGCGTCGGCGTCCCTTGGAAAGAAGACCATGGCCGCCATCGAGCGCCAGCTCGCAGTCGCTCCCCACCTCGAGTGCGTCCAGGCACTTACCCTTCTGGCGGTGTGGGAGTGGGGCAGCACCAACGACGCCGAGGCAGCCATCGCGCGCTACTCACAGGCCGTCCAGATCGCCATGGCCATAGGCATGCACGACCTCGACAAGGACACCCCCAAGGACGCCAAGGGCAATGGATATGCCCTCGAAGGTATCAATTGGCGCAAGGATGCGCTCCGCCGCACCTGGTGGTTGCTGTATTGCTACCAGATCACTGCGTCATTGGTCTCGGGTATCCCAGCTCCGGTGGGAACCGACGACCCACGCATCAAAGTCGACTTCCCCGTCTGCAGCGACAAGGACCGGACATGGTCGACGTGGATCAACTGTATTCGCGAGTGCTACCGCATTGTCGGCCTCGTCAACCAGATTGTCTTTTCGGTCCCGCCGGACAGCGATGCTCCCGGTCTCAACTCGTGGGCATCGCCTGGCGAACCCGGCGAGCTCAAGGAGAAGCAGCGCCAGATGCTCTTTATCGACAAGGAGATTAATGAGCTCATGAAGCAGGCCGAGCGCATGTCGATCATTGAGCATGTCCCCGGCGGCGAAGACGAGGTGGCCAAGAACCAGCAGAGCGCGTGTCGCTTTGCCCTTGCGGTGGCCAACATTCATCTCCACAGGTGGACTGCCTTCCCCGAGGTTTCCTTCTTCTCAAAGCGCATTTGTGGTTTCCCCAAGGGCGAAGATGACGACGAGGTTGACTCGCCATCCCAGCTCTCTGCGGGCTCGGGTGCTGGCGTGAGCCAAGGACAGACGAGTCCTGCGGACCCCAACCCGCTGTCGACTCAGCAGCGCCAAGTGTCGTACAATTCGGCACCGCCGCCTCCCCTCATCCCCGATCCAGGATATGCCGCCAACAACATGGCCCAGTACCCAGTTCCTCAGGCTACTGTTCCCACGCCCAATAACATTCAGTCTGCACCTGCCAATATTGGTACCGCGCCACAGTCCATGCCTGGTGCCGGCGGCGGCTACGGTGACGACATGTACCATGTCGACCAGATGATGGCCAACTTTTCTGTCAACCACCACCAGCCGCCGCCGCTCCAGCAGCAGCAGCAGCAGCAGCAGCACCAGCCTGCGTACGCGACGACGTCCCAGCAACAGTTTAACAACTATGGCGCCCCGCCCCAGCAGCAGCAGCAGCAGTTCAACGCCAGCCCCCAGTCGCAGACGTTCTCGTCGCCCACGTCGCAGCAGTATGTTGCCACTCCGGCTCAGTTTGCCCCGACTCCCCAGACTATGGTTTCCACCCCGTTCACCCCCAACTCCCAGCCACAGTACCCCACTCCGGCTCCCCAGCCTCAGCAGCAGTACTCTGCCCCGCAGCAGCACCAACAGTACATGCCCGGTGCATACCCTGGCCAACAACAACCCCAGCAGCAACAGCAGCAGCAGCAATACTACCCGCAGCAGCAACAGTTTACCCCCAACGCCCAGCAGACGTTCAATGCGAGTCCCCAAAGCTCTACTTTGCAGACGTACGCATCGCCGCCCGGAAACATGGCCATGCAGCCGCTCCAAAACCAAAACTCGTACACTCCGCCGTACCCGGCCCAGCAAATGGCTCTTCAGGTCCAGCCTGGACCGTCCACTATCAGCCCTGTGTGGAACTCGAATGTGATGGAGTGGCAGCAGAACCAGCAGCTCTACGACGGTGTCATCCAGGACATGTGGGACCCCAACTCGTTCCCCACCTACCTGCCGCAGCCATGGTTTGCGCAGAACAATGGCGCCATGCAGCTCTTCACCAGCGGCGAGAACCAGCTCGCACAGAGCTACCCTGCCTTTGAGCTGCCACCCGAGATGGCGCCCGTTCACGACATGGCTGTGGGTGCGCCCAGCGGGTCTGGCTCTGCTGGTGGCCCGGGTTCCCTCGGCGGCTTTAGGAAGCACAAGGCGTGGGGCGTGGACGACAAGGGCGACCCGGATGTCCAGGCTGCCGAGGAGGCCGCCGAGGCCAAGCAGTCCGAGGCCTTCCCTCCAGGCTTCAGTCTTGCGCGCTGCGCGACTGCCGCACACACGATTGTGCGTCTCGAGATTCTGCACCGCAGTGCGGCCATGGCGGCCGACGACGGCATCCCGCGCTGGATCCCCTTTTGCTCGTGCGGTCTGGTGTCTGGCGCATACGCATTCTTGCTCCTCATCCTCGCTGTCGAGGCGCAGAACGGCTACACCGACGAGAGCAGGCAGCAGGTCGAGGACCTGTTCACCAACGTCAAGATCATCCTGGCTGGCCTTGAGGCGTACGGTGTCATGTGGGAGGGCATCAACATGATGGCGACCGAGGTCCGCTCGGCTATCGACTATGCGTCCAACCTCGCCTCCGAGGTCCGCAGCCAGCGCAGCAACGCATCGTCTCCGTCTGTCCCATCGTCTCTCCCATCTGTGTAACAGTTGATCTGTGTCCCAAACAAGAGTGTGTGTGTTTGTGCGTTGTGGTTATTTTTTGCATAGGTTATGGCTATTGCAGATGAGATTATCCTAAATATATACGTGTGTGTGTGGGCGTGTGTGTGCGCCGCAGCCCGCAGCCTTCAGCCCCCTCTGTAAACCCTCTTTTCGCCAGTCTACAAGGTCACCGCGACCAGCGCGGCAGACACGACGAGGGCCAGGAATGGGCCCGGGAGATAGTATGTGCTAGAGTATGGGTGGTGGTGCGAGGTCGCCGCAGACGTCTTGTTTGCGTCGGTCGCGTTGGCCGTGCTGTTGACATAGGCCCAGGCGCACATGGAATAGTTGAACAGAGTCAGGTCGTAGCCCGTCGTCTTGTTGATGGAGGTGAGGTTGAACGAGGACGAGTAGTTTGCCGCCAGGGTAAAGTTGAGCGGCATGGTGAGGTTGACCGTGTTGGGGAGGGACGTCGAGTTGGCCGTCGAGTTTGTCGTCGAGTTGTACGTCCCATTGATGGGTGCCGTCGAGTTTGACAGTGCGGTGGTGTTGGCGGACGACGACGAGGACGAGTTGGACGCCACGGTCGTGTTTGTCGTCGGCGCCGTGGTGGTAGTGTTGCTCGCGCCCGTCGAGTTTGAGCTGGACGCAGTCGCATTGCCCGCGACCGTCGTGTTGAAATACGACGTGTTGGACACGGGACAGCTGAGCTCGTACGTCGCGTTCGCCCAAGTGGCCCACGCAATGTTGACAATGGGCGGGGGGATCGTCGGCGTCGGCGTAGCGACCGACACGTCGCCGACGTCGCTCGACGACTTGCACTGCTGCAGGCTCTTGCCTTGGTCCGCCTCGCCAAACGCGTCCATGACCGCCGCGACGTCGTCGTCTGTCCCCTCGCTGGCGACTTGACAGAGCCACACCTCAGCCGCGCCGGGCAGGAACGTCCCGCTCGCAATGTTCTTGACGCTGTCGACGACCTTGACGGTCCCGCCGCCGTCGGTGCATGTGGTGGTGGCGTTCGAGGCCTCGATCATGGCGATGCACCCGTACAGACCGTCAAAGGCAGCCCACGTCATGGACAGCTGCGACGCAGACAGCGCCGTGGTCGTGAAACTTGTCAAGCCCATGGTTTTGGCGTGCTAGTTTAAAACGGACGGGAGGGTGGAAGGGATATGGGGGAACAAGGGGGCGGTGTGTGGTGGTGTGGTGGTAAAAGGAATGTGGGGGAGCACGGGCGCGAGCGCAATGTTGTCAACGACGAGATGGAATTTAGTTGGTCGTAAATGTCGAAATGAGTGATGGCAATGTTCTCATCGATTCAGTGCCGAGAGACAATGTGAGCTGCCTGGCAACCCCCGGGCAGACGAAAGGAATTGCTTGGCCTGGGGTGTGCCAGGGCGGCCGACGTCGCCAAGCGGCGCGTGCGCGCGGTCGTGCATTCCGGGGTGCTCCATCGGGCCCCGGGTGCTGAGAGCTTGTTTTCGTCGGCTGTGTTTTGGATGCGAGTGCAAGTAGCTAAGCAGTAGTTCTGCAGTCTGCACGACGTGTGTGGCATTGCCTCTGTATACAATGAGACGCCGATCTGTCGATCACGTCGCCGCCCCGCGGCCTACAAATCCTACGACCGGCGCTAGCAAGGGGGGCAGCAGGCCGTAGACAGGCCGATCCTCTATATTTTCACTTCAATGCGGAGCCGATGACGAGTGGTTCCTTGCCCTTCTCCTCAACCTGGGACCTTGGGACAGAATCACTTTCGAGCGCAACCATCCACACACCGACACACGCCTGCGATGGCATCGCACGCTCGGCAGTGTGTGAATTTTTGGACGCGTCGGGCAAGATGGTCTGAACCTGGCATCGACGCCAGGAACCGCTTGTTGGCGTGTTTTCAAACGATGAGAGAGCAATGCCAAGCCCGCGACAGCGCCAGCGCCAGCACCCACAGCCGTGGCTGCTGCTTTGTGGCGGCCACAGCTGGGTTCTTTGGCCTGCCAGCGGAAAAAAGCACGAGTGACTATGCAGATTCATATTCACAAGCTACATGGTGTTGCGCGCAGAGGCGCGTATAGTACACTATAGTTGGACGACGACGTAAGTTACAGAGATGGCCCCATCATGCAAAACGAGATTGAGATTGAGACACACGTTACTTCGTATTCGAGTTCGTTAGAGGGCGTCCTCGCCGGCGAACAGCTGGTCGCTGACGGCGTCGAGGTCGCGACCGTCGACATCGTCGTCGCCTCCCATGGCCATGGCGAGCTTGGCCTCGTCCCTCGCGCGCGCCACTTCGAGGAAGCTCGCGTAGCTCCACGTGAGGTCACGCGCGCCGCGGTTCTTGCCGTCGCTGCTGCCGATCTGCTCAGCCATGCTGCCGTAGTGGCGGCGAGCGGCACTGAGACCGCGGAGGAGGAAGGCGTCGGCGACCTCGCCAATACGCTGGGTGGCAACGTCGTACTCGTCCGAGCCGCGCGTCCACTCGCCAGCAATGGGAATGTCGTCCTCGTCCTCGTTGAGAATGTCGGCCCAGAACGAGGCAGTGAGCGGCGAGAGCTGGACAGAGTCCGCGAGGGCAAAGGCGGCTTGGGCGCGGTACAGCACCTGCGCGACGGTGAAGGTGGCAATGTACCACGGGTTGCCGCCGCGGAAGCCCACGCCGTCGTACACGTCCTCTGCGTAACGGCCGACCAGCCAGCCGTCGGTCCAGCTGCTGCTGTCGCTGTTGAGGCTGTACAGGCCGGCAAAGGAGCGGACGTACGCGAGGAGTGTGGACAGGACGGCGGGCGAGTTGGGCGCCAGGTCGGTCACGTCCTCGGACGTGTGCCTGACACCGGCATGGATCACGGCCAGCATGGACGCAGAGTCGAGACCTGCGCGCGGGGTGGTGTACTGAACAGAGTGGGAGGCAGCCCAGTACCCGGCAGTGGTGTTGAAGTGGTTTGGAAGCTGGAGAGCGAGGCGTTCCGCCTGGGTGCCATAGTATGCCGCAGCGTGAGTGTCGCCCAGACGCTTGGCCAAGAGGGCGCCGGCCTGGAGAGCACGGCGCGTTACGGCGTCGGTGAACAGGTGGCGGCCGTCCAGCTCCTCCCAAATGTCAAAGCTGGGCAGCGACCACATGTTGGCGATCTCTTCCAGGTCATTCTTGATGACACTGCCGGAACGGCGCAGCGCATTGGAGTTGTACAGGTGGTTGACAACAAACGCCCTGTCGGCCGGGTACCCGCGGTCGAGGAGCCAGTGGGCATACGGGATGAGGGCGAGCGCACGCAGCGCAGGTCCATCACGCTGAGGGCGGCCCCAAGGGTGGGTGAACGGCTTGCCGTCGACATGGAACTTGGGCTCGGAGAGACCGCCCGACCACAGGTCACCGGACGGGTTGGGCACGACCTGGAGTTCGGCCTGCGCACGGGCGTACGAGCGGACAAGACCTTCGAGGAGAGGGTGTGTGTGGTTGTGTGCACGAGCGTGTGGGGGGGAAGTCGTGTACTCCCAAGGGCGGAGGTAGTCATCGGGAAGGAAGGAAGGTAAGAGGGACGAGACGGTCAGTGCACTGTCGCGTGACCACGTAAAGTAATAGTCGGGCTGGTTAGGCTCGCCCTTGCTGGGTGAAGCAATGACGAGGCCGTCCATGGCGCCAGCGGCTGGGCCAATGTTGGCGAGAACACCATTCCAGGCCAGTTGACGCTGCGAGTGGATCCACTGGTCGAATTCGCCAGACGTGCCGGTGGCGGCGGCGGTGGTGGCGGACGGATCGCAGGCAAGGTAGGAAAAGAGGATTGCGGCGTAAACTATGCCAGCAATAAAAGGAAACAAGACAATGGCGCGCCACGGACGCTTCGGCGCATCGTACTCGTCCGAGTAGTTGTCGCCGTCAGAGCCATAGCCAGAGGTGAAGCCGCTGTATGGGGATTCGGGAAGAAGACGCGAGGTTTGCTTCTCGAGAAGAAGGGGGGCACGTGAGCCTCGATCCGCGCGGACGGCGTCGGTGTAAGCGGGGTAGACCGCGTCATCGGTAGTGACCGAGCGGCCAGCGAGGATAGACTGGAGGTACGAGCCGCGCACTGTGGGTGTAAGTATGGGGTGGCGGAAGGTGGTGGGGGTAGTGGTGACGGTGGCAGAAGCTTTTGGGCAAGTCTCTCGACGCGACAGTGACCCTACAGCACGACGACGACCAAGTGGCAAAAAAACCGGGTCGTGACTCACCTTGTTGTTGTTGTTGCTGCGGTGCAGCGGCTGCGCTCTCCTCGTCGTTGTCTGCGAGCCAGAAGTGTGGGCGGGATTTAGAGTGAGGCATGGTATGAATGGAAAGGGGAAGGGAACTGGCTGTGCCGACCCAGACGCGCGTGTCTGTATTATAAGCAAAACGGTCACGGTCTGTCAGAAGCGTCACCCAAAGCGAGATCGGGGTGTCAGATGAAAAAGACCGCTTTTTTTTAGCCGGCTATGTCGGTCACTCTTTGCTCCGGTGGCGTCAAAACGCGGGGCACCTGGCACGCACGGCGGCGCGGCGGCGGCAGTGGTCTCGACGCGGGGGTGGGTCTTGTGATCATTGTGATCGAGTCAATGCCGGCTACCCGGGAGTGCTAACAGAGACGCGTCTCCGCCCGCGGGTGCGGCACAGACGGCGTCGGAGGCTGGGCTACACACACCTTCCGCACAGCAAAGAAGCGGACACCCAACGCGGCGCCCTGCTACGGGGCGACCACGGCCGCAATGACGTCAGGGAGGGATAATAGACATTATTGCAACCTAAGAAAACAAGTTGGATACAGACTGGTGAACTCCGAGCGGATGCGCGGATGCGGATAGGCATGGTCGTGTGGTCGCTGATCTACGTCGTCGACGGCTTGTCCTTGTCCACTGTGTGTGTGTGTGCGACGGCAGAAGTTGGTAGTGTGGGTGTATGAGTGCAGTAATCTGCGACTTGCTTGCCAGTGCACCTATGAACCTCGTTGCCGTCGTGGTCGATAAATACGACAAGCTTCTTGTCCTCTGCGTCTGGGTCGTTGTCTAGAGCATGATCGACGACAGTAAACGCTCGGGGAGGGATTGAGGCGGGATCTGGCATGTATCTGTGGGACATGGTCAGTGCCAGTGAACGAGATACCAAACTTGCCGATCGGTAAAGAGGGCCTCGTTATAACCCTGCTTTTGCAAACAGCCCCACGAGTCGATGCCCTCCTCCCAGACGCTGTCCATGGCGCCACGGGCAAAGGTGCGCACAAAGGCAAGGCTCGGCACCATGAAGTGTGGCCAGCGCTCCTTCACGGCGCTCTGGGCCTAGTATGAGTGAGCACATGATAGATGTAGCAACACCCACCTTATTGAATGCGCGCTCAATGACCATGTCGGTCAGTGTTTGCCATATCTCGGGCGTGTGGACGATGCGGCCAAGCTGCCTCATGAGGATGGGCATGTGTGCCTTCCTGTGCGATACAATCAGCGCAATCTGGGAGGCAGGGCCAGCGTGAGGCGTACATGCGGTAGGCTACATCAAAGGTGGCAACTGCAAAGTCCACCTCGTCGAGGGTCTCGTCCATGTCGCTGCTGTCGAACGCTGCCTGCCATTTGCGGCTTGCCGGCTTGCGCAGCGGGCTGCCCATCGGGCCTTTGCGTCCAGTCTGCCGTTTCTGATGGGGTGTGCAGACCAGATGACACCGTTCCAGTCGTTGCGCGGGAACTGTTGTGTGGCTGCGGGGAAAGGTGCGTGTATTGCTGGATTGAAGGCCATTTGTGATGGCATGATGGCCTGATGGAGCTGATGGATGGTGATTGCACGTGCAACAAACGTCAAAGATCAACAAAGGTACGAAGGTGGCGTGACACGTGACTCAGTCCACCGGTTAACCGGTTTTTGTAATGGAGCTGTACCGGCTATATACCCGGGAGCACCACGGCCGCGTCTCTCCACTGCTGTTCTTCACGGAAGGTGCTTGGCCTGCTTGGACGCGTACTGACATGCACAGGGTTCTACAAGGCATTGAAATGGCCCTGCCGGCTGCACATCTGACTCAATAGTGGCGCTCGTTTGTCACGACATGACACAGCTAGTACATTGCACACTTTTTCTCTCTAGCGCACCCCCGCCGCTCTCTACCTAGAAGCACCGCTGTCACAGTCCATGACGTCCTCGCCCTGTTCGACGAACCGCTTGAGCTCCTTGCGCCACGGCTCCCACGCCTCGCCGTACTTCTTCAGCAGGTGGCCAAGCTCGGCACGCTGCTCGATGATCACCTCTGGCAGCGCACCGTCACGAGGCACCGCCCAGACGTCGTTGAACATTTCGCCGAGCTTGGGCTTTGGCAGCTTTTCGCTCTTGTTGAAGATCTTCAACACCTCCTTCTTGTTGGCGGCGGCCATGGCCTTGTCCTCCTCCTCGGACCACCACCCCTGGGTCACGAGCCATGCGCGGAAGCGAGAGATCGGGTTGTCTGTGAAAAGGGAGAGGGAAAAAGTCAGCGCCACACAATTGAAAAATCCCCGTGTTTTTTTGACGCAGGCCATCGAGGCCGGCCGAAAACAAAGGCGGGTCGCAAACTCACCGACGACAGTCCACTCCTTGACCTCTTCGATCGGCCGGTACGCGCTCGAGTCATCCGAGGTCGAGTGGTGACCGACACGGTACGTCATGGCCTCGACAAGAACACCCTTCTTGCCCTGCACTGCGCGACGACGGGCCTCGCGCGTCGCTGCAAGAACAGCCAAAGCGTCGTTGCCGTCCACACGGATAGTGTCGATACCGTACGCGGGTCCACGCGACGCGATACCGTCACCAGCATACTGGTCAATGACCGGGGTGGAGATGGCGAAACCGTTGTTACGGCAGAACCACACCAATGGGCCACCAAGCACGGCGTTCATGTTGAGCGCTGCGTGGAAGTCGCCTTCCGAGGCCGCACCGTCGCCAAAGTAGCAGATGACACAGTCGCCCTGGCGTGCGTCGTCTGTCTTGAGCGCGTAAGCCGCACCGGCGGCCTGGGGAAGCTGGGTAGCAAGGGGAGAAGTGATGGTGTGGAAGCCAAGGTCGGGAGCTGTGTAGTGCACGGGCATCATGCGACCTTTGCTGCTGTCGTCGTCAATGTTGCCAAAGCACTGGCCCATCATGCGAGACAGGCTCATGCCGCGGTACAGCAATGCTGCTTGCTCGCGCTGTCGCTGTCAGCGTGTTGCGTTAGCCAGGGGTGAAACAACTCACGTATTGACCAAACACCTCGTCGGTGCTGCGCATCGCGGCAGCGCTGCCAACCACCGCCGCCTCCTCTCCCGAACACTGCATGTAGAACGAGATTCGTCCCTGGCGCTGCGACTGGTACAGCACGTTGTCGACCATGGGGATCAGAGCCATGACCTTGTAGATCTTGAGAGCCTCCTCCTTTGTCAACTGCGGGAGCTTGGCACCCTTGACTGGTCGACCTTCCTCGTCGAGCACACGGTATGTTGGGATGGTCTTGGCGAGTCAGTTCTGGCAACAGTATCAACCTTGCCGGGCCTCACCTTTGCCACTGCGTTGAACCACCCTTGCTCTGCGTTCCACCACGACTCGTGCGCACCACGACGGAGTGGGCTGCTCATCCTCCCTGCACGGGCCGCGCGGTCCGCCTGCGACTCGTCGACATACACCAGCTGACGAGGGTCACGGGGACGGTCCGTCCTTGGGTCGTCCATCGAGTGCAGCATCAGACGGTTCAGCGATGGGTGAGGGGTAAAGTGAGGCAGGGGAGTAGGGGTGGGCAATGGCGAGCCGGTAGACGTCGTGTGGTGCACGGCCGGCAGGTCGGGTGGGGGGCCTGTAATCTGTTTGCAGATGTCAGTCCAAGTCACTTATCGGAGGTTGCGCCACAGCCACTCACCAGGTTACGCTGCGAGAGCGACGCGAAAAACGAGCGCGGTACACGGGCGCGACGGATCATGGTGGTTGGGGAGATGTAACGATGCATGATGGAAACTGTTGCTGGGGTTATCAAGTATATGGTGCACTGAGAGGGGGGTTTGATGGGAGACGTGTGATGCAGTGTCCGGAGCAAGACTACAAACCCCAGGCTCCGGCCGGGGCTCGTGATCGTCGTCACCGAGTGTGGGGTAATCGGGTGTGGGGGCTGGCGGGGAGCAAACTGGCAAACAGGGGCAGGTCACGTGCCGGTTGCCTGAGAAACACATACACATGACATACCCTCACCAGTGTACCAATGTAGTACGGTCCAGTGCGCGCCATTGTGTTTCTCGGCAACGAAAAATACAGACAATCCTGGCAAGGTAAAGCCTCCAACGTTCGCATTGTGATTTCGGGACTTGCATAATCGTCGGGCAACTTGTCCCTATTGTCCACCCAAACTGATTGAAATGCAAGCCCTATAGCCGCCTATGTTACGACTGCTTATTGCTCCATTGAAATTCGACATGCGACTGTTTGAGCCCTTCGATGCCATGCCTCTTAGTAGTCTTGCGCGCTTGCTCTACAACTTGTCACTCATGCATGTTATTCAACTTATAGACTTCTAGGACCACACAACCCTGTCTCCACAAACCCAGCCAAGAAACCTGGTTCTTCATCCCTAACGACCCCACGACCCCTTTGCCGTCCCTCAACATCCCATGTCACGTCTCCTCCCCTCCGCTCAATCCCTACGCACCGCCGTTGTCCGACTCGGGTGCAGGCTCTGTAAGCTTCCACACGAACAGGATCAAAAACGTGATCGCCGCAATGGCCACGGTGATCCCCAGCGTGAGCGCCCATTGGACATCGGGCCGCGGGCCATCGTCGCCGAGCAGCGGCTGGCGCTCCGCATCCTCCTCGTCCACCGCGTACAGCGGCATCCGCTCCTCTTGCGGCGAGTTGGTCACGCGCTCGTACGCGCTTTGAGTGGTGGTGCCTTCTGCGCGCGCTACGCCAGACTCCTCGAACGGGTCCTCGGGAACAGGGCCGGGCACCCCTGTAGCGGGGACCCGCGGCGCCGAGCCTCGGCGCGAGGACGACGAGCTGGACCGGTGCTTGTGCTTGTGTACCGGGGGGTCGCTTGGGACCAGGCTGGTCATGATGCGGCCGGGGAACGGGGAAGATGCCGACAGGCGGCGCTGGTGCTCGGGAGCGGGCGCGAATGTGACTGGCATGGTGGGCAGGGTAGACGGGGACTGAAGGGATGAAGTGCTGGGACGGGGGAGGTAGCTCGAGAGGTGCGGTTACGGCTCTAGGTGATGTCTTGAGGGTCTGCAGTGGCAGCTACAGCCCTGTAAGATGTGTCTGACCTCAACGGAGGTGCGATGGAGGGCACTTTGTTGGGGCGCGGCTCGCACCGGAGATGGGCCGTGGACTGTGGGGCGGTCCACTGGACGGGACACTAGGTGCCAGTACTGGGATGGAGTAATGTCGGCGTCTGGCTGTCAGCGGCGCTGACGGTGTGGCCGTACGGATGTGTGGACAGAAGGGTGTGTCGATGTTGAAGAGGATATCAGCAATGGACAAAATGCTATGTCAGTGGAGTTTGATTGTCCCACACCGTTAGCCGGGAATGACGCGGATGGCTTGTGGTGGGTGGCGTGCCTGGCTGGTTGTTGCCGGTGGCGAATTGAACCCACCATCCGTTTAGCAACAGCGTACGATGCCACCGCTCATGTGAGCCACCATTGTGCAGACAGTGTACAGGTACGCTTGACAACATCCTCGACATATTGAGTTGACTAAGGGAGGCTAAAATACAGTGCAGTTCGGCGGACCACTGACCACATCGACTGGACCAGTCCCCCTCGACCTCAATTATCTTATCACCCGCTCACTCCAGCTATATGATCCTCATCCAGACACGCATTCCCGCCCCATTTTCATCTTGCCACTCCCTTCATTCGTAGTTTGATGTCGGTACAAAGGCTTTTGTCGCTGAGAACGTATCTTGAGTCCGTTAGCGTGGCTATGTAGATGACCCGGGGGGTGGGGCTGTTGGTCGCACCTGCCATGTATGTCACCGCTGACGTCGATGACGTTTGACGTACTTGAGGAACAAGGAGATTCTACAGCTCAGGTCGTAGGCCAGTTCAGCCTGCAGGTTTGGGTGCAGGTCCACTTTCATGCCCTCGCCATCGACCACGTCCACCACTCGAGCATACTTGGCAATCAAGTGCCGGTGAACGATTGGATCAAGGAAAATCGGGGCATCCCGAACGCGGACTGAAATGAACCGTTGCCTGTCATCGAAGCCTTGAGAAGACTGCACCTCAACAGTGATGGTGCGGAAAAGGATCGGGTCAAGTCGCTTCTGGAGGGTCCTGGACGTGGCCCGCCACTGGAAGAGGGTACGCACGTCGGAATAAGCTATCACTTTGTCCAGGATGTAAGGAAAGAAGCCACCGTCGATGGTCACACGGGGTCCGTAGTGGGGGCTTGGTGTGGCCGAGAAGAAGCTGGATGGAGGAAAAGTGGATGTCATGTTGATCGTGGCCAACACCTGTGGGGAAACGGTGGTTGGTCAGTATGTAGCAGGCCGCACGTGGTGGTAAAGAGTCATAAGTGAAGAGGCGACGGTGAAGAGGAGAGTGGTGACGTCGTAGCATCTGAGGTCATGAGATTCAAAATCCGAAAGTAATTGGAGGGCGTAAGCATGTGCGTGTGTCCTGAGCGAGAGAGAGACAGGCCGGGCTGGCAGTCTGACACCCATCTGAAGTTGCACAAAGGACGTGCAGGAGCATCATGACATCACACTATCACCTGTATGTGATCTCCTCACTTCCACCGAGGGCGCACCAGCACAAAATGTCTGTATACGTAGCCGGCTGATGCATGATCTCCGAACATGTTCCTTCTGACTTGGCATGCATGTATCCTCCTTGGAGCCCTCAGCCTATGCCAGCGGGCTGGCATGGCAAATCGGGCCACACTGTCGTAAAGGAACCCGGTGTTGAAATCGTCGATAGCAGACGGGCTTCGCCACCTGTGCATCCCAAGAGCACGCCGGCCATGGCCAGTGGCTCCAGTGATCCAGTGATGGTTTTCTGGAATATTCGAGCATTTCCGATTATTTCTCGCAGAAGAGAGAAGGACATAAAAAGGTGGACGCTAACAAGCCGTCCGTGTGGCCCTCGGTCACGGCCACTCTTCCAACGGAAACTGGTGGCCACGCAATGTGGACATCGCCGCCGGCTGCCGGCACCAGTGTCTCTTTAAGCCGGCGGCCGCTTTGGATTAGAACACTGATGGTTCCGCTAAACCTTTGCTTCACGTTGCTTGCTCAGCGAATTCGAGGCACGTTAATTGCTGGACGGCTGTAGGCTGATGTGGAACATCGCCTCGAGCCCGTCGGTGTCCATACGCACTGCAGCTCTGGACAAGATATATAATAGCCATCGTCGCGTCGCTGTATCATTATGGCCTCATCAGGTTTCAAACACCTAGTCCTGTACACAGTTACACAGTCTTTGCGGCCGTCACCATCATACTTGCGACATCTTTAACTCGCCCCGCGCCTCGCGTGCTACCCAACCTCATCAACAGGTCTCATCACACGCCCCCCTACACAATGACCAACAATGACAATGCCGACTTCCGCCAGTGGAACCGTCTCGCCGACGGTATGAACCGGTACCACAACAGTTACCGGTGGGAGTACAAGAACGTCTACGAGAACGCTGCGGGCGGCTTCCACGTCAAGGGCCAGTCCCTCCAGGGGTTCCTTCAAGAGGCAGCGCAGCTCGCGATCCACCTCGGCAACCACCACCGTGTTGAAGAGGCCCATATCTTCCCTCTTCTCGCCAAGAAGCTCCCACAGTTTGCCGCCACCAATTCCGAGCACGTGAAGGCTCACCGCGGCATCCACGATGGTATGGCCAAGTACAGTGCGTATTTGAGCAAGGCCACGGCCAACCCGTCGAGCTACAACGCCTCGGAGCTTCGCAAGATCATGGACGACTTCCACGACGTGCTCTTTGACCACCTCGACCAGGAAGTCAAGGATATCGGTGCCGAGTCGCTCAAGAAGGCCGGATTTACTCTCCAGGAGCTCTCCCGGTTCCCCTTCTAAGAAGGGCACATGTTCGGCACCGCCCGTACGTTCCATCCTCTCCCCACCCTGCACCACCTGGCGTACCCAGCCAGCCGGCCGGCATATACCGACCGCACGCAGGTCATTTTACCACTGTACCACTGTACCACTGTCCTGCCATACAGACTCTAAGCAGCCCTGTCACAACATACCCTATCATTCAACGGCAACGCCACAGGTTGCTTGCCAAGACCTCTGCCCACATGGTACCTACCCTTGTTTGTAACAGAATGCATCAGAAGGTTTCCACCAACCCACAGACCAGAAGTGTTGCAGCTGCAGTTGATACATGCAAGTGACTAACTGAACCATGTCGTTGTCGTGTCGTGAGCGAACCAAATAACAGGCCAATGTTTATCGGCAGAGGAGGCTGACCTTATCTCATCGGAAATCTCACTCTGATACTCCGCCGAATACATGGGTACATGGACCGCCCGCCGTTGTCGGAGCGAACAGGCTCACCGCAAAGGCGGGCGCCAGTGGGCGTGCAGGACCACTCGTAGCCTTGGAAGTCGTCCTTACAAGTTGACCAGCTGACAAAGGGCAGACATTGTTAACATCATGTACAATCAGGAAGGGTCGCGCATTGTTGCGCGCAATGTCGTTTCTTGCGCCTCCGCTGTCGATCTATGACGTGCAACACGTGCGGCAGAACCGTGCGAGCCAAGGAAATATTGATAAGCAGCCTCGTTCGCCATTGCTAATTGAACAACCTAAATGTATATACAAGAGCAATAGACTTTCAAAGTTGCCGACCGTGCCGAGATGCCGACCAGCCGTAGCCCACACGCGCCACACGCCGTCGAACCGAGCACGTCGGAGCTGGCCGTGCTGCAGCCGACCGAGCAAGGGCGGGAGGGGTGGGCCCACCAGGTCATAGAGCAACACCACATGGCCCCCCCGAGGTTTTGACGTTCTACTCAACTTTTCTCATCGCGCGTATCGAGGACATCTGGCTGTGCATAACGGTGTACCACAAGCAGCATTGATAAAAACCGGTGGACGACAGCTCGGGTCACCCCCTGGTATATTTTTGTGAAAACGCCCATCGCGCCACCCACGACAACAAATCCCTTAAGGCTCTGGCCATCGCGGAAGTCCGGATCAATCTGTGCGAACCGCTTCTCTATTATCACTTCTCATCTCCTCTTCACTTTCAGCACCGCGGTTCGCCCTTACAGCGGTACTCGCACACAATGGCGAACGCCAACGACGCGCGGGATCCACTCCCGAGCGACCTCCCGGCGTCGGCACCGGCATTGAACGATGTCGAGGCCGGCGCGCACGACGGAGCAGGCTCGCCCACCCCGTCTCAGACAGTGGTGGACAGGAAGAACAAGAAGGGCGGTCTCACCGAGGGTGATGACATGCTCGACGACTTGCCAGACAACAACCTGATGCTGGTCATGCCCTGGTATGTTGTTGACTGTGGCGCAAGACCACAACACGCTGACCCGCTTTCCAGCCTCGCCCTCGTTCTCTCCTCGCGGCGCGGACCAGACCGTGAGATTGTCTACAACCTGACCTTCACTGACGTCCCTAGATCATCGCCACGGCTCTCCCAACTATTGCCGAGGTGTTTGATGCCACGCCATCCGAGTATTCTTGGGTCGCGACTGTGAGTTTGTGAACACCGAGTGGCTATGGAGGAATCGAGTCGGAGGGATCGAGACGGCTGGCCCGATCCCGCGTTGTTATTCCGCCTTCTCATCTGTTGGCAGCGTTTGCCTTTACTCTGGCAGGATGTCACGGCCAATATGCGCCAACAACCTCGTGCGTTGTGGAAGTGTGCTGACATCACAAGGCATACCAGCTGGCCATGACACTTCTGACACCTGTCAACGGTCGCGTTTCGGACATTGTCGGCCGCAAAACCTCTGCTCTATGCGCCATCATCATCTTCACAATCTTCTCGGCACTGTGTGGCTGTGCCAAGAGCATGACCTGGCTCATTACCGCCCGCGCCTTTCAAGGCCTGGGAGGCGGCTCCATCATCGGCCTTACCTCCATCGTCGTGTCCGACATTGTACCTCTGCACAAACGTGGAAAGTACCAAGGGTTCATGGGAGCGGCATGGGGTATTGCTGCTGTCGTTGGCCCGATTCTGGGAGGCGTCTTGACCAGAAGGTTTCGTGGAGATGGTGTTTCTGTGAGCATTTTTGTTGCAACGGAGTCCTGCTGACACGACAGACATCAACTCCCACTTGCGGTGTCGCGTTCATCCTCCTTGTTGTCACCCTCAAGCTCAACAAGCCCACCGGCGGCACCTTCCGCCAGCTGGCGCACACTTTTGACTTTATTGGCCTGTCCTCATCATGGTCTCTGGTGCCTTGCTCATCGTGGGCTTCTCCTTTGCTGCGGACCACGGGTTTGGCGACAAGGCCGCCATCGCCTGATCGTGGTTGGTGCTGTCATGTTCGCCGGTGGCATCATCAACTGTCTTTATACCAAGCGCACGGCTGTCATTCCTGCTGTAAGTCGGGCTGTCCCTGAGAGATTATATGATCGCTTGCTAATGGGAAAAAGCGCGCATTCAAAGTCCGCACGACGCTCTTCTTCCTCATCGGCTCGTCCCTCCACGCTGCGGTAAGTCGCCACCACAAATGTCGCCACGCACACCACTAACAACCCTCTCCAGCATTCATTCCTTCCAACTTGCTGCTGCCCGAGTTCTTCCAGGGGTCCGTGGCGCCGATGCTTTGCAGAGCGGCTACCAGCTGCTCACATATGCGCTCGGCGTCGCATGGTCGACTGTATCGCGGGACAGATTCTCTCAAGTGGCACATTGTCCGGCCCATCCCATGGTCTGGCTACGTGGTCGCCATTATCGGCTACGGCGTCATGTACGGCACGTTCAACTATGACCTGACCTTGGCCATGCAGTATGGCCTGCTGATCATCCCCGCCGTGGGAGTGGGGTTCTCGCTCCAGACCCCGCTCGTCATCTTACAGCGCGCCATGCCGCTCAAGGAGATGGCGTCGGTCACGTCTGCGTGGGTGCTCACGAGGTCGCTGGCGGCTCGGTCGGCGTGTCCATCTTCACGGCCATCCTCAACACCAACATTCGTTCGCGGTTCGCCAAGATCCCCGGCTACGGCACCGAGTTTACCGCCCCGACATCGTCGGCAGGGTACAAGGCCATCCACGACTTGCCGGCCGGCGATATGCGCAACAGCGTCCTCGCGGCGTTTGCAGACTCGTTCAAGCCGTGCTGGCTCGTCTCGCTGGCCCTGTTCGCCGCCGCGCTGCTCATCACCCTCCGACGCGCGCGTACTCGCTCAACCGTCCCCGCGGTGCCGCTCTCAAGACTGCCGCTGCGGAGAAGAACGAGGCCGCGTCCGAGGAGGCCGAGACCGAGGAGGAGGAGGCAGTGAGGGCCGAAGCCGAGAAGGCAGCGGCCTACGGTGGCGGCAGCGAGAGCGCCGTGTCCGAGCTCCACACTCTCGCCAAGACCCTTACCAACACGTCGAGCCGTCGGGGCACTGAGGCCGGCGAGCCGGTGCTCGAGAAGGAGAAGCGGGTCAGTGGTGACGATGAGCACGGTAACAACGCAGCACGGGAGACGAGCGAGAAGGCTTGAGAGCGCAAGACGATCTAGACACCCCTGCATCACATCACACATCCACATCCATCACACATACATTTAACTGTCATTTTAATGCAATTCAACTCTGCACTATGAGACTGCACACTCGCTACATCGGTTTAGATTTCCTAAGTTTGATTTTTGGCTAAATAATGAATGGACACACTGTGGTCTCTGCGGGACTCGGTCCTCTCCCCCACCCCTAACCCTAAACCTGTGCGGCGATGGCGCTGTCCTTGCCCTTGTTGCCGGCCGAGAGCAAGACGACGGCGTACTTGCCCGAAATCTTCCATCCGGCTCTTCCTCGTCGAGACGCGCGCCCACCTCCTCGGGATGCCGACGACCACGTCCGACTTGATGGTGCGCAGCGAGCACACGGGCGGCGCACCGGGGTCCGAGGCCATGGGTCCAATAGCGTTGGGGAACGTCGACTGGATGGGAAGTGGCAGTCATAAGTGAGCTTGCGGTGGTTGAGGTCGCCCTTGAAGATGACGAGGTCCGACTCGGAGAGGTACTGGAACAGGTCGGGGCCTCGTTGTTGAGGTCCCAGAACGAAAAGCCGGTGCACCAGAACGGGTGCTGCTCGTACTTCCACTTGCCCTCCTTCTCGTACTGCTTCCAGCGGCGGCCCATCGCGCGGAGCTGGTGCATGTCCTCCTCGGGCGCATCCTCAAAGAGGTGGCCGTGGAGACACGCCGTGTTGAGGATCCAGTCCCAGTCCTTGCGGGTGACGTCCGAGACGAACCAGGGAATACGCTTGCCGTGGAAGACAATCTGCGAGCAGATACCGGCCTGGATAAGCCAGTCGGCGTAGACCAGGTCGCAGTAGAGCTCGAAACCGGCATTGTCAAGCACAAAGTCGACACGGCCGCCCTTGAGGGTCAGGACATAGTCGGCGAGCTTGTGCAAGTCGTTGCCGAGAATGTTCTTCTCAGTGGCGGCGAGGTGCTCGCCGCCGTCGACTGGAGGTTCTTAATGTCCTCCTCGGTCATGTCGATGAGGAGCGACAGGTCGGTCGAGTTGCCCCACAGACAGACTGGCAAGTGTCAGTACAGGTCATTCGCAAAGGGTCAAAGACCTACTCTGAGTGAGTTCGAGGAAGATGAGCTTGTTCTTCTCCGTCGACGATGGATCTGCTGGGGCTCCGAGAAGCGTGCCGCGAGCTCAAACACGGCCTGAGCCGAGCGCGAAAAGGTGTCGCACTTCTGGCGGAAGAAGACGTCATACTCGACCCAGTACTTGGACAGCGAGAAGCACTCGCGGAACGACGGTACTTGTACGCCTCGGCAAAGAGCCACGGAGCGTTCATAAAGTCCTTGCCGCGGAAGAACTTTGCAATCTCCTTGTTCCACAGGGCCACGTCTCCGGCACCGTCGTCGACGATGGGGCGCAGCTTGGCGTTGCCGTGGAGGTCGTCCATGAGCTGCTGCATGCGCTCGACACAGTCGAGGAGGTCGAGGACACGCCCCTCGTCGTACTCCTGGTTAAGCGTCTGGTAAACATCGTTGATCGCCTGGCCAAAATAGTTGGCAGGCGCACGCCCATCGTGGCCTTTATGGGGCGTCAGCCACACTGCGATCTTTCGTAACCCCCGTTTCACTGCTGCTTCTCCCTTCAGAAGCCTTTTCTGTCCCCTCTTTTCCCACTTACATGAGCGAACGAGTACTCGTGGTAGCCACGGTATGCGGGCCAGGGGGGCTGGTCTAGCATTGGAGTCAGCACAGCTGTACCCTCTCAGCGGAGGTGAGCAGACTTACTAGGGTTGACACGAGTGGGCGTACGAGATAAGCCTGTTGGGCATGAGCATACAGTAAGCCGACGGGGCGCTGTGCCAAGAGCGATTAGACTTACCGCTGGCTTGTTCTCTGCCTGCTTCTGCCTCGGCGGGAGGTTGCCCAGGTTGAGCTGCGCGATGGTGAGCTCAGTACTCGGCGACTTATGAAGGCACGCGGCGGCGCTGGTGGTGGCTCAACACATACCATGGTCTTGGACGGCGCCTTGGCCGACGGATGAGCTTTGGATGCCATTGTGGATAAGGTGTGACAAGAGTGTGTGGTGGTGTGTGTGTTTGCAGAATGTGATGGAAAGAGAAAGATCAAGAGTGAGCGGTTATGAAGGCTCCGTCTCTGGGTCAGTGACAGAGAAGCTGGCACGGCGGGGGGGGCT